>NC_071355.1:230513240-230825204 GCF_943734655.1 Sabethes cyaneus
CGATGAATGGATCGGGGGTCGGTCTGGTTCGATCGGTACGATGCGATAAATCGCCCCGGCATTTGTCCACACACTCGTAAGCTGTCACAGCTGTTGGCCTGAGCTTTGGCTGGGGCTTGACACTCCGACACCGGCCGGCCAGCCAGCCAGCCAGCCGGCGCGCACGGTGCGGCCTGCCTGCTTTTGCAGTTTGCAGTTTGAAAAGTCTAGCAATAGCACAACAATGCCATTATAAATTTAAAACCTCGGTGAAACCAGGAATATTATACATTATTGATTGCGGTGTGAAATTTATTGCGCGTGTGTCCGAGGTAAACGAGAAACACCGGCACCCGGGAAAGGCGCGGAAGAAATGGGTTCCTATTACAAGGCAACAGAATAGGTGTCAATTTGGCTTGCCAAATAAGTTGCGAGGGCGCGTCCGGGGTCGGGTGAAAATAATTGACACTTCCATAGAAGAAAACTTGACCGCTGCAGGGTGATTTGAAAAGTATCGAAATAAACGATTTTGCTTGGGACGCTATTCTCGATCACATTGATTTTTCAAGATTGTCCACAAAGTTTTGGGTTGGATTGGAATGTGGGCTGTTAGGAGACTTAGAGCATTGCGTAATGTGTTTTGAGGCTTCTCCCTGTTAAATAATAAATTATGTTTTTTCTGCAAAAATCAGTGGAGCTGTGTAAACGTCCAACACTCCAATTAAAAACTATTTTGGTAAAATAGTATCTAATATTTTTCAATTGTTCGAAAGTTAGTAATAAAAATTTGTCCGTAGTAATGGCCTCTGCAGCGATATCTCTCGTTGTCGAGCCTCTAATCCTACTGTTCTCTCATACTTCTATCGACTGGGTACCTCAACTTTAGAGATGAACAATGGAGCTGATGCAACTAGCAATGTGGAAGATAACCACCGCATTCGCTTTTATTACCAAAACGTACGAGCATTACTACAGACAAAGGTAGAGTACGACTACGATGTTATTGTGTTGACCCAGACATAGCTTGATGAATATTTATACAGTACGAAACTGTTCAGCAATGGTTTTGCTGTCCATTGTACTGATCGGAACACCTCGAAAAAGCCGCAACGGGGATGTTCTGATTGCTGTTTTAGCTCGCTAGAACAGCTACATCGATCCAATGCATGTTTTCGATGCTGTAGAGCAGCTATGAGTTTGAATCGCAACACCGTGTTGAATTGTGAGTGGGAGTGTCATCTATTTATCCCCGTCGATCATCGTAACGATATTAGCAGCATTCACGAGCATCTGGACTCTATCGGTGCTGTTGACTCCAACTTGAAACTCAGTAATTATTTGGTAATTATTTCGGTGGTGTAAGTCAAATGACGGGACATTTCAGGTCAACTCCTTAACGGCTTTACGACTTTGGATGTTCTGTTGAATCTCCCAACGCCGATTATTTTTGAGGATCCTTTCGGGAATGATGGTACACTAGCTGGTTGACTAGCAGACACTGCTAAATGTGTTGACGATGCCGTCGAATATTTTCGGCATAAAATCTTGAACGTGATAACTGAATTTCTACGCGAAGCCCACCCGCTACCAAAGCCTCCTTGGTCGATCAATCATTCACGCAGGCTAAGCACTCATTTCGTGCTGGAGCTCCACGAAGATACTGTCGGAATCGTTCTCACCTTACAAAACAGGAATTCAACCGTGCGAGTAACTACAAGAAACACAAGGAACTCAACAGATTTCTGTACCAACGATATGTTCTCCGTACGCAGGTATCTCTGTGCAGGAATTCAAGGCAATTTTAGTATCTTGTAAATTTCCAGAAGTAAGAAGCTGCTCTGTCGTTATTAGTTCATCTTAGGGAGCAAGTTGCGAACTTGAGAAGAGCGATATTTTTGTCCAACACTTTATGGATTTGTTCAACGAATGCTCTGCGAACGAACGAACGACCATTTCACATTAGTGAACACATCGTCATGTCTTCACACCAAAAAGGAAATCTTTCATATGCTGCTCGTTCAGATGACATTCCAGCATCAATTCTGAAGTTTTGTTCGGAGCGGAGGTGTTACTTGCTCCTCTAACGAAATTATTTAACAGAACATTGCAAGAGAGCTAATTTCTTGAACTGTGGAATTCCTCATTTATGTTCCCAAAGAAAGAGAGACGTTTGGAATTTCCGAGGCATCACCTTCTTATGTTTTTGTTTTTGAAATCATTATCAATGAGGCACTTTTCGGTTCATTTAAGAATTACATTTCAATTGGTCAGCATGGATTCTATTCTAAGTGGTCAGTTGCGACAAATTTGACCGAACTTGCATTATTTGCTGTTAAGAAAATTAGAGAAACTTGGAGTTTATGTTATTTGATGAACCGATTACTTTACGTTAAGATCGGTGCTTCTTCCGCTGAAGTTTTTACAAATGTTTCGGGCGTTCCTAAGGGAAGTAATTTTGGACCTCGTTTGTTCTCGCTATTTATCAACGAATTTTTTGTTATACTGCCATCTGGATGCCGCTTGATTTACGCCGACGGCCTTAAAATATATAACATCACCAACTACAGTACTATTGATTATGACAACTTGCAACTATGTGTAGATCGTATGCAGAGTTGGTGCTTCCGGCATTTTTTGAGCATCATCAACAAATGCAGTGTGATAACCTTTCATCGCAGATAGAAACCGAGCAAACCTCACCTTCCATCCATTCCTTGTGTAGTTTCTTCTCTTCCTTGAAATCATCCAGTAAAGTACCGTTGTTAGTGGTTATTTCCCATTTTTATAGAGTTCTGCCGGGAGTCGGTTCTTCTCGGCGGCTACATTATTCTTCAGCTTACCGATCTCGATCTCCTCGCGTTCGTTTGTGACCAGGTTTACCTCCAAATATCAGGTTTCGTTAAGTACTTTTCGTTCAGCTTTTTCCCTCTGGATAGTGGTCAACTTAATCCGCGCTCGTCGATTCTTTACCAAATTCTCCCTCCGATCCCAAGATAGTTTTTCCAAGCTCTTTTTTCCTTTTAATCGCTTGTTGGCATTCTCCGTTAAACCGGTCATTTCGAGCACTCCAGGTTCCAGGCAACCTGTTCCATCCGTCTTTGAGGGTCAAAGCACCTAGCTCCACCGAGGAAGATAGTGCTTTATCCAGCATCCGCGCGGAGTTCTCGGCAATTCACGGGTTGTCTGATTACCGAATGTTTAACCGAGGGGGGCGGCTTTGGCGCGAGGTATATACCGATGATTGTTTTGAGTGCGCTTGTACTGCGACTAGAAATACGAGTCAATATCACACACCCCGTAGGAGGCGTATGTTGGTGATGTTTGAGGAAAACCGACAATGATTTCCAGGTGGCTTTGTGGATATCTTGCGGGGCCTGGAAAGTGTTTCACAGGCTTCGGGAAGCTGCAAAGTTGATGTATCACAGGCCGTTATCGTTCGGTTCGGTGTGCAGGCTACGGGCCGATCACCAGTCTATACATCACGTCCCTGCTGACTTGGCTGACTGACGTTCACATTCTCGATAACGATCATGGTGTTTCGTGGCGAATAGCATTCGTACGTTGCCTCCAGCCACGCATAGAACGTTTCCTTCTCTTCGTCGGGTCCATCCGCGAAACTTAGGTATCTGCAATTGCAGGTACAAAGCATCCGACTATCATCAATTGTGAACAGATTTGTGGGAAATTATAAAGCCGGCTTCATCAAGTTGGTTTACAATGATTCAAATATTTACACTGCGGCAGATCCTCCAAAAAGGCAGTGAATACAAAGATCCCACGCACCATTTGTTCGTTAACTTCAAAGCTGCATATGATGCCATCGACCGGAAAGAGCTATGGAAAATCATGGACGAGAACAGCTTTCCCAGGAAGCTCATCAAAATTATTAAATCTACGATGGATGGGGCACAGTGCTAATGATCGACGGCAATGTCTGAGGTAGTTCACGAATTTATCTACCTTTGCTCACTGGTAACGGACATGAACAAGGTCAATGCTCGAGGACAGGACAGAGACGAGTGCTAAGAACGATCTTCGGTGTTGTACAGGGGAACTTAGTATGGATGCGGAGGATGAAATATGAACTCGCACAGCTCTATGGCGAACCCAGTATCTAAAAAGTGGCTAAAGCTGGACGGATGCGATGGGCAGGGTATGTTGCAAGAATGCCGGCCAACTACCCTGCAAAGATAGTGTTTGCTTCAAAGCCGGTTTGAACAGAAGCGCAGCGAGCAAGATGCTTAGGCCAGGTGGAGTGAGATCTGGTGGAAAGTACTCGGTTTCCGAGGAACTGGACAGGAGTAGCCCACAACCGAATAAACTGGAGAAATTTTGGCTCAACAGACTTTGTCTTGAAAATATGAATGAAGCATCCATTCCATGCTCTTATTTCGTCGCCGTGGTCCTTGCCTTAGTAGGGCCACACTATGGTGTCTCGTGATGTGGTTGCCATTTTAGCTTTAGTACCGAGACATCACGTTTCTTAATTCAGCTGCCCGCTCCGGATCAGACGCTGTTGTGAGTCGCTCCTCGCCTGCATTGCAGGCGCACACTAGGTTGAGGAATGCATTGCCGTCAATTACCGCCCCTGACATGAGGACAGACGCTCATGGCTGGCAAGGATACTAGTCGTGTTAGTACTCAGTATTTGCATGACTGCATCCTCCACTGTTCTTGTACGACCTTAGTTTCCGCCGAGGTTGGCTACCCGTAGTGTTCGACATCGGAACGAAAATTGAAATCTGGGTTCCGGTTCGATTAAAAATCGGAACGAACTTTTTTAGTCCGATTTCAATCCGATATCTCTATCTCCTTGTGGGGCCAACCGGATTACGATGCAACCTTGGAGAGGATCGGGTAACTAATCGTGTTATTTCATGTAGACCTACAAATCACCGGGTAGGGATGGAATTCTTCCTGTACTACTGCAGAAGGGCAAGGCGTTTTAACACCTATTCTAACAAACCTTTTTCAATCAAGCCTGACACTAGGCTATATACCAGCAGCATGGCGACAAGTACGGGTCACGTTCATTCCGAAGGCTAATAAGAAGGATAAAACTTCCCCAACATCCTTCAGACCGATAAGTTTATCCTCTATTGTGTTAAAAACAATGGAAAAAATAATTGATGAGCACATAAAGTCATCATATTTATTAGCTCAAGATCCTTTGAGCAAATATCAATTCGCATATCAAGAAGGCAAATCTTCGATAACAACAGTACAAACTGTTGTAAAAAAATTAGAAAAGTCTTTTGAAGCGAAGGAAATTTCACTAGCTGCCTTCCTGGACATAAAAGGTGCATTTGATAATTTATCTCATAATTCAATGATTACGGCTATGACGCAACGTGGTTTCGATATAATCATTATCCACTGGATTAGCGAAATGTTATCAAAAAGGGAGATATCAGCAAACCTTGGAAGCTCATCTATAAGCATTAGAGCAGTAAAAGGGTACCCACAAGGAGGCGTAATATCACCTTTATTGTGGTCTTTAATAGTTGATGATCTTCTTCAAAAGTTGACAGCGCAAGACTTTGAAATAATTGGCTTCGCAGATGATATAGTCATAATTGTTCGAGAAAAATTTGATTCTATTATCGCTGACCGAATGCAAATGGCTTTAAATTTGATTCCAACATGGTATGATAGGCAGAGCCTCAGCATAAATGCCAATAAAACTACTATCATACCATTTACGAAAAGAAAAAACCCGATTTAATCCACCTAGTGGTGAAAGGAACCTTTGTTATACGGTCTTACTTGCTATTTGAGATAGAAATCGACACGTCTTCGAAACATAATTCATCTATTGGTTAACGTTGCGTGGTGCGTTGGTTTTCATTAAATTTTTGGAAATTTAATAAGTTTACAAAATTTGAACAAAATAGCAGCACCTATAAATTTTGATAGATCCTTTTTTCATGAAATTACTGAGTAAGGGTAAGCTGGTTGTTTCTAATTTGAGTAAGTGCAAGTAAAAGCAAGTTATAAGAGGAAATATTATTCTTTAACATATACATTGCGTAGTAAAAGTCTAGTTCATAGGTTTTTGAACTACGCATAAATTTCTGTAACGCCATTATTTTTGATTGACATCAATAAAGTTTTCTTGAATAAATTTCATCAATTTCTATTAACCTTCGATTACTCACGCTGTTGCATTTTGTACAACACGTGTAGGTTTTTGAATGCCATATTGTTATAAA
This sequence comes from Sabethes cyaneus, assembly GCF_943734655.1. Lineage (NCBI taxonomy): Eukaryota > Metazoa > Arthropoda > Insecta > Diptera > Culicidae > Sabethes > Sabethes cyaneus. The sequence continues at coordinate 230,519,432 of NC_071355.1, forward strand.
GTTACAAATCTGTGCTTAACTAATGTATGTTCTTCAATTACCTTGTTATGAGCAAAATGTCATAATTATGCATTAATACTTTAAATTGTTGGGCAAATAGATCAGCATAAACTGACATCACAGAAACGAAGCAATCAGCATGTGAGTTGTACCGCGATTGGCCCTGGAAGTTTCTCTCGTTTCTTCATATGTAAAAATGGTGTCTGTATGCAGCAACATAATTAGCAAATATAAAATGTTTAAAATGTATCTGTTGGTAGTCGAGTCATTCGGGGTCAAAATTAAGGCTTTTTTTTAATCAAAGTTCTACAGTACCTAAACAAACAAACATAGAGGTATACTATATTAATCAAAGTTGAGTATTTTTACTATTTATACAATTTTGTAATACATGAAAAAGGAATGCAACAATTACAAAAAGAGCTAAAATAGAAAAAACTGATCTTACAAATTCATATACAATGAATAAGATTTTTCTCTTTTCGCTTAATAGATAGAAGGTTACTGTATTCAACAAAATTTCTTGTAATAATATGTTCTAAAACTTTGCAGAACACATCAATGTGTTATATTGAAACTGAAGAAAAATAATTTTTTTATTTCACTTATAGGGGGATTAATCAAAATTTAAATTGCACCAGACGATAGAACTTTTAATTTCAAGAAATTCTTCCGAAGGTTCCATAAACCTAAAACCAAGTTTTCCCAGTCAAAATTCTAATGCGCATGTCTTTTTGGCTTTGGACCATTGTGCGCACGAGTAACCGAATTACAAAAGTCGGCGCGAGTGTTGGAGGGTTAATATCTTTTGATCGGCAAAACCGATTCTTCTGAAATTTTGCAGATATATTTGTAGCATTAAAATCTCTAATTTGATGCCAAAATAATTCAAACTAGATAAATCATCTTAGATGAAATCGTTATAAATTATTGTAAATTTTAATGTGTTGTATTCAGTGGATCATAACTCTCAAATTAAACGTCCAATCAAAAAACAAATCAATAGTGATCTATTAGGTTATGTTACCTATCAAATGAGACTAATAGCGTCTAAATCGCTTTAGTCATTTCTAAGAAACAGGCGATAATTATTACCTTGTCAAAACAGGTTTTTTAAGCATAACTTTTAAACTGATTGTTTGTTTTCAATAAAATTTATCCGAAAAATTTAGTGTTAACAAGAGCTTTCATTCGATACCAAGATCGTTGAAATCGGTCATTTGGGTATGGAGAAAATCGTGTCACGTAATTTTTACTTTTTTACTTATAACTTTTAAACGAAATGTCGGACCTCGAAACAATTCAATAGTGATATACTAGGCAATAATACCTTTCAAACAAAAGTAATAGCGAACAAATCGGTTCAGCCATCTCCGAGAAACAGGCGATAGAAAAGTTGCGCTCCGCACATACATACACACATACACACACACACACACACACAGACATTGCTCAGTTCGTCGAACCCTGTCGATTGGTATATGTGGCTCGGCCCTCCGGGCCTCGGATCAATTTTGTGTTTTTCGACCAATTCCTAAACCTTTGTTATAGTATAACAAAGGTAAAAATTTACATTAAACAACATCAGATTGCAAGGAACACTTTTAAAACTTTCAGACACTGTCAAATATCTTGGAGTATTTCTTGACAGAAAACTTAATTGGAACACACATCTAGAGCAAGCAGTAAACAAAGCTACAAATGCTCTATGGATATGTAAAAGAACTTTTGGTAAGCAATGGGGACTGAAACCGAAGATGATCCATTGGATTTATTCGGCAATTGTCAGACCCAGGATTACCTATGCCTCGTTGGTCTGGTGGCCAAAAATGAAAGAGAAAGCTACCCAAAAAAAGCTGGAAAGACTTCAAAGGCTAGCCACTCTCTCAATAACGGGTGCAATGAGAAGTACACCATCGAAGGCATTAGATGCTTTATTCAATATACTTCCATTGCATCAGTTTATACAATTAGAAGCTGAAAAGAGTGCTCTAAGGATCAAAAGATCAATGAACCTCTTTGAAGGTGATCTAACAGGTCATCTCAGTATTCTAAAAACTATTAGTATTAATCCTATTGTAACTAATAATGAAGATTGGATGGAGAAAAAATACACCTTTGATCGAATATTTCGTGTATTTGAGCCTAGACGTGATTCTTGGGGAGATGTTGATTTCGATCTTCGTCCAGGCTCGACAGTTTTCTGTACAGACGGTTCAAAAATGGACAAACAAGTTGGAGCAGGAGTGACTGGCCCAGGAATAGACATGTCAATTTCTATGGGCAGATGACCAACTGTATTCCAAGCTGCAATACAAGCAATTACAGAATGTACGACTGTGTGCTTGCGCAGGAACTATAGACATTCAAATATATCCATCATGTCAGACAGCCAAGCAGCTCTAAACGCTCTAAAGTCGGCAACATGCACATCAGAACTTGCCAGGGAATGTATTCAATCACTCCAAAAATTATCTTGTCGTAACCAAGTCAACCTGTATTGGGTCCCAGGTCACTGTGGAATCGATGGAAATGAAAGAGCTGATGCGCTTGCAAGACTCGGATCATCTCATCAATTTGTAGGACCTGAGCCCTTCTGTGGTTTATCTGCTTCTGCTTTAAAAATGGAGCTAAAACCATGGGAATGTACGAAAGTGGAATCAAATTGGAATAACAATTTCATTGCTAGGCAGTCGAAATGGTTTATCTCTCCAAACGTTTCAATGACTCGCGAAATCCTGGAGCGTTCGAAGAAATATCTTAGCATTTATACTGGTCTTCTGCATCATCTGAAGCTAATGGGAAAACTTCAAGATGATATATGTCGCTTCTGTGGCATAGAAAAAGAAAACTCGGAACACCTGTTATGCCGATGTCCGGCAATTCTCAATAAAAGATTAAGGTTTTTTGAAAGAGGGCTGTTAGAACCCTCTGATATTTGGACAACACCTCCCAGCGCAGTAGTGCACTTCATCCGAAGTGCATCACCGGGCTGGACAAATGCTATTAGTCAAACAATGACGATCACTTCTGATAGTGGTACGTCATCTTGACAACATAGCTATAATAAAACGGGGGATATATCACAATAGATCAACCAAATGGCCGCAGTGATAAAAATACCCAACACGGCGGTTGGTGCGGCGCGCCCTTCTACCTATTGGCGGTGGAAGTTGGCTGCTAAGGTTTCAGAATTAGTGCGAAATATCGCCCGTGATAACAAGACGCTTCCACAATCTGAACATAGTTCTGTCAGGTGTTACCATTGCCTAAAGTAATGTTTCGTCGACTATTCAAGCCGTTTTGTTACCAAGGGAAATTTAAATCCTTGCCAGTTTAATCGATTACTAAAAACCGTCCTTTTCAGGGCCAACAAACTCGTATATGAAGATATAAAAGATGTTCTATGCTGTGCTGCTGACCGCAATTAAATTTTCATATTATGAACAGTTTTGTTAAAAAATGAAGCAGTCGGTGTTATTACAGCGATTCTATCTTATTTAGTTTATAATGCATTTGTTGCTGTGAATTAGTGTCCAATTAAGGTTGGTTGCAACTGCAACGCTTGTTCATAGCAGATAATTTTTCAATGTAACAATCTTCGAAAGCGACATAATACTACAAAACCATTTGTATTGCCATTGTAGTAACGTTAAAATAATGGAATACTTATCATCCAGGTAAATTAGCAATTAACGAGAAAGAGTAGAATTCCATTTAATTGAGGATGTTACCACTTTGATATATGTTACATACAACGCAAATTAGCATGGCTTTACCAACTAATCACAAAGCATGGTGTGTACTTAGCAGTGAATACTTTCTCTATTTGAGTTGATGCGTGGAAGATTTTCTATTCCATTGGTGCAAAAATATTAAAAATCATTCAGGAAATCGACGAAATCGCGTTCGAAACCGATCTTTTTTTTGTGACTCGCATGTTTTAGGAATTTTTGGAATGATACCCTGCCTTGTCGTACCTTACCGTAAAACGTAGCGCTATATTGAACATTTTCAAACCAATATAGAACAAGTCCTGGATGCAATTTTTTCAAAACATTTGATTTGTTTATATTAAAACTTTCATCGTCATCACATTGGCTAATAAGATGATGAGAAATCTAAAAATGATTGTCATAAAAATTAAAAAAAATAAATTCTTCCTCTTTAATGCAAATAGGAGCTGGACGTGCCGGTCCAGGTTAAAAGGAAAACAACTTGAGGCACCATTCTGCTCATCTGCAACTAGGTACGTCCACTTTCATGTTAGTAACCTTGAAGCCAACACACCTATGTGAGCTCAAGACTAGATCTAGTCTTGAACAACACATGCTCGTTGTGCGCTCACAAAATGTCATTAAATTGAATGATGATTTACAATTTATTATCGCAAGTATCGATTTCACACCATTACCGTGATTACCGCGCTGTTTGGGGGCTCTTGGTGGATATCATCTCGCATCGCACCGCAACGGACCGCAATAGAAAACAGGATTTGATTGTACCCGTCCAGCGTGCCGTTGCAAAAAGGAAGCAAAATTAGATAAAATTAATTTTCTTTTTGTGCAATTCCGTTTCGCCCCTTATCGCTTCGCACTGTGAAGCAATCCTATATTGGGTGCAAGAATGTATTGATGGATCTTGATCGTTCATCGAAATGCTGAAGCACCGACAACGACGACGACGACGACCGACGTGGGCAGCACAAGAACCTTATTGTGTATCCCAGCTCCACCTTCACATGCACCTGACGCCTGTGACGATCTATCCTATCCCGCATCCTTCTGATGCTGCTGCTGCTGCTGCTGCTGTTGCGATTTGCCAAGCGGGGGGTTTATAGCTTAATCCGCGCGGTGAAAAAATGAACATGATTTGCGCGCTCGGACTTACAATGTTGGGGATTTCGTTCCGTCGGCAGCCGAACAAAACCGGAATGCATGTAATTATGGCTTATGGCCAATCAAAAAGTTTGCTCAATAAAACGATTACTTTATTGAATCAATTTGCCCGACCGTATCGAAATCGAGCATAAAAACCTGCTGCAACTGCTGAACAAACAAAATTTTATGACTTGATTATGGCAAATGGGAGTAATGTAGCCGCAGCAGCCGCTTTAGCTATGCTGCATCGCACCACCGCACCAACAACCGCACCGGTCAATCTGTACGAGCAAGCCGGCCGGCTGCTCGAATTGTTGCACCATTTGCTGTCTATTAAACGGTGCTTTTCTTCGTCGTACTTACTGTGCATTGAAGTAAGTACGTACGGTGTATGCATTGTACCGCGCTCAATGCTTGTCTTAGGCTGCGCCGCAATTAGCATTAGCGGTTTTGAAGGATTGGTGGTTAGCACAGTTGTAATTTTTGCGAAAAGGATATAAACAGACAACCGGCTGCAATAAGTTTAATTGAAATTAATGAAAAGTAGTTGTGGACTTTGTAAACAACAAGCTATCTAATAAGTTTACTTTGCTTGTACAAATTATTGAGTTTTTTTTCGATTTCAAAACTGCTCCGTTTTCCTAGGGAAACACGGACGAACGATCAAGGTTATTATCTTCGATTTGAATATTGCCTGAGTGGCATTCCCTCGTAGCACGTGTTTTGGCTTTCAGCGAAGCTGCACCGGGTACAGCATGGGCAAATTAAAACCTATTCCTGCCAACAGTGCTGCAGTGGCTTCGCAGCATGCATAAATATATGATTAGCCGGTCCGAAGCGAGAGGATTCTGGAATCCGTCGCTGCCGGGAGGCTGCACCAATGTACGTTTGTACGGACGTATGGATTTTCAAAATTCTGCTTCACTGCACTGCAATGGAAGAGGGGCGCTGAAAACGTGTTATTAGCATGCCCCGAGGAAAGCTACTTGAGCGGCTGCTGTTCTGCGCGGGCCCCCGGTCGACGGCAGCTTCAATTTCAACCAGTTTTTGCGCTGTGGAAGTTCTGTAGGTCTTTTTGTTGGTGCGGTGGGCAAACCAAATCCGCAGATCTCGGCGCAAGGCAGTGCTGTCTGTCGCTACCGGCTGGTGCCGCTTGTATTTCTAGACCCGGTACAAAAAGCTGTCGTGATAAGACAAAATTGAGCGAATGCAACCGAGGAGGGCTGTTTCCTGAGACGTGAATGCAGACGGTGGGTGGGTGACGAAAGAGTTCGAAAATATGCTGTAATTATGGAGCGCTTAACTAACATCACGCGCCGAAATGTTCTGCGCTTCCAGAGATATACGTACGTGTAATGTTCAGGTTTAGCGTAGGCTTAGCTGTGGCTCATTATTTAGTAACAGGTTAATTAGGTAAACTCCTTTTCGGACTTTGAACTTCCGTTTCAATAAATGTCAGACACAGTCAAGTTTCGCCGTAGCCTGGTGAATCGTGCAAAACCGGAGATGATTGTACCATAAATGGCCCTCACATTTGCTAAACCCATTATCAGTTCAGGCAGCTGATTGCTTTAAATGTAAATAATAACAAAAAAATATTGCAGTATTGTTTACCTAATTGTTTCCGACTTCTGTTTTAACGCAGGGCACTATTAAAAGTTTGAAAAAAGCTTTACAGTTTAGCCCATTTATCGATATGATTTAAAATAACTATTTAAAAGCGATTAACCGATATTCATATATCTGTTCTCCGTTTGGCGTGTAGCTAGTGTTTATCGATCGGCCAGTATCTATGGTAATGATATCGGATTCCCGATCAGGCTGAGGATTTTTTGGGCTGGAAATTTGCTTGATTAGTGCTAAGGAGTTTATAGAGTTTATATTTTTTAGTTACATATTTTAGTTGTTTGTAATTTGCAAACTCTGGCGTGCCTATGATGTAGTACACTGGGAACGTGCCCTAAATTCTGCATAAAATTTATTTCATTTAATGGCAGTTTTTCTAGTTATATAAACTTGACACTAATGCAATTGGAGAATTTTTTAAAATAGTGGTGAATTTATGAAAATTTGCTCGTGGACTCAGATGTTTGTAGACGCAAACGAATAAATGAAAACTATATTTCCTGTCAACTCAAATAGAAATTTTCCAGTTTTCCCGGACATTTATAAAACTCGTAACTCTTGAGCCAACCAATTTTAGAATAAATAATTTTATGAAAATGTTAAAACGATTTCAGAGCAATGTAGAATTTTTTTAAATATTACAGTAAAAAGATTGTGTTTTTTCGAGTATCTGGAAAATTTTACTTGCTTCTTTATACGAGGCACACGTCCCGAACTTGCCGAAGACGAAATTTTTGTCTGTGAAAACAGTGAATAGTCGAAAAGCGCCAGTTTCCTGAATTTACGGACTACGTTTATAAGCACATAAAATCAAATATCACGGAAATGTCGTCAATATATTATTTGAACTCACACAATAATTACACAAAAAATTTACAAAAGACATGCATCATCAATCATGTATGTCTTTTGTAATTTTTTTTGTATAATTATTGTAAGTAACGGAATAAAAAGAGTAAATACAGTAGGATTTCGGATTTGGTAACAAATGTGAGCCGGTTATGTTGCCAAAAACGAATACATTTGAAGCGAAAATCGGTTCGTGCCAAAATCAAAAACCTACTGTACTACAAAAATGACACAAAAATGATTCAAATATTATTCAAAATAGTACAACAAATAGAGTTAAGTTACTTCTTATAAGTCGCGTGTCACCCAAAAACGATGCAGCTTATCGATTTGATTTAGCCCGCCCAGTTAGCTCCGTGGTACGATGCTGGCCTAACAAGCCAGTCGTCATATGTTCGAATCTCGACTGGGCGCTGCCGCTTCAGAGTTAATAGGATCTTTGTACCTGTCCCGTAATTTTCCTGTACTCTAATAACCAGCTACGAAGTCTGTCGATACAGAAGGGTGAAGTTCTGAAGGACGTTTATACTCATAGTTTTGCTTTTTTTATCGATTCCATTCCAATCACATTTTCCTAAGAATTTTCATTTTTACTAACTAACTTTACCAATTTTTACTGTACTAACACAAAGGTTTTTAAACTACAGTTTGTCAATTAGATATCATAATAACGTGATCGAACAAGCTCAACTTTTTGCGCTATTTCTCAGAAAATTTGGAATCCATTGATCGCATATAGAATAACTTGAATGTAGCTCAAAAATAACTAGAAAGTAAATAATCAGAAAAACACAACAGAAATCTTAAAAGCACAGAAACTGACACAAAAATGATATAGAAATGATACCTATTGGCTAAACATAACACGAAACTGAAACAGAAATAATTCGAAAATGTTATGTACAAAACATGCAAAAAATGTGACAATGATACCAATTTATGGATGAATAAAATTATAAAAAATTTATTGAAAGAACATAAATGCCCCCGACAGAAACACTAAAACGATATTGAAACGGAATGAAAATGACATAAAAGGAAATTGACTTGCAAATCGGGGGACAAAAAGATAATTTGTAGGATATTAGTTAATTTATTTTATAAAATCAATTGTCTGTGGGATATACAGCCTAAAAAACTCGAAAAATCAGAAAATATCGAAATCGAAAAAATAAATAGAATAAAAGCACACAAAAAAAGCTCCAAAAGAGAACAACGTATCACAAAAATTGTAGCAAATTTGTTCAGTTCATTTTTTGACAAAATAACCCAAGTAACAATTTTGATTTTATTGCACTCTTAAACAATGCTGCAAACCGAGCGAAATCCCAACGATGCCTACTCTAGCGCGAGAAAGTATGAAAAGCATAGCATTCAACGCTTATGTCACTCATGAAAGCATAAGACGAACAGCCGCCGTTACTGTGTGCAGACATTCTGCTACCTACACACTCTCGAACGCACATCCTCATATCGTCTTTCTGAGATCAAGATCATAGAAGCAATCAGATTCAGATTCATTGACCTCACTACTTGTAAGCGACAAATACTTTGTCGCGATCCGTACAGATTATGACAAACCTAATGTCAGATCATGTTCATTGCATGATTGCGTTGCGAAATATAACAGATACAGACGATTGGTTGTGTGCATCGTATAAATCACATTACAAACAACATGTGTGTCTTTTTTCTTGCAGCTAGGTAAGATGTAACACTGTGATCGACTGCTGAGACTGTTTAGAGAACAAAATCTTGTGATCAACTCTAAAGATTCACTGTTTGTCATGATCTGTACGGATCGTGATCTGTGCGTGTGGCGATAACTCACAGATTTTATCAAAATCACTGATCTTCCATCCCTGCTCGTGAGCAACCAGCTGCTCGTAAAGGCTTGTGGCGCAATGGGATACAGATTTTGCATTATTTTTTCTTTTCTGCAATGGCGAACGAGAGCGACGACCGTAGCTATTAGATGAATACACACTCGCAAAAACTCGTCGTAGTGCATGAACAAATAATAGCGAGAATCCGAAAGGGATGCTTATGCCGGCGTGTTCGTTAGAATGAGTACGCGTGTATGAGAAAATTAGATCACACGAGTGTGGGCTTCGCAACACTGTTCTTTTAATGGTGTTTATGGCTCATTTCAGTCACAAAAACCTGAGAGAGAGAGTAGCCAGCTCAGTGACAGATTGATTGTTTTTGTGTTCTTCTTCTTCTTCTTCTCATACTTGATGCAGACAATTCAAATAGTGCCATTTAAATCAAGTCAGCATACTTGGGTTTGCGAGGGGTTCGAAATTTCATCGCAAATAAATACTTCCACTTGTACTTGTACTTGTTTTATTCAATCAAGCTAGCCCGGTTCACAATGACAGTTCATACCCGGTTTGCACTGACAGTTCGATGCACAAAAACAATTTCAGTTGGCTTCTCTTTCTGAGACAAAAATCCCCATAAGAGTGTAGAAAAACCTCAAATGTTACTTGAGAATGTTTCAAATAATAAGTACGTACGCCAATTTGAATCATGTTTTATTTAAAATTTATATGACAGTTACGACAAAAATGGAACAGAAAGGCTACTAAAGTGATGCATGACCCCAAAATGATTTAAAAATGCAGCAAACAATAAGAGAAAAAAGACTAAAAAATAAAACACATATGATGAGAAAAGACAATGATTCAAAATAACGAAAAATGAAAAAAAAATTGATACCAAAAAGATATATATATCTTCTGAAAATGACACAGCAATGTTAGAAAAGAGATTCAAAAATGGTACAAAAATGACAAGAAAATTTCACAAAACATATAAGAGTAAATGCAATCATAATTCAATTGTAACATGAAAAGACATAAAATGTAACAAAAAATTGATTCACAGATGACAGAAAAATGATAACCAAAAGATACAATGAGAAAATGAAACGAAAATTATACTAAAACAATGTCAATAATAATACAAAAAAGACTGAAAAATGACACAAAACTACGTAAAAATTAATAAAAATGATACAGAAAACAAAAAACAAATTAAATACAAGAACACAACAAGAGTTCTAAAACGGAACAAAGTAGCACAAAACTGACACAGCACATGATGTCACAATAATAATACAAAACGTAAACAAAAATGGTATCAAATTAGGTCAGTTTATTTTTGACACAAAAAAACTAACTGGTTTTTTAAGTAGACTAATCTTATGTATTTAGTCTTGACCTTGAAATGCGGTCATGGCATTCGTCGATTCTGTGGTGCCGCGTTTCCTACCGCTGTCATCATTCCGCTTGGTAGTCTGATGCTTCTTGAACGTCTATTTGCTTGCGATACGGTTGAGTGTTCGATTCTGAGCTGTTTACTGCTCCGTCGACGAGAAGCATTTGGATTTTCGAAGAAAGTATCCAATTTTTTTGGGGAAGGTGCATATTTCCTCTTATCAAACACGTTTGTAAAGTTTCATCCAAATCAGAGTGGTTGAAATTTTGTCATTTACCAATTTCACGTGGAACTGCTCTATAGCAACATTAACCGGGACGATGAAATGGAATATTCAAGCATAAACCGGGGGAATCATGATTTAAATTTTTACTACGTTTGATACGGATTGAATGTAGTTAAGAAATATGGTAAATTTGAACTAAACTCGACAGAAATAAATCACTGTTTCATTTTTATGTTTAAGGGGACATAAACGACCTCAAAAAATAAAAAAACAGAATTTTTATTTCAGAATTTAATTCTATACACTTTTACGCTTATTTTGAAAGAACAAATTTTTTTTGTTCGGTTGGTGGAGATGCTGAGAAGACTTTTATAACCTTTGAGAGCCTTGTAAACAAAACACAGTCTGAGAAACAAGAAAAAGAAGACAATATTTTAGTTTTTCGCGCAACTTTTTTTCTTCTTTTTCGTTTTTTCCAGGCTATGTCTTGATTACAAATTTCAAAAGTTATATAAGTCTACTTCACATGTTTACCTACAAAACAAAAAAGTGCAAGTTTGAAAAACGTGATTTTTTGCTAGCGACGTTTTTCTGCTATTGGTTTGTTCCGCAAGTGGGTGGAATGCTTAGGTATTTAATTATTTTTCACCCACTTCCCGTGGCCGGATCCTTATAAAATTGGTATCAAAATAAGCATATAAATATAGAGTCAAAATCTGAAATAAATAATATCATGTCCCCTAAATCAAAACTAAACCGACAGTACAGGATCAAGACTAAGTAAAACTTAATCCAAACCGTCATAAAATTAAAGCGATGAACTATTCTCTATAAGCCACAATTTACTTTGGGTTTGGCACGCCAGTGTTGTGCAGGTAGCAAGTTTTATGATTTTTATTCTTTCACGAACTAGGATCTCTCTACAGGTGCACAAAATAATCGTAAGTAGGATTACATTTGTTCTCTTTTTTGCTCAATTAATTGTCACCCTAATGACTACCGACTTCCACCATGCCATCAACTCGAAGCGTAAAACCAGTAGCTCTTGTCGCATTGAAATTCATAATCTGCGCCGCGATATTTGCCATCGCATTTGTGCCGTCATACATTTTGCACTTCTGCCGCCGCATTATGCGCCGGGGATCAAACGATCGTCCACCGGTGGACCAGTTCCCCGTTTGCCCATTTGCCTGTGGCAATCCGCGGACGTAAAACAGTAGCGAGTCAGGCCCGAACCGTGCTGCTGCGGCTGTTGCTTCCATTTTTGAAGCGACTCATCAGCATCGTCATCTACGGTGGCAGGAGCACCAGCAGCAGCAGTACCTGCTGCTGCTGCTACCAAGCCAATAGACTCTGGCCGGTTCGAGGTTATGGGTGGTAACGGAGGCACCTGTAAGTGTCTGTCTCGTTGCTAGACACGCCAGCCATTTTACGACGGATCGACAGACCTCTGGAGGGCTCCGATTGGATCCGAAAAGTCATGATGAGCAGGGGCTAGGGTCATTCCAAAATAGTAAAACAACAGACGATTCCTTTTGACTGAAACTCAAAGCTATTTTTGAAATTCTTTTTACAATATTGATTTTTGATTAAGTGCAGAAAGTTGTTACTTAAGAATCCAATAACGAGTGGCACCCTAACGCAGGTCTGGTTTTGATGTGCTGCAGTCCTATAAAAACCACTATTGGTTGGATGAAATGGTTTTCTCCACTCCGGGTAAGATGCGCGGCCAGGCCAACCCAGGCCAACCAGCCAGCAGCGTGGTAATTTAATCGAAATCAATTTTATGTAAATCAGTATAGCCACTGTAAAACAGCTCTGCTTATAGTCGTTGCGGCTACTGTCCGGTGAACGACGGCGATTGGGGCTTTTAGGAGGCAAATTAGATGAGCGGTGATTAAATAGACGGTTGGAATTCAAAATCATTATTTTTATAGCGCTTCAAACGATCAAAATTATATAGGCGATTGGCAACGTCAATCAAAATAATGGACAAAACTGTCTGATAGCTCAAGCTGATTTTGTTCGAAAACTTTGTTAGCAAATTTCACAATCGCTAGTAGGGTGGTCCTACCGAGAGCTGCTCTAGCATTCCGAATAGATGAACGCGGTCTTGGGTAAAAATCTCAGGCTTTGTTTACGTCAAAAACCAAGCACTTGACGGCATTGTATGTGAAGGTGTCAGTGAATCACTGTCAGTGGAAATCAAGACATTTTCATTCCTGCGCGCGCCGTCACGCTTGCGAGTGACGTCGTGATAAGTGTCAGACACTTTTCCTGATCAAAACGAACCAGGCAGTTGCCTGGCGCGGCAAGTGCGGCCGGACAAAATCCTGCAGCACCCCAACAAAACACAGCAAACAAATCCAGTGTTTCTTGGCGACTTGGCGCATTCTGTCAGGTGAAAAGCGTCCATCGCGGATCTGCCTGCTTGCCAGGTGATCGCTCGGGGCGGCAGATGACGGGGGAAACAATTGCCGATCGCACGAATCACGAAGGAATCGTTCCTGCTGAAAGAGCTACCGGTGCGGTGGCTGGCTGGCTGCCTGGTAGCCGATATCTTCGACAGAACAACTGAAAGAAAATGAATGACTGACGGAAAACATGGCATTTCGACACAAAAGAGTCGGAAAATATGGACAGATCGGGATCTGTTGATCGATGAGACGGCCAGTGAAAACGGAATGGGATAAATGATTCGCGGGGATTAGTTGTGCGGCCTGGGAAACGGAGCCGATTGGTCGCAAACAGTGGTCACAATCCCATGGGATACTTCCAGCAGGGTTGAAATTAGGTATAAATAACCATTTGATTTGCTTACCATAACCATACCATACCAAAATCTTTGGTGGCAATTCTAAGCGGTAACATGTTAATTTTAGATTACATAGGGGTACCTGGGGTAATAAGCACCGTCGAGGCCAAATGCATCCCCTTTATTTCTAAGCCAAAACACAATATAAAAATAAAAAAGTAATTCTGCCTGTTAAATCGATGTTTGCTTTGGCTACTATGTGAATTTGGCAGTTCTGTCTAATAAGGAAACGTAAATAATAACAAAAATATGTTTTCTATAAATAACCTGCAACTTTTTGCTTCGCTTTACTAACGCTTTTTAACTGCTCCGATCAGATTAATCGCTGGTAAATGTTATAATTCGATTAATTTGGTTTGAGCTACACAGTTCTAATAAGAAAAGATAATGGGTTTTTATGCCGATTTGAGAATGGGTAAAATCTCAACTCAAATCGGCTTTTCCCATTCATATTTGAAATCTTCATTTAGACTCTAGATCTTATGGGGAAAACAATAAAGAAACAATAAACAATAAAACGTCAGAACTCAGAAGTTTTGATATTTATTACTATTGTTTTTACAAGAATTTTTTTTTGTGTAGGTTCGGGGCAAAATGCACCCCGTTACTCGGGGCAAAATGCACCTTCAACAAACATGCTTTATTTACTTTGCTTCTTTTTAAAAATGACACGCAATTACGTCCGAATGTCTAACATGTTGTCAGGTACTGTTAAACAACTGTAGTCAGCATTGGAGGCTGTTAAATACTGTGTTTCAAAAATTATGCTACTCGGGTACACGGAATTCCAAGGAAAACATACCTCCAATAATTCATCTTCCTTCCCTCGATTGGGAACTGTAATCACAGCATTGGGTAAAAACTAGAAACGACAGCACGCACGAATTGTATTACAATTATTGAATTTATTGAATATATTCCCTTTAATTGATACTAAACATGCATGGGTGCATTTTGCCCCGGCTAGTTGCGTTTTCAGACTTTTGCCTCAGTATCAAAAATCACTTTGCACGCCTTTTTCACAAATATTTTCAGAATGATAGCTTCAGAAACTTTTAACTAATATTCATGAGATTATGTTCAGTATTTAAGATTGATGTTTGCTTTAAGTTTTATTAGGGAAAATCCACGATTTCCTTAAACCCTGCATATTACCCCAGGCTACCCTACTAGTTGAGCGTTTTTTTTTCGAAACGATTTTTAAGTCAGGGAACTTTCTTTCTCAGAACCTATTGTTGTGTAGTTTTCGAAATATAATCGGCGAAAATGTGAAGAGATAATTGTATAATAACTTTTCATTTAATCCCCAGAAACCTATAAAAATCATGTAATAATGTAATATGCCGTGGACACTGGTAAACTTCACTCGGTTAACATTGAACTGGATCGTTTGTCACAACAAGACAGTTTCTGTGCAGCAACGTCGATAATTACCTTTCATGGATTTAATCGAAATCCTTTGACTTCAAGTGTCATCCCTATTTTCCGTTTCAGGAATCGTCTATTGTTGTGGGTCATATTTTATAAAGTCACCAGTCCAAAACCATACTATAATGAAAGAGAGTACGGTCAGTTCCATACAGGTTTCTACATGAACGCTGCTCAAAGATCTTGTAAGTGGTCTCTTTCCCGCTGATTTTTGGTAGCATTTAAACTCACTCATTTTCACAAAATAAAGCTTACTGAATAAAATTAAATTTTCAGCTGGTGTGCGAATAACGAAATAAAGTGAAGATTTAGTTCGCCGTGAGCAGCTCGTTTCGGAGGGCTTTGGGAAACCATGGTGAAATCTGCCTACTTAATGGAATGTGATCAAATTCTGTAAACGTAAACATAACACTAGTTAGTTAGTTTCAGTCAAAAATTTATCAATTTTGATCCACATGCTATAAACCACACACTAATGCTGCTAAAAGCAACAAAAGCTCTCTTTTTCCAGTACAGTCTTTACTGATTCTCTTTTGAAAAGGGAGGAAGTGACTGATGCGAAGAATGAATCATTTGATGAACTGGCTAATTTCGATATGTTCGATATAACGACCAAAAATATATTGGGTAGGGCGATGGCAGCTCTTTCGGTTGGTACCCGAATGTTTTACTAACTAAACTACTGCCACCCGTTATGTTAGGTACCGCCATCCGGGGATACTTGTAACACTTTTTAACTTTGACTTGGTATAACTTTCGAAGTGTACCAAAGGTGATAGGTAGTGAGTAGAAAGTAGTGCGTGGTAAGTAGCGCATAGTAAGTAGTGAATTAATATTTTTTGAAACGATGGTCCTACAATTGATGGAGGGACGGTAGGGGAAGGTAATCAAAATTTTTTGGGAAAGGAGAGGAAAGAGTGGAAAGGAAAGAGGGAGGGGTGATAGGTAGCTACGCTTAACAAGTTGTCGTTTTGACTCCTACCTTTTGTCCAAGGCTGGAAGGTGCATGGGTCGAACCAAGCTATAATCAGAGCTTATAACCGGATTTGAACCCACAACACCCGCCAGGGCGTGTGGCTCGCTGGTACCCGTGTACCTTTGAACCATAAAAAGTAGGAGTCACAACGACAACTTGTTAAGCGTAGCTACCTATTACCCCCCCCTACCTTTCCACTCTTTTTCCTCCTTTCCCAAAAAATTTTCATTACCTTCCCCTACCGTCCCTCCATCTATTGCAGAGCCATCGTTTCAAAAATATTAATATTAATGCCTGACCGCATTTCAAGGTCAAAGACTAAAACGCGAGTTTGGCCAAGTAGTGATTAGTAAGTAGTAAGTAGTGAGTATTAAGTAGTGAGTAGTGGGTAATGAGTAGTGAGTAGTAAGTAGTGAGTAATAACTAGTGAGTAGTAAGTAATGAGTAGTAAGTAGTAAGTAGTAAGCAGTAGTGAGTAGTGAGTCATAAATAGAGAGCAGTGAGTAGTAAGTAGTGAGTAGTGAGTAGTCAGTTGTAAGTAGTGAGTAATGAGTAGTGAGTAGTGAGTAGTAAGTAGCGAGTAGTAAATAGTGAGTAATAACTAGTTAGTAGTAAGTAGTGAGTAGTCAGTTGTGAGTAGTAAGCGGTGAGTAGTGAGTAACGAGTGGTGAGTAGTGAGTAGTGAATAGTGAATAGTGAGTAGTGAGTAGTGAGTAGCAAGTAGTGACTCGTGAGTATTGAGTAGTAAGTAGTGCGTAATGAGCAGTAAGTAGTGAGTAGAAAGACACTAATTCCGACTTCAAAGGAATTGAACCGACACCAGGTAAGTTGAATAGATCTCATGTTTTTAGTCTTGACCTTGAAATGCGATAAATATTGATATTTTTTTGAAACGATGGTTCTATAATTGATGAAGGGACGGTAGGGGAAAGAAATATAAAATATTTTTTTTGGTGAAGGAGGGGGGAGAGCGGAAAGGTGAGGAGGGGGGGGGGGATGGTAGCTACGCTTAACAAGTAGTTGTTATGACTCCTACCTTTTGTCCAATGCTGGAAGGTGCATGAGTCGAACCAAGCTATAATTTCAAATTAGTATAAAATGCAGAAAATTCTAAAAAAATTCCTGACCTTATTGGGAAATCGTACCCGATGCCACTGGATGAGATCATGGTGGCCCTTTTAAAACTATTTCGAAAAACTAGCTCATTATATAAAGTAGCTTTCACTCGTGACGATACATTTTTCAGTGTCAACTGTTAAACACTGCGCTGCAGCTGGACTGTAACAAAGTATCATACACAGTAAATTACTCTCCGATATAATGTACTCCTTAAGCAAATGCGTCCAGACAACTTTCACACAAACACACTCCGCCCGGCAGGTACATCCCTGCCGGTCGGCAAAGAGGAATATGAAGAAATTAAGAGCAATAAAATACATTTGAAAATATTAAAAGGTTGTCAATTTCATATGTCATGCCGCTGTGGATTCGTATCCACCGACCCGGTCCAACCGTCGGTCGTTCCGTCCCGTCAGTTCACGTGTCACCGAGTCGCAGCCATCGATCGCAGCAGCATCTAGTGGCGATGATTCCCCCCTGTGTTCGGTCTGTTCGGCACAGCCCTCCGATCGTGCCTTACAATTGCTCTGCCCCATGTTCCATGGCCGCAGTTAGTTCGGCGGTGTGCAGGAATTCTTGTCGCTCACGCAAACACGAATCTCATTCATGATCATGCCTCGTCACGGCATCATGCATCCAGCAGCCGCAGCCGCAGTGAGACTCTCATTGAAGGCATATCGATGGACGGCTGCGGACACCGGATGTTTATTATTTATTCAAACCTGATTCAATTCGATCGCACCATATTTTTTCCTTAAGTCTTAGTTTTCGTTCGAGAAAGGTAGCCGCTGGTTTAGAAGAAAGAAAGGACACTTTGTTGATCACGCTATAATGGAATCAGAGAACGCGCCGCTCGCAGGTGGATGCCAAGCTATAAATTGTACCCAACTGACGGGTTTTGGGTTTCACACGCGGATTGAGTTATGTTATGCTACTGGTTGGACTGTAAAATTGCAATATATTATCCGGCAAAAGCGACGATTAAAGTTCGAAAACCAAAGGTCCGAAACCCAACTCGTCAGCCGTCAAATTTGAACATTTCAATAGATAGAACAAAACAAATTTCTAACGGAGGCGCCAACCACCACCCGGTGGTGGCCGCCAGAAGCACCGACCAATAAATCGAGCTCGAAGAGATTGTTTCGAGAAATTAATTCCATAATCCGCGATGATAAACAACTTTCCCGAAACACATGATTTGATTTCTGTCTCGATATGGACCGACCGGCGGCTGCGGTCACTGTTCCTCGCCGGTGGCAATAATGGCGTAGCTGATATGAGAGATTAACGTGCTACGATTAGAGAAGAACATTCGCTGTGCCGGCTGCGGCCAGCCTGAACTAGGCGGCCGACGGACGCTCGCCGACCACGAGGACGAGGAGTCCGGGACAAGCAACGGCCGAAAGCGAAGCGCACGCTTAGGGCACTGGAAAGAGGGAAGCATCATTAGAGACAATGTACCTTTTTGTTGTTATGTTAAGATAACCATCTCGAGTAGACATAAATCTTTTTCAATCTATTTAAAATTAATGTTATAGTTTAGACTAGCGCCTTTCGGACGATGGGAACACACCGATCGGCGAAATCGATAGACTTGGACACGCGGGCTCTTGGCCGGCAGAGGGTGTTCGTTAGTACAGGGTTCGGCGGCGGCGGCGGCGGCGGTAAGACCTCTGAGCTGTTCGCGATTGTGGGGTACCCATCGAGAAGCTTATGGAGAGCACTATTTTCAGCTTCTAATGGATACCGGGGCCGGCTGACGGGGCGAGAACGGGGCGTTCTGTAGGTGACTGGTAAATGGTATATATGGAAATGGGGCTATACCACCTTTGAGTGTAGTTTAGCGGCTCTCGGCTTAGGTTTCCCCGTGGGGCAAATAAAAAATTCATCATCGTCATCATCATCACTGCCACTGTTGTAGATCCACCGCCGTCGTCGCCATTGCCATCGCCATCGCCAGCAGCCGAGCCCGAGCGGTTTCTGTCGAAGAAGGCAAGATCGATCGGTTGAACTAGATAAGCTGCCGAAGAATGGCGTAAGTAATTCGGTAGGGACGTCGGCTGGAAAGCTCGGAATTCATCAAATCAGGCCGTGTTGTACTAATGCATGCTGAACGTATGCGCATATTTTAGTTGGCTCACGGTGATGCGATCGGGGCGGTGATAAAGGTGATTTTTGTAGGACATCGTATGCAAGGAGACTTTATTTTGGAGGCACTCGAAAAAGAGTTTATTGAGAATCGATGCAACAGATCAATAGAAGAGTAAGAAAAGCGAAAAACATAGAAATAGAAAAGTAGAGCAACTGAGAATATTAAGAGAAACAGGAAATTAAATGGAAATTAAGAGTAACGAAAAGCATTGCTCTCAAGTCTCAATATTACTGTCTTTCCGTAAATTTCAGACTCGCATTTTTTATTTGGCATTTAAAGTGCCCTTTTTTGCCAACCTTTCTTTATTTAAAAAAATCGTAACTTCAAAACCACTAAACCGATTTTAATAGTTTTGAATACTGGAAAAGTAATTCGGAAAATGTAGATCAAAGGGACACCCAATTTTTATATTTTTTCTGGAGACTGAGCATTTTTTACGTAACATGTCAGAAATTTAGAAGAGTATGATTTTTCGTTTTTATCATACAATTTTTTTAAAAGAAGTAAAGATACAGGAATGTAATGGAGAAGCATGGTGATTGATATTCGCCTGCATAGAAAAGGATGTTTTTGGAAAAAACGAACTTGAAATATGCGTTTCTTTGAAAGAAATATCTAAATATCAAATCTCACATATATTTTAAACATTCGTACTGACTCATTTTAGTGTTTAGTATATTGCATTACAATCGATCCCTCTTGTTTTCCACTTTTAAACTACATATTTTGTTTTGTAAAAGTTTTGCCACGTAATACCAGTAAGTTGAAATACCTCTTGTTGGGAGAAGTCGCATAAGTGTTACCTGTAATAAAACCTCCTTTAAATCTAGTATTCTAACGAATATGGATAGAAATTGCCTGTATTCCGTGTACCCAATATCCAGTGGTACAGTTTGACCGGCCGATCGTGAAAACAGCTTGTTTGCTATACCGTTCAACGTCTGTCAATAGCAGTGACAATAATTTTACGCTGTGTAAATACTCGTTAATATTGGTACGCACAAACATCGGAGTGACCAGTTGAGATTCGACTCCGGAGTCACGAAGTTCTTGAGAAAGAGCCGCTGTAAAACTAGTTAGAAATGCCTTGGAAGCCCCATAGAGGGCAAGGTATGGCATCGGTGCTAACCCGGCGCAGGACGATATGTTGATAATAAGTCCACGTCGTCGTTGTTTCATCTCTGGCAGCAACATGTGGGTCATCATCGTAGCGGCCGTTATGTTGACAGATATTGTTTGTTGTACATCCTGGATGGGGCTACGTTCAAATTCGAAGAAACCGTCTTGAGCCACTCCGACATTGTTGACTAATGAAGATCGATTTGATTGTTTTAATTCCCTTAAATTCCATTAATGAACTCACCCAGTATTCCTATCGTTAGTCCGGAAAGTGATTTTCTAATAGTTTCAAAAATTTCCACTCCCTGGGAAAAGTCAATTGCCATCCACTGAACATCAACGGAATATTGTGAACGTATTTGTTCGGCAAGCTCAGACAGCTTCGATTCGGTTCTTGAGATCAAAAAGACATTCATGCCTTTACTGGCCAAATTGATTGCATACTGTTTCCCGATGCCATCGGAAGATCCGGTGATTACTGCGGAAGATTTAAGAAAGTATGTTGACATTTTGATAAAATATTTTCCGCATTCTTGGCGCTACCAGCCCAAGGTCCGTACCGCTCGCTTAGCGGTTTGCGGTTCGGGAAAATGACACTCCACAAAATAGCTAAGGGTGACCTAGCACATTCGTAAAAATATATGACACTTGCGTACACTCCTAAAGCCGTCAACAGGTAAAGCACAAAACCCACAAAGTCGAACTGCATCACTACGGCACTTGTCGCAGATGCTGTGAATTATGTGAACCGACTGACGGCTTCGATTGCTGCTTGCCTCGGGTGAGTTTGATAAATCTCATCAGTCATTTCTATAGAAGAGTGACGCCACTGTTCTGAACAGCGTAATAATGTAGTTGAAAATTGGAACGATTAACATTTGCCCTCAATACCGGTGCAGGAAGTCGTGTCACTTTTGCTCGTCTTGAATGCAATCTGGTGTGATTGATTTGAGTCTTTGCTTAATATGGGCGATTATTACCACGAAAATACACATCGCGCCTCTCGTTTTGGCTACAGACAAGGCTCTTATTGAGCCTTATTGGAAATTTTTGAAACTATTAGAAAGCAAATATATGTGATAACACACTTTGTTATTGAGTAGATACATATTTAGAACATTGTTGCCCAGGAATACGCGCGGCAACTGAAAGCAGCGCTACCAACAGAAGAGCAATATGTCGGGACTCAGTCGGTAATCTTCTCACGAACGAATGTGAGGTGATCGAGAGATGGAAACAGTATTATGACGAGCACCTTAACAGCGATGTAGCTGAACATGGAGGTGACGATATGGCAATAGACCTTGGAGCACGTGCAGAAGACGACAGAATACCAGCCCCCGACCTCCAGGAGGTAGCAGAGCAGAAGAGATCGGTCGACTGAAGAACAATAAAGCGGCTGGGGCTGATCAGCTACCCGGCGAGCTGCTGAAATACGGTGGTGACGCACTGGCTAGAGCGCTGCACTGGGTCATTGTCAAGATTTGGGAGGAGGAGCTAATACCGGATGAGTGGACGGAAGGCATCGTGTGTCCGATCTACAAAAAGGGCGACATGTTGGATTGTTGTAATTACCGCGCAATCACACTGTTGAACGCCGCCTACAAGGTGCTCTCCCAACTTTTATGTCGTCGATTATCACTATTTGCAAAGGAGCTCGTGGGGCAATATCAAGCGGGATTCATGGGTGCCCGTGCCACCACGGATCAGATTCGGCAAGTATTGCAGAAATGTCCCGAATACAACGTGCCCACGCATCATTTATTCATCAACTTCAAATCGGCGTATGACACGATCGATCGATATCAGCTATGGCAGATTATGCACTACTACGGATTTGCGGACGAACCAACGCGATTGGTCAGGCGATGATGGATCTAGTAATGTGTGTTGTTCGAGTATCATGGGCAGTCTCGAGCCATTTTGCATCTCGAAGAGGGTTACGGCAAGGTGATGGGATTTCATGTTTGCTATTCAATATCGCTTTGGAGGGTGTGATAAGAAGAGCGGAGATAGACACGTGTGGCATGATATTCATGAAGTTCGTCCAGCTTCTTGGTTTCGCTGACGACGTTGACATCATTACACGTACCTTTGAGAGGATGGCGGAAACGTACATCGGACTGAAAGCTGAAGCCAAAGGGATTGGACTTGTCATTATTGTGTCGAAAACAAAATACATGAAAGCAAGAGGTTCTAGATAGGTGAATGCAGACCTCCCTCCCCGGATTCATTTAGACGATGATGAAATCGAGGTGGTAGAAGAGTTCGTGTATCTGGGCTCACTGGTTACCCCAGACAACGACACCAGCAGACGCTTATGGCTGGAAATCGTGCCTACTTTGGACTCCGTAGGACGCTGCGATCGAACAAAATTCACCACCGCACGAAGTTAACAATCTTCAAGACGCTGATTAGACCGGTAGTCCTTTGCGGCCATGAGACATGGACTATGCTCTTGGAGGACCAACGCGCCCTTAGTGTTTTCGAACAGAAGGTGTTGTGCACCATCTACGGCGGAGTGCAGATGGAAGACGGAACGTGGAGGAGGGGAACAAACCATGAATTGCATCAGCTGCATAGGGAACCACCCATCGCTCATACCGCAAAAATCGGTCGCTTGCGATGCTTGCGAGAGGATGTCGGACGACAGCCCGGTTAAGAAAGTTCTCAATAATGATCCGACTGGAACGAGACGGCGGGGCGCGCAGCGAGCAAGATGGATCGATCAAGTGGAAGGCGACCTGCGGACCCTACGCAGACTACGTGGCTGGCGAATTTCGGCCATGGACCGAGTGGAATGGAGACGACTTCTTCGTACAGCAGAGGAAATTACGGCCTGGAGCTGATTAAGTAAGTAAGTAAGTAAGTATATTTAGAATATTGTAGTAAAATGAGTTAAATAACTGGTTATGTTATCATATCTGAATGAATGAATGACATGTAATATCTTTTATGAAATGATTTTTATAATCTCATGTCATACTACATTTGATATTCAATTCCTAAATAAAACCCAATATATTGTGGTGGGCACCGCTAACCGAAAATTTAGCGTCGCTAACCACTAATCCGCTAACCGAAAAGGTTAGCTTGCTAATCGCTAAACGCTAATCGATGAACTCACATTAGCGAAAATTTCGCTAATCACTGATCGCTAAGTCTAAATTACCCAAAAAGTACCATATTTTTGTTTGAGCGTATACTGCATAGTGCAAAAAACTGTTGACAACTTTTAATTCTTGGACATAATATATGCATAAAAAATGTACAGATTTTAGCAATTTTTTATGTGATTACCCAGCCAACTGGTGATGAATCCACTTATATACCGCCAATCGTAGCAATCCGATTGTGTACAAAAATAATTTGATAGCGTTATCAATTGATTGTGACGGAATCAGCCAAGCAACTACACTCGATGCTTTGTTCGTACTGCCAGCTGCAGCCCGGAGTGAAGAAGTTGAACATCGTGAGGCTCTTCGTGTCCGCCGGATATAACCGATCCGGCACATACAACAACCTCTCCCTTCTAGAGAAAGATTAAGTGTAGCAAAAGCTGAAAAGGGACTCCGGGAGCGAGGTGTCCTCAGCCTTCCGCGCCTTGGGGAGGTCGAAACCTAACGGTGCAGAAATACCTCACCAAAATGACATTTTTATGTGGATGCATCAATCATGGTTGGTCATATCTGAGCAGCAGGCAATCAAGGCTGAAGTTGTTAGTGAAAAACATCTTTTTGGCGATGGATGACGTGACCTACTTGATGTTAGATGGCAACGACTGGCAAAGCACTGGGTACATGTACATTACGCCCCACCGAGAAGGTAAGCGATGGCGTCAAATACATCGCCCTCACAAAGTTCCCAAAGAAGGTTCTTCTATAACTGACGATCAGCGAGAAGCAATTGTCCAAGCTGCTGTTCTTTCCTTCGGGGCTTGCGGTGAACGGGGAGATATACAGTATGAAGGACGACACGAATGCACTATTCAAGATTTTACACTCGTAAATAAATAACAACAACAACAACAACAACAACAACAACAACAACAACAACAACAACAACAACAACAACAACAACAACAACAACAACAACAACAACAACAACAACAACAACAACAACAACAACAACAACAACAACAACAACAACAACAACAACAACAACAACAACAACAACAACAACAACAACAACAACAACAACAACAACAACAACAACAACAAGAACAACAACAACAACAACAGCAACAACAACGACAGCAACAGCAACAACAACAACAACAACAACAGCAACAACAGCAACAACAACAACAACAACAACAACAACAACAACAACAACAACAACAACAACAACAACAACAACAACAACAACAACAGTATAAACGGCCTGGTGGAAGTCACCGTCTGGAAAAATTTAGGAAACGGCCACTCGCAATGGGTTTCTGATACCATTCGGTGGAGAAATGTTGGTTGTCGTGGCTACTAACAGCATACCAACGAGAGTAATCAGTTGTTCTTCTCAATTTCACAAATGAACTAAATATTGGGATAATAGCTATTGTAGCTATCAACCACATGATCCAGTTGATCGAGTTGCTGCAATCAGGCTTGCTGATAATCGCATCATAACGCCTATTTTTAGTCTTCAAGCAGGAACGCATTCGAAGATTCAATAACGCCTCACTGCTCCAGAATGAAGATAATAATAACACTACAAAGCTTGCAGCGATGTGACTTGCGAGAGAATAATACATAGGCCGAACATTTGTGTTTTATCTTTGCGCTTTCTATTCTTCGCCTTCGGTCCGTTTGCGGTGCGAAGCGTACATGATATTCTTCACTCTTCTTCGAATGCTTCGATCTTCATGAAGAAGCGAACAGAAATTTATCACCGAGGCGATGATTAATAGCTTAGTTTAGTTGGCTGCAGATAACGGATAAAATGTAAAAGCAAACTGTTTCCGTATTTTATTTTTGGAAACCTAGGAAAATAGTGTGTATGTATGTATGTGTGAGTGTACGTATGCGCGAGTGTACGTATGTGTGTACTTAAGAACGTTTTGCACTCACTTTTCTCAGAGTCGATAGACAGATTTGGATGATCTTGGTGACAAATGAAAGATCACTATTGAATTTTATATAAGTACTAGCTGACCCGACAAACTTCGTATTGCCACAAATTAACCTGTGTTGTACATAAATCATGAATCTCGGATGATCTTTGTCACAATCTCAAGTTTTGCAAGCCCCCCAGTGGGCGGCGGTTTCGACGGCGGGTCACCGGCAACACTCGCGACCGTCTCGTCCTGAATGATCTAGTGTTACTATAGATAGTTTTTGTGGTCTTGTATTGACTAATGTTTTATGGAAGAGTCTCGAATTTCTCGAGTTCGATTAGTTTTTGAGTTTCGCAAAAATTTCTGTTTTATTTGTATGAGAGTCCACATTCCCCTACCACAGGGGTGAGAGGTCTCTAACTATCGTAAAATAAATTCAAGACTCCAAAATCTCCCACATGCCAAATTTGGTTCCATTTGCTTGATTAGTTCTCAAGTTATAAGGAAATTTGAATTTCATTTGTATGGGAGCTCCCCTCTTAAAAGGGGAAGGGGTCGTAATTCACCATAGAAAAAACTTCTGCCATCTAAAACTCCCACATGCCAAATTTGGTTCCATTCGATTGATTAGTTCTCGAGATAAGAGGAAATTTGCATTTCATTTGTATGGAAGCCCACCCTCTTAAAGGGGAGATGGGCCATAACTCGCTTTCTAAAGAAGAGAGGGGTCTCAATTCACCATACAAAAAAATCTTGCGTCCAAAACCACTTACATGTCAAATTTGGTTCCATTTGCTTGATTAGTTCTCGAGTTATGAGGAAATTTGTTTTTCATTTGTATAGGAGCCCCCCCCCTCTTAAAGTTGGGAAATCCATAGAAAATATACCATAGAAAATATTCTTGCCTACAAAAACACCCACATGATAAATTTGGTTCCATTTGCTTGATTAGTTCTAGAGTTATGAGGAAATTTGTATTTCGTTTGTATGAGAGCCCCCCCTCTTAAAAAGGTAAGGGGTCCTAATTCATCATAGAAAAAATGGTTGCCTCCAAAAACACCCACATGCCAAATATGGTTCCATTTGCTTGATTAGTTCTCGAATTATGAGGAAATTTGTATTTCATTTGTGTAGAAGCACCCCCTCTTAAAGTTGGGAGGGGTCCTAATTCACCATAGAAAATATTTTTGCCTCCAAAAACCTCCACATGCCCAATTTGGTTCTATTTGCTTGATTAGTTCTCGAGTTATGAGGAAATTTGAATTTCATTTGTATAGGAGCCCCCCCTCCTAAAGTAGGTAGGGGTCCCGATCCATCATAGAAAAAATTTTTGTCTCCAAAAACACCCACGTGCCAAATTTGGTTCCATTTGCGTGATTAGTTCTCGAGTTATGAGGAAATTTGTATTTCGTTTGTATAGGAGCCCCCCCCTCTTAAAGTTGGGAGTGGTCCCAATTCACCATAGAAAATATTCTTGCGCTCGAAAACTTTCACATGCCAAATTTGGTTCCATTTGCTTGATTAGTTCTCGAGTTATGAGGAAATTTGTATTTCGTTTGTATAGGAGCCCCCCCTCTTAAAGTGGGGAGGGGTTCTAATTCACTATAGAATATATTCATGTCCTAGAAAACTGGCACATGCCAAATTTGGTTCCATTTGCTTGATTAAATCTCGAGTTGTGAGGAAATTTGCATTTCCTTTGTATAGGAGCCCCCCTTCCTAAAGTGGGGAGGGGTTTCAACTCATCATAGAAAAAAATAATGTCTCCAAAAACACCCACATGCCAAATTTTGTTCCATTTGCTTGATTAGTTCTCGAGTTATGAGGTAATTTGTATTTCGTTTGTATAGGAGCCCCCCCTCTTAAAGTTGGGAGGGGTCCTAATTCACCATAGAAAATATTCTTGCCCTCGAAATTTTTCACATGCTAAATTTTGTTCCATTTGCTTGATTAGTTCTTCAGTTATGAGGAAATTTGTATTTCATGTGTATAGGATCCCCCCCTCCTAAAACGGGTAGGGGTCCCAATTCATCATAGAAAAAATTTTTGTCTCCAAAAACACTCACATGCCAAATTTGGTTCCATTTGCTTAATTACTTCTCGAGTTATGAGGAAAATTGTGTTTCTTTGGTACAGGAGCCCCCCCTCTTAAAGTGGGGAGGGGTCCTAATTTACTATAGAAAATATTATTGCCCTCGAAAACCTTCACATGCCAAATTTGGTTCCATTTGCGTGATTAGTTCTCGAGTTCTGAGGAAATTTGTATGGAAGCCCCCCCTTTTAAAGAGGAGAGGTGTTATAATTCCCCTTATAAAGAGGGGAGGGGTCTCAATTTACCATAGAATAAATTCTTGTCACCTAAAACACCCACATGCCAAATTTTGTTCTATTTGCTTGATTAGTTGTCGAGTTATGGAGAAATTTGTGTTTCATTTGTATCGGAGCCCCCCCTCTTAATGGGGGGAGGGGTTTCTAACCATCACTAAAACCTTTCCTGGCCCCAAAAAACCTCTACATGCATATTTTCATGCCGATTGGTTCAGTAGTTTTCGATTCTATAAGGAACATACGGACAGACAGACAGACAGACAGACAGACAGACAGACAGAAATCCTTATTTATAGGTATAGATATAAGCATATAAGCAAACGTTATTTGAAAACTGTTCTGTTTAAACCTATCAAACGAAAATAAACTATATTTAAACTTGAATACTTAGGAACGTATATAAAACCGTCAAAACGAGGATAACCAAAACATCTATCAAGTGTCGATTTTATGTATTGATGTATGTATGTGTGCTTGCATGTATGTATATGAGTATGTGTGTATTTGTGGTGTATGTACGTGTGCTTGTAACTTCGCGCAGAATTCGCCAAACCGAACCGGGAATTGTCCGCTAAGCCTTCAGAATTGCCTCGAAGAAATATTCTGAGATGTCAGTTTTGTTTTTAAAAAAGAATAAAACTGATTTTCGAATACGGTCGTGTCAAAAATAATCCGTGAAACGTGCCAAAATCGGTTTGATCTGTAGCTGGTTTATAGAAATAGTTACTCGTAGAATTAAAATAGCAAGAACTAGTTTTCCTATACAAATTTCAAACAAATTTTGCGTTCTTGCAATCAACAAAGACTTGCACTTGACAAACAATTATTTATCTCATTCAATTTCATATTGTTTCCGTAGTTACTGATATTTTACATATATTCATAGAGGACTGAAAAAATGATCATCTATGTGATATATTTTCCTA
The DNA here is from genome assembly GCF_943734655.1 of Sabethes cyaneus. Lineage (NCBI taxonomy): Eukaryota > Metazoa > Arthropoda > Insecta > Diptera > Culicidae > Sabethes > Sabethes cyaneus. The sequence continues at coordinate 230,548,151 of NC_071355.1, forward strand.
ACCATACGAATATATTTAAAATTAATAAAGGTGTTGATAAAATAAATTAACTGGGTGACGCTAAGAAATGTTTACGCACCCCAGGAAGAGAAATATCACTATTGCACCTAGCACATTCTTGAATTAGGCTATTACAAATACATATTTTATAAAGTTTTTGTCCTTCCGGTGTTCGGCCACTAAAGGGGGGGGGCGAAAAAAAAACAAAGTGAATTTTTTAATCGAGCAAAAAAAAAACATGGATTTTAAGAATTTTTATTTAAGGTTTAAACATGAAAACCGAATCTATTCTTGCTTATAATATATACGTTATTATTTTCTATGCAAAAATATACGAAAAACCCGATTTAATCCACCTAGTGGTGAAAGGAACCTTTGTTATACGGTCTTACTTGCTATTTGAGATAGAAATCGACACGTCTTCGGAACATAATTCATCTATTGGTTATCGTTGCGTAGTGCGTTGGTTCACATAAAATTTTTGAAAATTGAAAAAGTTTACAAAATTTGAACAAAATAGGAACACTTTTAAATTTTGATAGATCCTTTTTTCATGAAATTGCGTAATAAGGATAAGTAAGTTGTTATTAATCTGAGTAAGTGCAAATAAAAGAAAGTTGTAAGAGGAAATCTTATCCTTTAGCATATACATTGTCTAGCAAAGGTCTAGTTTATAGGTTTTTGAACTATGCATAGTTTCCTGTAATGCCATTCTATTTGAATCACATCAATAGAGTTTTCTTGAATAATTTTCATCAATTTTTATTAACTCACGCTGTTGTATTTTATACAACACGTGTAGGTTTTTCAATGCCATATTGTTATAAAGTTACAAATCGTTGTTTAACTAACGTATATTCTTCAACAAACTTATTGTGAGCAAAATATCATAATTATTCAATGCATTAATAATTTAAATTGTTGGGAAAATTTATGGAGCAAAACTATCAGCAAATGTAAAATGTTTAAAATGTATCCGTCTGCTGGTAGTCGAGTAATTCGGAGTCAAAATTAGGGTATTCTTTATAATCAAAGTTCTACAGTTCCTAAACAAGCAAACATACAGGTATACTATTTTAAGCAAAGTTGTGTATTTTTACTATTTGTACCATTTTGTAGTACATGAAAAAGTCATACAACAATTACAAAAAGAGCAAAAATAGAAAAACTGATTTTACAAATTCATATACAATAAATAAGATATTTCTATCTTCGCTGCAGAGATAGAAGGTTACTGTCTTCAGCAAAATTTCTTGTAATAATATGCTCTATAACTTTGCAGAACACATCAATGTGTTATATTGACACTGAAAAAAAATATTTTATTTATTTCACTTTTAGGGGGATTAATAAAAATTTAAATTCCACCAGACGATAGAGCTTTCAATTTCAAGAAACTCTTCCAAAGGTTCGATAAACCTAAAACCAAGTTTTCCCAGTCAAAACTCTAGCGCATACGTTTTCTTTGGTTTGGGGCTATTTTGCGCGCGAGTAGGGGAAACAAGGGAGACTTGATCCCCATTTTGTTTTATGTATATTTCTCAAAAGTCCACTAGAACAAAACCCTGGGTTTTCAATTTTTCGACAGTTTACAATACAGCTTACTGCCTACAATTTATCAGTTAGTGATACGTAGCGCTAATCAAAAGATATGGGATATTTTGGAAAGTACAGAAAATTGTACATATTCAAAATATGCGGGAGACTTGATCCCCAGTTTAGGCACAATTGATCCATTTGCAAATATATATTTTTAAAGCTCAACTTTCATTTGGAAGTTTTATTAAAATAGGCCTAGTTCATGTAGTATCATTATTTAGTGTACAACAGCTTAATTCAAAAATATAAAAAGTATTTAGAAATCGTTAAGTCCATCGATCTGTAAAAGTATAGCTTTGGACATCTTTTATAATCTGCGACGAGAACTTTTTCGTTGGGTTTGAATTTTTGAAGCATTATATTTTTCCTGTTTAATAATCAGAGCAGCCTCTAGCTTCAATTTCGTTAGTGCATCTGTAAGGATGTGTATCTCCTCGTTTTCCTACTCTTCGCATATTTTTACGTGGCGATGCCTTTGGAAATGGTTTTATATCTACAGGTGTTTAGATAATTGTATTATTCGGAATCATCGGGTACCAATGATTAATAGAATTCTTCAACGAAGATGAGTTGTTTTGTTTAGATAAATACTTCCGTCCGAGCGGTCTTTCTTCTTCCTTGTAAAATGCACGGGTTGCTCCTCCATAGTCCGGTTGCTAAATGATCTTTTCAGAAGCATTTTTTCGTTTTCTCACATATCGCTTAAGTGTCATTACATTCAAGTTGAACATTTTTGCAGTCGTTCTGACCGGATCTCCGGACTATTCGTGATTTTTACAGGACGAATGTTTACGATATGAAGAATTGTTCACTTTATTATTTACGACATAACGGATTCCAAGCTCTTCAGTTCCTAATAAAAGGATCAAGTGTCACTGAAATTATGTGGATCAAGTGTACCTGTCGTAGTAAGTTTTACTGAAAATTAATTTTGTAAAATATATACAAGTTTTATTGCAAAATGTATATAGTATCAATGAATACACATGTTTAGCTAATTTTTTGTTTGAAAAGCAATTAAAAAATTTCAAGACAGTTCTCCGTAGCCAAAAAGTTGGACTTCACTAAAAAAAGAAGTATAGAGAATTATTCCGTTGCAAATCTTATTATATTATATTTTCCTTGCAATGTAAAAATTTATTACATTTTTGTTTTGCAATTTTGTTACTTGAATGAAATGTACAACTTTATTTTTTTCTGCATAAAAAAACATTGTATTTACTGAGAAACAATGAATGGATCAAGTGTCCCAAGGGATCAAGTCTACCTGGTCTCCCCTAACTGTGTTACAAAAGTTGGCGCGAGTGTTCGACGGTTAATATATTTTAACCGGTAAAACCAATTCTTATGAAATTTTGCATATATATTCGTAGTGTCAAAACCTCTTGTTTGATATTAAAATAATTGAAATTAGATAAATTATCTTGGTTAAAATCATTATAAATTATTGTTAATTTTGGTGTAGTGTATACGGTTGCTCATAACTTTCAAATTAAACGTCCAATCAAAAAACCATTCAATAGTGATCTATTAGGATATATTATCTTTCGAATGAGACTAATAGCGCATAAATCGGTTTGGCCATCTCTAAGAAACAGGCGATAATTATTACCTTGTCAAAACAGGTTTTTTAAGGCTAACTTTTAAACTACTTATTTGTTTTCAATTAAAAATTCCTGAACAATTTACCTTTAATAAGGGCTTTCATTTGATACTAAGATCGATAAAATCTGTTATGTAGTTTCGAAGAAACCCGTGTCACGTATTTTTCACATTTTTGCTTATAACTTTTAAACGAAACGTCGTATCACGAAGCAACTCAATAGTGATCTACTAGACAATAACACCTTTCAAACAAAAGTAATAACGAACCATTCGGTTCAGCCATCTCTGAGAAACAGGCGATAGAAAAAATCATTACATACATACACACACACACACACACACACACAGATATTGCTCAAATCGTCGAACCCTATCGATTGGTATATGTGACTTGGCCCTCCGGGCCTCGGATCAATTTCGTGTTTTTCGACCAATTTTTAAACCTTTGTTATAGTATAACAAAGGTAAAAAGACAAAAACGAGGGAAATTTTTTTTGAATGGTTTTCGGAAATTCCATTGTTCGAATTCGTGCTAGAAGCGTTAATTCAACTCAGAATTTTCTCATCCGTCGGCTCTAGCGTATATTCGTATACTTTATATATCATGGTAAAATATTACTTTCTTCGGGAAAATAGTTTGAGTAATAGCAGCCTGGCCGATAGTACGTAAAATTGTTTTACTTGATTAAAAAAATCACATTGCCCCCCCTCCCCCTTCAGTTGCCTCACGTCGGAAGGACAAAAACTTCATAAAATATAAACAGTGGCATAACTTGAGAACGGCTGGGCCTAAAAAAGTTAAAATGACATAACATGATAATGCGTAGCATTTGATTTTGTTCTGGTTTTACAAAAAAAGGAAAATTTGGATATTTTTGAAAAATTTATCAGATTTAAAAAAAAAAATCGAAAGACATTTTATAACATGTTTTAAGCTATCTTTAATAAAAATGATATAAATCTGAGGGGACATGTTTTGATAATTCAAGTTTAATGATTTTTGTCTTGATTTTGAAAAGTTTTTTCTTTCAGTGTATTTTTTCCGAAAATATACTTAATTTCCTATAACTTTTCCGTTGACGTCATTTTTAACAAAGAAGTGGTTTCCGAGATACGATATTTTAAAAAAATCCCATTTATAAATACGCCCTTTTGAAAAGTTACTCTTGACGAAAATAATTAAGTTTCGTAGAAAATGAATCCTTGTGTGGCATCTAACATATCAGCAAACTTTCATTTCATTAAAAAATATTCGAGACAAACCGTTTTGTTAGTTGAGTTAGAATTGCTCAGATAGTGCACTTACACCCCTTTCCTTCCAAACGAAAACCAACTTTTATTTTGCTCGTTTTTTTCATGTTTTTAAAAAAGTCATTAAACGGTAAAATTTTGACGTGAATTTTCTGGCATGCATAAAACCTTACTCAAAGTATCCTTTCCTACCATTATCTCGATTTTTTCAATTTTGTCACTTACACCCCTTTCCTTCTCACCCCCTCAAATCAGACCGGACCAAGTCGCAAAATTTAAATAATTTAAATTATTGACAACACACGGTTAAGAATTTCCAAAGCGACAATTCACTCTAATCAGAATACATAAATGTTTTAAACAGCCAAAGATACGAAATGATTTCGAACGATTGAAACCTTTAAACTACACAGTAGTAGCAAACTTGGACTTTGACTTCGACCGGCCCAAGTCGCAACATTTAATAAAATGAGTTAATGACAGCAAACGATCAAGAAATTTCTAAGCTACATTATACACTAATCAGACTACATAAATGTTGCAAACAGCCAGAGTTATGAGAAGATTTCGAACGATTCATAGCTATAAACCATACAGAGCAGCAAACTTTGAACGCGTTTTTCTCGAAATCAAAGTTTTGTTACTAGGTTCGGTTTGACTTAACGCCGACCAAATAATAGAATTAAGAGGAAAAGTTTTAGGTTTATCTAGCCGCAATGCAACAAATCTTCTGATTCTGTTTACCATCACAACGAATTTTGCCATTCGACATGAATAACTGGTTTCCCTTGTTTCCTAAAATCATTCATTCATTCGCGAGGAAGAACCAAAAAATATTCTTCATGAAGAATGTAGATGATATCGCTCACTATTGAATGCTTCTTTAGCTGAAGACTGCTTTGTGAATCGCATTAACCCGTAGTTCATGAGTGAGCAATACTTGTTGCCTGCCATACAGGCGATAATTCAGAGAAGAACGAAGAACATGAAAAAGCGAAATATGCCGAATAGCTTCAACCGCAAAGCTGATCGAAGCTGATCTGAGAAGCTTTTTTTCACAGGTCGTGCAACTCTCTAGAGAATAACTAACAAAGAGAGTAAAGCGCTTTCGCGATAATCAGCAAGCCTGGCTGCAATCAAGTCGTTTGCATACTTTTTGATGGTATACAGACAAGCAGGCCTAGCAAAACCTCAGTGACCAGATCCACTATTGAAGGTTACACGGGTTTGCCCATAGTTGTACAAAAAGTCTGTTTGTAAAATCGGTCATTGAACATTTAAGTTTTTTGGAAAGCAGGCAAATAATAACACTACATATTCTTCGTAAAACTGCTAATTTATATAACATTTTTGTAGAAGAAACCACCGTTCTAGATGGTAAGCATTTCGTGATACAAACATTACAACTATAAAAATTACTAATGTATTCAATATATTTTTATTTCAACCTCTTCTTACAAAGTGAGCCTTTTAAGTTACCACTCATAATGTTTTTATTTAGTCCATTAAATTACTATTTCAAAAGATCTAAAAAGTAGAATTCTGGTAAGATATGGCGTTTGTCACTTCGAGGTTAAAGAGACCTTTTTGGCACACGTATAGAGTACCATTTTAAAACATTTTAAAACTTATATTTAAGTTATATAGAACATAATAAAGATATGAATGTAATTTTTTACAGTATAGCAGTCTTTTATTTACTCTTAAACTTCTTTGTTTTTCAAAAGCCCAGCCACGTAATACCAAACAGCTGTACGAACTCTTACCGGAAGAAGTCGAAAAAGGGATATCTGTAATAAAGATGCGATTAAATCTTGTAATTACCATGGATTGAAATTACCTGTATTCCGTGGGCCCAATAGCCAGTGGTAGAATCAGACCGCCCGATCGTGAAGACAGCATGTTTGCCGAATCGTTTCACGTCAGTAAAAAATTGTGTCGAAAATTTTACGGCGTGATAACGTTTATTGATATTGGTACGCACAAATAGCGGAGTTACCAGTTGCGATTCGACTCCGGAGCCATGAAGTTCTTGAGACAAAGCCGTTGTAAAACTATCTAGAAATGCCTTGGAAGCTGCATAAAGTGTGATGTAAGGCCCCGGAGCTAATCCGGCGACGGATGATACGTTGACAATTAGTCCTCGTCTTCGTTGCTTCATTTCCGGTAAGAGCATATGGGTCATCATTACGGCAGCCGTTACGTTGACCGATATTGTTTGCTGTACATCCTGGGTACAGAAACGTTCAAATTCCAGTAGGTAATCTTGACCCACGGCGACATTGTTGACTGATGGAGATCAATTAATGTAATTTAGTTTCCTAATTTTTTTTCGTAACTCACCCAGTATTCCGATTGTGAGTCCAGATATTGATTTTCTAATGGTTTCAAAAATTTGCACGCCCTGTGAAAAGTCAATTGCCATCCACTGGACATCAACGGAATATTGTGACCGTATTTGTTCGGCAAGCTCCGCCAGCTTCGATTCGGTTCTTGAGATCAGAAACACATTCATACCTTTACTGGCCAAATTGATTGCATACTGTTTCCCGATGCCATCGGAAGATCCGGTGATTACTGCGGAAGATTTAAGAAAGAATGTTGATATTTTGATAAAATAATATCCGCATTCTCGTCGCTACCAGCCCAAGGTCCGTACCGCTCGCTTAACGGTTTGCGATTCGGGAAAATTACACTCCACAAAATAGCTAAGGGTGATCTAGCACATTCGTAAAAATATATGACACTTGCGTACACTCCTACTGCCGCCAACAGGTAAAGCACAAATCCGTCTACGTCGAACTGCATCACTGCAGCACGTGTTGCAGATACTGTGAATTCTGTGAACCGACTGATGGCTTCGATTGCTGCATGCCCCGGACAAGTCTAATAAATCTCAACAGTCATTTCTATTGAAGCGTGTCGTCACTGTACTGAACAGCTTAATAATGTAGTTGAAAATTAGAACGATTAGCATTTGCCCTCATTACCGGAGCAGAAAAGAGTATATAGCGGGTGTTAGGTAGCTTAGTGCAGATATTTCATACCGTATACGCGTCACACAATTTTCCATGCGACAATATTATTTGTATGACTAGACTCTTTGTTAGTACTATTGAGATAATCACGCTTTTTGTAGAAGGGACATATTTCTTCTTCAATCCGATAGCTTCTCCTCCTCCCAAATCTTGAAAATAACCCAGTGTGGAGCCGTTGCCAGCGTTTCTCGGACATGTTACTGAAGCTCTTTCGGTAGCGATCTTTACCAGCGGTTTTATTGGTCTTCAGCAACCCTATTCCAAGAATTCAAGCCGATCATCACATCACTAAAACTTAACACAACATAAGAACATCTAACACAAGAAAGAATATTGTTCTTCAACCACCGACCCCGTAATTATGCACTGAACAGACTTACGTATAGAAGTTTTTTAAATCTATAGTTAAAAATTTGCATTATTTACATTGAACATGCAAAGAACTAACAATATGAACAGCAACAAAAACAAAAATATCTGTATTACTGTAAATTGCAATCTCTTTATAGAGGTGTATCTTGCAATATCAGGAATTTTACTTCACTGTACTCGGTCTTGGATTACTCGTTGCCAATTCACTGAGCGTCTCGACACAGGCAAGCCATCTAGTACGCTGGGCTTCTCTATTCCTAGTGCCAGTGGGATTCTTGAAGAGAACGGATTTCACTGCACAATCGTCCAGCATCCTTGCGACGTGGCCAAGCCATCGTAGCCTCTCAAATCTCGACAGGTGGACGATGGGAATCTTTCCGCTTTTCGTTCATACTCCGCCAAAAATAGTCCGCAACACCTTTCGTTCGAATACGGCAAGTGCACGTACAGGCTGTTCAATAAGTTCAAATACAACTTTTCGCATCATGCGCATTCTGTGTATTGGAATTGGTGTTATATATAGGCTAACCGACGCGCAAGGTGTCGACTTGATGTCATTTGTTATTTGTTTACCGCGCGCGATGGAGGAGTACCGCAACGTCGTAGTAAAGTTGTTTGCGAGAAGTGAACGACCCGGCGACATATTTTGGCCGGTGAAATCCCACGGTATGAAGCGGAATTTCATCTATAACACCATCCGTCGGTACCGGGAAACGGGCTCGGTCAATAACCGTGCTAGATCCGGACGGCCGCGTTCGGCGAGGACGCCAGCAGCCATCAAAGTGGTGAGGGAGCGGGTTCGTCGAAAAATGACCCGCTCGATCCGGAAGACCGCTGTTGACCTGGATGTGTCGATCGGGACTGCCCACACCATCATGGCGAAGGACCTGGGATGCAAGCCGTACAAGAAACGTAAGGTTCACGGGGTAACGGAGGTTACAACGAAGAGGAGGCTGGACAGAGCATAACTGATACTTTCGCAGCACGCTGGTCAGGAGTTCGTGTTTTCTCATGAGAAACTCTTCATCTTGCAACAGCCGGACAATGTCCAAAATGATCGGCTGTGGGCGCCGACCCCCGTCCCACATAAACATCCCGCGGTTCCAGAGTGCCGCGTCGGTGATGATTTGGGGAGCCGTATGCAAGCGTGGGAAGTTTCCACTGGTGTTTATCGAGTAAAATGTGAAAATCAACACCGCGTACTATAAGACCGTGGTTCTGGAGAAGGTTATGGTCCCGGAACTTCGTGACCTCTACGGGAGAAAGATCAACAAATCTGGATGCTGCGGGCATTACAGCAATTAAGCCGATGGGACAAACCAAACCTTCCTTTCACTTCAAATACCGGTGCATTATGTCCAACTACTCTGCTTCTGACAGACCGGGGCACAGTCTGTTGATTCTATTAATGAACTTGATGGTCATATTTACGTTTTGATGTGGAGGATGTACTGACAAATAATTTAGAAAACTCGAAAATTTAGGCCTTTTTCAATGGGTTTTTGATACCATTTGGTAGAGATATGCTGGGCGTTGTGTCTCACTTACAGTATGCCCAGGAAGAGTAATCGGTTGTTCTCCTGAATTTCACAAGTGAACTGAATATTTGGAGTATAACTATTGAAGGTCCACACGATCCAGTTGATCCAGCGGAATGGCAGCAACCAAGTCGTCTACATACTTTATGACTGTAGGCAGTCTAGCAAGTCAGCAGAACCTCAGTGACAAGATCTACTATTGTAGCTGATAGTTGATTTCCCATAGCTGTACCAAAAGTTTGTTTGTAAAATCGGTCATCAAAATGGAAGAAACTAGCGCCGATGCAGAATTTCGCTGTCTCAAGAAACAAATCTAAACAAATGTTTTTGATGTGTGTGGTTTGGTTTGTTCTCAACAACATATCATTTCATACTAAAAGTCTTTAAGAATGCAGGTAAATGATGACACTACAACTAGTGACATCAACGAGTATGCAGGTAATAGTGGAGCACTGTTGATAGAAGCGCAAAATTCGAAGGAATTCTTAATATTGTACGAACTGTCGATTGAATTTTGGACAATTTTGGACTTGCATGGGATGGTTTATCATCTAATCAAATGTATAAATAGTAAAAAATTAACATAAATATAAATAAAAATGGGCAAATAAATTAATTGGACCGGCTGAAGAAGGAGTTGAATCGCTCTCGTAGGGTTTGGCGCGAAGGTGGACATCGAATATGGATGCTTCTTTGTCAAACGTCCCCTGTAAATTGCAGAGGGCTACATCTTAGCTGTCATTTGTACGGTGGTGTGACACCCTTAGCATAGCTTTTGGAGGATCAACAGACATCGGTTTTCGTAGCCCAGTAAGTGGTAAAGATTTCGCCAGGGTAACCGACGAAGAGCAAAATGCAGGAAGCGACGAAGGACGGATTCAATTCGTACAGAACTGTTGTGGTATAGTTCGCTTAGTTTTATTCAGATTGTTTTCAAGTTCATAAAACTGCTAATGTATGTAGCATTTCTGTAGAAAGAAACATCGTTTTAAATGGTATTTCGTGATACAAACGTCACAACAGTAAATCATTTCATTTATTCGATCTAATTTTATCTCAATCCCTTTTGACAAAATGGCTCTTCCAAGAGGCCATTCATTTTTTTATTTAGTTCATTAAATTACTATTTCAAAATATTTAAAAAGTTGAATTCCACTGAGGTATGGCACTTGTAACTTTAAGGTTAACCCTAGATTGCTTGACCGAAAATCTGACAAAATTCGAGCAGCCCATTTAGTTATTATGGAAATTATGGAAATAGCAAGTATCTGGACTCTTTTGGCGATATTTCAAAACGAACCGTCCGAAACTGGAACTCGAAAATCTTTTATTTACTTTTAAACTTCTTTGTTTTTCATAAGTCCAGCCGCGTAATACCAAACGGTTGTTCGAGCTCTCACAGGAAGAAGTCGTATAAGGGCCATCTGGAAGAAAGAAGCCATTAAATCTTGTACTGGCTATGGATTGAAATTACCTGTATTCCGTGGGCCCAATATCCAGTGGTACAATCCGACCGCCCGATCATGAAGACAGCATATTTTCCGAATCGTTCTACGTCAGCCAAGAGCAATGTCCAAAATTTTACGGCGTGGAAATGTTTATTGATATTGGTACGCACAAATAGCGGAGTTACCAGTTGCGATTCGACTCCGGAGCCACGAAGTTCTTGAGAAAGACCCGTTGTGAAACTATCTAGAAATGCCTTGGAAGCTGCATAAAGTGTAATATATGGCCCTGGAGCTAATGCGGCGACAGATGATACGTTGACAATTAGTCCTCGTCTTCGTTGCTTCATTTCCGGTAAGAGCATGTGAGTCATCATTACGGCAGCCGTCATGTTGACAGATATTGTTTGTTGTACATCCTGGGTACAGAAACGTTCAAATTCTACTGGGCAGTCTTGACCTACGGCGACGTTGTTGACTAATGGAGATCAATTAATTTAATTGAATTCCGATGGTTTTTCGTAACTCACCCAGTATTCCTATTGTGAGTCCAGATATTGACTGTTTAATGGTTTCAAAAATTTCCACGCCCTGTGAAAAGTCAATTGCCATCCACTGAACATCAACGGAATATTGTGACCGTATTTGTTCGGCAAGCTCAGCCAGCTTCGATTCGGTTCTTGAGATCAGAAACACATTCATACCTTTACTGGCCAAATTGATTGCGTACTGTTTCCCGATGCCATCGGAAGATCCGGTGATAACTAGGGAAGATTTGACAAACAGTGTTGAAAATTTGGTAAAATAAGATCCGTTCTGTTATGGTTACTAGCCCAAGGTCCGTACCGCTCACTTAGCGGTTTGCGATTCGGGAAAATTAAACTCCACAAAGTAACTAAGGGTGATCTAGCACATTCGTAGAAATATATGACACTCGCGTACACTCCTATTGCCGCCAGCAAGTAAAGTACAAAACTCTCGAAGTCGAACTGCATCACCACAGCACGTGTCGCAGGCACGTTGAATTGTCCGGATCTGACTGACGGCTTCGATCGCTGAGTCTAGTAAACGACAGCGGCCAATGTCATTTACAGAAGAGTGTCGCAACTATTCTAAGTGGTTTGAAATTTCATAGCCAGGGCTGTAGCCGTTGGTTGACGAGATCAGCTTCGAAAACCTTTGCAAGGCAGCAATAAATGATGCAATGTTCTGGACAAGACTAAACAAAATTTATTGTTCGAATGATAAACTTCGAACAAAAATTTGAGATAAGCTATGGTTCTGTCCGTAGTAATTTGAACTGATTAGCATTTGCCCTCATTAGATACAAAATAAGCGGTACAACAAATATTGTGTCTCGTGCAACGTTTATTATTACTTACGGTGCATTTTGTAAATTTCTTGATCTAGCAAAGAAAATGCACACAACCATGCCATGTGCACTGGTGTTGATAATAAACCTCGTTGAGAGGGAAAGAACGTGCATTCACTTTCAGAGCAACTGAGTGAAGAATCAAAGGTTACGCATATTGCAAATTTACTTGTCTGAGGAGAATGCAACACTTGCAAGTCGGTTGCACGCGGCGATTTAAAAGCTGCTGTTAGGGTCGTGAAAGAAATCATCACTGAATAACGGTGCCAAACCGAATGAGATCTGTTTGGTTTTATGACACTCAAATATAAGGTTTTTACAATTAAAATTAATGACTCCTTCAGTTTGTTAGAGAAACTGAGCAACAACTTGACCTTTTTTTTAGTGTACATCTATGCGTTATTTTGTACTGTGATTGTTATGAATGATTTTCTTTAAGAAAGATAAAGTGCATCCCTTACCCTACCCCAAAGGGCATTGTTTGTTTGTGTATCTGCAGTTGCTTGTTTTCAATTGATTCGAGTACATCACGCTATTCTCGTTCGTTACGCAAAGCTTAGTATCGTAATTATCTTTCCCACCTGAACGGAGCTGACGCAGACGCATACATCGATCATTTGCATTGAGTAAACTTTTTCACTCCGGCTAATTTACTACTGGTTAGTATCCAAATTAACCTTTTGATGGCTAGTTGTGACTCTGAGTTAGAATGATTTTATACTTCTGGGCAGCAATCGGGATCTACACCTTCAGCTGGTGGCTTTACGAGAATGTGCTTTCCTTTCTCATTGGCGTCGTTTGGTACTACTGGAAACAGCTGATTTGCGGTCGACAAACACTTTCGGAAAGCTATGGGTCATGGGCAGGTATTAGTTTATGTTATTAAACTGTACAAGCTGGTTCTATGGCCTCTCGTTGTAGTTGTTACCGGAGCTACCGATGGTATTGGCAAGAGTTACGCAGTGCATTTGGCTCGGCGCGGTATGAATCTGGTGTTGATTTCTCGCAACGAAGCTAAGCTGATTAAAGTGGCGCGAGAAATTCAAAACAATTCCGGAGTGCAGGTCAAATGGATCGTAGCGGATTTCTCCACTGGTCCGAGTATTTACCCTCACATCTGGAAGGAGCTCAAGTTTGTTGACGTTGGAATTCTTGGTAAGAGTGGACGAGATTCATCAGTTAACAGTTTTATACATTCAGTCATTGATTTTAGTCAATAATGTCGGTTATACGCCAGACCGACTGGAGGTCTTCGATGCACATTCTGATCAGGATTATTTGCGAATGATAAACATCAACATACTATCGGTGTTGTTGATGACTTACATGGTGCTGCCCCACATGAAGCAAGTTCGCCGCGGAATTATCATCAACGTGTCGTCTAATACGGCATATTTTCCTGCTTGTTATTTGGCAACTTACTCGGCAACGAAAGTATTCGGACATAACTTAACACTTGCGCTACAGCAAGAGCTACGTGGAACTGGTGTGGAATGTCAGTTGGTTGTTCCGCAATTCGTTAGAACGAACATGACAGATTTTCTGGATCTGTCACTGTTCGGCGGTAAAATAGTTCCGGATGGAAACAGCTATGGTCGCTGGGCCACGTGGACCATTGGAAAAACTAATCATACATCAGGTCATTGGTACCATTCGCTACAGGTATGTCGTAAATTTGCAACAATTTAACCTTATCACTGACTGGTTCTTCCGTTTCTAGCAACCTTTCCATAGAATTATTCCGTATTCGTTATTCCTAACCATACAGACGGCGATATTCAGAAAATTGAAGAAAGTCCAAGATACGAATAAGCAGAACTTGAAACAATGAACGTCAGGTGTGGCAAATAATAACACTAGTCGGCAAAATCGGCGAAAACCATTTCATCAACCAAAAATAGGCATGTTTTTGTAATATGTTTGATACTAATTAAATTAGGGTTAATATTTTTTTTGACGGAATATTTTTAAAAGGAGGGTTCGCAACTTGCCGTTGTTGAAGTCTCTTATTTATATGCAGCGAGTTAAGAGGTATAATATGCTAAGGCATCTGCTTTCGTGAGGAAAACGACAAATCAGAATACACTTCTGCAGAGAAAAAGTATTACAAAAGTTTGTATTTAATGTACATTATAGATTAGTGGTAGGGTTTATTCGTGAAACTTAAGGTGAAGGTTTTCGGAAACCATTCTAAAATGTGGTCATAAAAACTAGAAGAATTGCTAGTAGCAGGAATCTTCACAAATAATTACTAACCGCATATTCAATGTTAAACTTATTTGCCGTAGAAAAAAATCCGTCTTAAAAATTAATTTACGTATTGGTGAAGCAGTAATTTATGTCAACATACCCAATACCAAATCGGCGAGGGCATAACATAATCCACTATCAGTGTTGCCAGGTCAAGTTGACAACTACTCGCAGCAGGGCATTTATTTAGTCGCAGGAATTATGTTGAGTTCCAAATAATTCATGTTTGTATTTACTATATTTTTATATGATTAGTATTTAGTATTTACCACAAAAGTTTTCTAATAGTAATTTTGGGTGAAATGTGTAAATACTGTAAAATTTGCCAGGTTGTGCAGACACTTTTTGTCGGAACGATAGAAAATTAGTAGAGGAAATCCAATTTATTCTCGACTTCAAACGAAAAGAAGGTGAATCGTGTGACAGAAAACAAAAAAATTCTGGATATATGCACATTTAAATTTCATGATTTTGTCATGATCGTCAGTATAGTACAGTTAAAACTTCGTTGTTTAATTTGCAAATCTGTTAAATTTGGTGGTGGGGAAAATTAAGTGAGAAATTACGGTGCCATACTCGCTGCTCGCATACGTAAGTGCCGGTGATCAACCTACCGTAATAACCAGAAACCAAAACCAAAACCAAAAATTAAATATTGTTGAAACCTAATGTAAACCAGCTACTTACTTTTATTAGATGAAAAATTTATTCCAACTGAAAAAATCAATAACGAATAAATAATTCTTTTCCTTATCACTGTGACCAGTAATTTCGATCTCCGGAAATTTATTCATAGAACACCGTTACTTACTTACTCCAGTACCATCGGTCTTGGGCTGCCGTTCTCCAATCCCCACGAACACCAGCTGAACGTGCATCGTCTTCGATAGCACACACCCACCGGGTGCGGGGTCTGCCTCGGAGTCTACGGCCTCTTCCTGGGTCTCTGCTGAAAATAATTTTGGCTACTCTTTTGTCGGGCATTCTGGCCACATGTCCAGCCCACCGCATCACAGCCTGCCACATTGCACTACCTTCACTATATCAGAATACTTGTATACTTGGTGTAGCTCGTGATTCATGCGTGATTTAGCGTCTATAATTCGTGTCCGTAAAGGGCCACCGGGAGGATTATTGTTCTGTAGAGCGCCAGTTTTGTGCGAATTTGCAAACTACGGGACTTCACCTGGCTACGTAATCCGTAGAAAGTCGCGGCTGCAACTCATCGTTTCACTTCGCGGCTTACATCGTTATCACATGTCACGAGTGTACCAAGGTATAAAAATTCCTCCACTATTTCATATCGTTCCCCATCTAACTCTACCTCCACCAACTTGGGCTCCCACGTTTCCTACCAGCAACCATGTACTTCGTTTTGGCGGTATTAATGGTAAGTCCCAATCTTGCAGCTTCCCTTTTAAAGGGCCTGAAGGCCTCTTCCACTGCTCTACGGTTGATTTCGATGTTATCGACGTCATCCGCAAACCCAAGAAGCATGTGATATTTCGTGATGATAGTTCCATTCCTTTCCACGTCTGCCCTTCGTAATGCACCTTCCAAGGCAATGTTAAATAGTAGGTTAGAAAGTGCATCCCCTTGCTTCAGTCCATCCAACGTTACGAAAGCAGTTGAGGTCTCACCCGCTATTCTAACGCATGATTTGGATCCGTCCAGCGTCGCACGAATCAGCGTAACTAGTTTCGTCGGAAAACCATGTTCTAGCATTATCTGCCACAGCTCATTTCGTTTAACTGAATCGTACGCCGCTTTAAAGTCCACAAACAGATGGTGTGTCTGCAAGTTGTACTACCGGAACTTGTCTAGCAATTGACGCAGGGTAAGCATCTGATCCGTCGTGGAGCGACCCTCACGAAAAATAGCTTGGTACTCGCCGACGAAGGACTCCGTAGCCTGCAGAACAGGATACGGGAAAGCACCTTGTAGGCAGAATTGAGCAATGTGATTCCTCGATAGTTTTTACACTCCAGTCGATGTCCCTTTTTGATAATTGGGCAAATGAGGTCATCCAACCACTCCTCCGGCATTTTTTCTTCCTCCCAGATCCTGACAATGATCCGGTGGATTGCTTCGTATAGCCGCTCGCTCCCCGCTTTTAGAAGTTCAGCCGGGATACCGTCCTTCCCAGCAGCCTTACTATTTTTCAGCTCACTGATTGTCTACGGTCATCTACGGGCCTACACCGGATAACTCGTTGTTTCCCAACACTACGAAACCGACTCCATGTTCTGCTTTTTTGCCGCTACTGTAGTAGATGAGGTACTTGAAAGAAGTGCCTGCAATAGGGTCTACTGCACAGAACTCCCTTTCTCCGGAATTTGGCCACCGAACTTCCTGAATAGCAGCGATCTCCACTCCGAGTTGACGCAGCTCTCGAGCAAGCAAGCCAGTCTGTGCCGGCTCATGGAGAGTTTGGACATTCCAGGTACCAAGTTTCCAATCGTTATCCCTTAATCGTTTCCTTGTCCCTTGCCGTGTCCTATACCAATTCTTCCGTCCTGAATTTCCTTCTTCGTTATTCGTGGTAATTGAGTTTTCGGTATACTACCTCACCGGGGTGGCAGTACTTACATCCCGTTGATGGGTCTGCCATCTTAGGTATACCTTGCGGGATACAACATTTCATATTCAGCCGCCCGTTCCGAGATAGACGCTTTGTGAGCCGCCCCTCACCTGAAGAACAGGCGCTCTAGTTCGCACCTCCTAGCTTAGCTGCTCCAGTAAGTACATGAAGCATTTCCGGGTAAGGCCATCATCATCATTTGACTTAGATCTGCGTGGAGGTGCTAGGTGGAAGCTTGAGAGAGCCAGAGCTATATTTGACGGTCCTTCCAGGTAACTCTTTCCATTTCATACCCCCAGATCACCGTTACCTACAGTATTTTCCAGAGTATCTACAGTATAGAGTATCTACAGTATTTCCAGATAAAATAAGTAAAAAATAGTAAGTTGAAATTATATTCTAATCTAGTATCATACTTATCCAGTCTCAATCTTATCATCCTCTCAAAATCAAAGGGAATGAAGAAAATGTGGAACTTACACACCACACACTTCCTGTATTATTATAGTTACAATATCTAATTGAGAGTTAAAACCCGATATAATCAACCTATCGGTGAAAGAAACTTTTGTTATACAATCTTACTTGTTCTTTGAGATAGAAATCAACAACACGTTTTCAGAACTCAATTCAAGTGTTGGTTCAACGCTAAGTTGGTTAGTTCATTTCATTTCTCCAGGTACTTAACGAATAATAAATACATGGTACCGCGGGGCAAGCGTGACCTAAAAATTGCATAATTGGGTGGAGGAGCTTTTGGTGAGAAGAATGGTAGACTGGGTTCGCTGTCCAACGCTATATTTTGGGCATGCAGTGCTACCTTGGCGAGGAAACTGAACACGAGAAACGCCCGGCGTCCAACTTACTGCTGGAATGAAATAGTTTGCAACCTCGCGCTGGTTGTCTTAGAGCCAGAAGACGTGTCCAGAGAGCCAGAACTGTAGCGGACTGAGAGTAGGTACTGAGCGTAACATGGTGTTCAGATTGACGAGGGCTGCACTGAAACAGGAGATAAGACAGAGCAAACGCTACTACTACAAGGAGCTCTACCGACAAGCTGACGCGTGTCGTATGGTCGTATCGTGTCGTATGGCGAAAGTCATAGGCTGTGAGGCTGCCAGAGAGATGTGCACGGATGAATTGAAGCCCATCGTGGAAAGACTTTTCCGACACTCCGTACAGTGTAGAAGAGAGGGCGAACGTTGACGGTGTACAAGTGTCTAACGCTAAACTAAATACTAGTAGTGATTAAGCGGCAAGAAAATTAAGAAGGCACCCGGTTCGGATTGAATCTCTGAAGGCTGCGATGCAAGCGTGCCCGGACATGTTCAGGGCAGTGCTATGAAAATACCTAGGACATAGTCGCTCCCCGGACCAATAGAAGATCCAGTAGCTAGTGCTGTTATCGAAACCAGGAAAGCCCACGTAAAATTGGTTGATGTACAACGGTGTACTGCCGTTGAAGTTGTCAAGAGGTGCGGTGATCGTCTGCCTTGCGGATAATATCGTGTTATCGGTAAGAGGCGAGTCACTAGAAGAGGTAGAAATGCTAGTGACAGAAACGATTGGAAAGATCGAGAACTGGTAACGGGGGGCAAAGCTATAAATTACTAACCATAAAAAGGAGGTCCTGTTGATAAGTAACTTAAAGCAGTACAGCAGGCCGTCGGAGAGCACGTCATTACTTTAACGCGTGCGGTCAGTGATAGACGACAGGTCCACTAGGCCTGTGAGACGGTAGCAAAGATTATCAATGCGATACGGGCCAAGTAGTAGCGCTGCTGGCTAGTGTATCATCGTCGATACTGCGGTATGGAGGTTCAGCGAGGAGGATCCAGAAGGATCGTGACTCTACGATTTAAGCGAAACTGCGCGAAGCTGAATTATAGTACGTTACAGCTCATGGCAGTAAAAGTAGCCAGTGCGTACAGAACAATATCAGCGAAGGTAATATATGTTATCGCTGCAATTATCTGAAATTACTACCATCGGAATTATGTTTGTGGAAGACAACGAGTGTTAGGGACGAAGAAGCTCCAAGTTGGCCAAGTGGCAGCAAGACTGAGACACGGTTTCACATGGTTTCGAATCACATCGACAGTTTGACATCACATCGCGCCGTGATTGGTCGTTTTTCGATTCCGCCTATACCACGTTATCGTCACACCTGTATGTATTTCATTGGGTGCGAGCACCCAAAACGAAGGGGTTCCATGTTGGTGTTAGAACATACCTAATCACATTCGTGCTCAATGGTATGTCCGCTGTGGGCAGCGTCACAGTTTCAAGTCCATAAAGAACTACCGGTCTTATAAGGGGCTGGTACCGAATGGCCGAAACACAAATGGCCGAATCACGAATGGCCGAAATTCAAATGGCCGAATTTCAACAACAGTCACAGAAGGCCGAACCACAAAGGGCAGAATCACGGCACTACTATGTAGATGCATGCATTTTCCTAGGTTTACTGACTAGTAGGGATTATCCCTTAGCACAGCATGCACCCAACGTTTGTGCAGGTTGAAGGCCGTGAAAATTTTCGGCCAAATATGACATTCGGCCATTCGTGTTTCGGCCTTTTGTGTTTCGGACATTCGTGATATGGCCATTTGTGTTTCGGCCATTCGTGATTCGGCCATTTGTGTTTCGGCCATTCGTAGGTAATCCCTCATAAGGGTATTGTACATTGTCAGCTTCGTACGTACGGCAATGTAGGCCCGATTTTCTACTTGAGTGCGTCGCTGGATCTCATTACCCTCCATTCCCAAAAAAAAGTCTTTACTTTCCCATACCGTCCCTCCATCAATTGTAAAACCATCGTTTCAAAAAAAAAATATTAAAATTAATGCCAAATTGATGTCAAGGTCAAAGACTAAAAACACAAGTTTGGTCAAAATGGCTTTGTTTTTTGCATTATGGAAATTTTCCAAACAAAAACAAGCGCCTGGGATACAAATAGGGCCTTTTTTTTGTCGGAAGATTTGACCACTGCGACCATTATTTTGATCTATTGTGGTATACTTCTTCTTTTGTCTAGGTATTAGTTGCCGACATAACACTATTGATGGAAGTGTTTGTCATTGTCAATTCATACCTCTTCTCCCAGTCCGGCATTGAACTTCTTATGAAGTTTATTACCTGATTGGGATTTGCAGACCAGACTTCGAAAGGCTCCATTGTTCCTTTACCGAAGATTCTTAGTCTGCGAAGAGTTAGTGCACTGCACTGGCAGAGCAGATGTTCTGCGGTTTCGCTTTCGAATTCGCAGAGTTGGCAAGTATCATTGTCCAGCCTACCAATTGTTTTGAGATGGCGTTTGCTCGGACAGTGACCGGTAAATAGTCCTATTATTATGCTTAGTTCGGTTTTCTTCAAATTAAGCAATGATAGGCTTTTTTTGCGGTCTGGCTGTATAAAGCGCTTAGACTGTCTTAGTCCTGTAGAGGATTTCCAATTTTCCTCTATTGTTTTGTGTTCCCATGCCCGAAGTTCGGATTTAAGCGCGCTTGGAGACACACCACAGAACGGTTCTGGACCGATAAAGTCCGTAGATGAACCTTGCCTCGCTAAAGTATCGGCTTTTTCATTTCCTTCCACTCCGCAATGGCCAGGAACCCAGTAAAGGTTTACTTGATTCTTTTCCGTCAGTTGCATCAGTGAGAGGATACACTCCCATACTAGCTTTGAATTACAAGTACAAGCTTTAAGTGCTTTAAGCTCTGCTTGGCTGTCAGAAAATATACATATGTTAGCATATCTATAGTTTCTAACCAGGCAGACACGTGTACATTCGTAGATTGCATATATTTCAGCCTGGAATACTGTGGGCCAGTGTCCCATTGGTATTGAAATATTTATACCTGGGCCTGTGATGCCAGCTCCAGTAGAGCTATTCATTTTTGACCCATCTGTATAGAAAACGACAGAGCCCTGGCGGATACTCGGGCCTCCTTGTTCCCAAGTATCCCGTCCGGTTTCTATTATTTTGAAAGGCTTTACGAAGTTTGTCTTTGTTTCCATCCAATCTTCGTTGTTGATTATAAGCTTGCTCAGCTGAAAGTTTTTGAGGATTGACAGCTGGCCACTTATATCTCCATCACTAACTAGTTTGTGACGTGTTATTTTTAGTGCATGTTTCTCCGCCTCCAACTGTATTACCTGATGGAGGGGTAAGAGGTGCAAGATTGCGTCTAAGACTTTTGATGGTGAGCTTTTGACTGCACCGGTAATTAAATTACACGCTAGCCTTTGTAGGGCCTTGAGCAAGATCGGGCACTCAGCTAGTGTATTTATGACACTCATAGCAGGGGCTTACCGCTGGTGTGATCCGAGGAGCAATTACCGGCGAACTAGTTGGAATGTCTCATATGCCTGATTTACAAGAAGAACCAACTCGAAAACAAGCAATTATCGAGGTATAATTCTCCTCAACTGGGCGTACAAAATTCTCTCCTACATCTTATTCCATGATGCGAGGTCGCTACAAGAATCAAGCTGGTGAATCCAATTTGAATTTCTAACGGGTCGCTCCACAACGAATCAAATGTCCACCTTTCGACAGTTACTCGACAACATTTATGATAATTCTTGCACATCCTCCATCTGCCTGAAGATTTCCAAGCAGCATACGATACAGCAAAACGAAATTAGTTATTGCGAAGTATGCCTGAACATGGTCTGAACATCTACTGTTCTTAGGAACATGGCCTGAACATCTACTGTTCTTAGCATTGAAAATTGTTATTCGAGGTGGCTGACAGGGAGCATAGCAGCCAAAAGGGACAGGGGTCCTATTTTAACTCCAAATGTCTTTTATGCGTATTTTTTCATTTTGAACTACAATACATTAGATGTAATGTATTGTAGACTGTAGTTCTTAGCAGCAAAATATGCATATAAAACAATTGATGACGAAATAGGCCCCTCTCTGGCTACGTGGTTCTTGACCCGACTCCCAAATTATTTACCTCTTACATACAAACAAATAGCCTTATTAGGGCAATATTAATATGAACAGCTGTTTTAGTTTATTGAATTTGTACGCAGGGGCGGACTGGGAGCCAAAGCGCCCACCGGGCCTTTGAGATTAGGGGCCCCGTGCAACTTGACTCGACTCAGGCACGTCGAGTGTCGAGTATCGGGAGAACGGACAGCATAGCGGCTCGATGCTCGAAACAAAACAAACTCAGTCGTTATTAGGACCGAGTTATCAGCTTTTAGCGTGTGCGTCATATTAGCGGTTCACGGTACTTTAGTTTGGACGCATTTTTCTTCAACCCAATCTTCGCTACTTTGAGTTTTAGTTTTTGCAGCCACCACCACAGATGTTGTTCTATCGACAATATCCATTTCATTGGCAAAGCAGACGAACTAACTAGATTTGCTGACGATTGTGCCTGTGTGTTGCTCCTTTCATAACATCCTGTAACGACATGTTGTACAGCCCACCTGAGGGACCATCACGTTAATAAAGTCCACTGCGAGGTTAGAATGGCCATGATTTTACGGTCGATGGTAACATACGCAACTTTGAAATCAATGAAATAATTGTGCGTAGAATTCTGTATTCATGAACTTCTTGGAGGATCTGCCGCAGCGTAAATATTTGATTCTTTATTGACCGTGCTTCAGCGAACCCGGAAGAGAACTTTCCACATTCTGATAAGTGCCACTGCGCATTTTTGCCAGCAATGCAACGTTTTCCTCATCTATCACCCATTCATATTTCAAATAAGCGTATCAAATCAAATTAAGTATCAAAGTACCAAATAAGCGGATTTTATAAATGATAGGATGTCAACAGTTCAATATAGATAAGTAGCTTACTGCGTCTTCACATCAGAACAAAACAGTTCATAGTGCAGGCGATTCCCGTGCCGAGTTATAGCTATCCCTGGGATTAAACTCTTGGATTCTCCTATAAGAATTCTGCTTCTATAAGTAAGGTATTCTGTGCGAATCCTCTGCAAAATTTCTTCTCACGATTCCAATGTGAGGAATGCCCGATACTCTGCGCGAATCTTTTTGGTTCGTCCTGATAGAGCTGCGGAAAAAAGAACCCACCGTCTAAAAATGTCAGTACGAAGAGCACGTGCTCGTCAGTCCAGAGGATAGGTTCACCAACAACAACACACGGAGTTTCTACAAAGCAGTCAGATGCAAGAATTTTGCCATGCCTGTGATGTGCAATGATAGTGCTGGCAACCTGCTTACTGACAAAACGACGGTAGCAGCCAGGTGGAAGAGTATTTCCAGACGCTGTTGAATAGAGAAGTAAACAGGAAGATCAGCAGGTACAGGATAAGAATTTTGAGCGACGGCCAAACTGTGGAGCCATTAACACAGGAGGAGGTCAAAAAAGCAATCAGTGAGCTGAAAAACGGTAAGGTTGCTGTAAAGGATGGTATCCTGGCTGTACTGTACTGTACTGTACTGTACTGTACTTCTAAAAACGAGGAGCGAGCAGCTGTACGAAACAATTCGCCACCTCATTGTCAGGAATAGAATATGGGACGAAAATAAATATCGGAGGAGTGGTTGATTGGCCTCATTTCCCATAATTTTAAAAACGGACATCGACTTGAGAGTACAAACTATCGAGACATTACGTTGCTCAATTTTGCCTATAAGGTGCTCTCCCTATCGTGTGTGGCTGAGTCCGTTAGCTGAGTTCTTCGTCGGCGAGTTTCAAGCTGGTTTTCATGAGGGTCGCTTCACGATGGATCAGGTATTTACTCTGCGTCTAGTAACTGACGAGTTCCGGGAATACAACTTGCAGATTCATCATATTTTTATGGATTTCAAGGCGGCATACGATTCAGTAAAACGAAATGAGCTGTGACAGTTAACGCTAGGACATGGTTTTCTCACAGAACTAGTTACGTTGATTCGTGTGACGCTGGATGAGTAAAAATTATAAGTCAGAATAGCAGATGAGACCTCACGTGCTTCTTGATTTTGCGGATGACGTCGATATTACCGAAATCAAAAGTACAGCAGCGAAAGAAGCCTTTAGGTCATTTATTGAGAAATTGGGACTTACCATTAACACCGCCAAAACGAAGTACATGGCGTGGAAATCCAAATGGTGTTGGTGTCGAAGAGGAACTGAATATATTTTGATATGCTCGTGATATGTGACAACGATGTAAGTCGCAAAATAAAACGACTAATTGCAGCTGCGAATTGGCCTTTACGGAGGCATTACATTTTGTAGCTGAAGTCCTGTAGCTTGCAAATTCGCATAAACTGATGCTCTAGAGAACACTAATCCTCTCGGTGGCCCTTTACGGACATGAAGCTGATCGACGAATGCTTGGGGTTTTAGCGTAAAGTTTAGCAAAATCCAAAATGGCGTGTAGCGCAGATGCATGAACCACGAGCTGTATTGAGAATGTAAATATGCTGTTATAATGAAGATAGTACAGTGTGACAGTCTGCGCTGGGATTGTCACGTGTCTAGAATGCCCGACGAAAGAGTAACCAAAATTATTTTAATCATAGAATCAAGAAGAGACCGTAGACTTCAGAGAAGACATCGCCACTGAAGTAAACTAAGTATGGAGCTTAACCCGACAGTTCGATATTTATAAGTAGTCAAATAACTGCGGATGAAATACTAATTCTACTTTTAAATACTCAGAATTGAAGCTAGTAATATTTTCTGAGCTTGGACCCCAACAGCTCAACTTAAATGGTTTCATGAATCACGGGGCCCCAGCAATTGAACATTCGTGAGTCGTAGAAAAAGTTCAATTGAAAGAGAAATTTTGGTTTAAAGTTCGGGTCCCCAACAGTTCCATTTGAAGCTGAATTTTCAATCATCAAATCGGTTCATTTCATGAATCATGGGGCCTCAGCGATCGAACATTCGTGAGTCATAGAAAAAGTTTAATTGAAAGAGAAACTTTGGTTTAAAGTTTGGGGCTCCAACAGTTCCATTTGAAGCTGAATTTTCAATCATCAAATCGGTTGATTCGAACATTCGTGAGTCATAGAATCGAACATTCGTGAGTCATAGAAAAAGTTTAATTGAAAGAGAAACTTTGGTTTAAAGTTCGGGGCCCCAATAGTCCCATTTGATCATGGGGCCCCAGCGATCGAACATTCGTGAGTCATAGAAAAAGTTTGATTGAAAGAGAAACTTTGGTTTAAAGTTCGGGGCCCCAATAGTCCCATTTGAAGCTGAATTTTCAATCATCAAATCGGTTGATTTCATAAATCATGGGGCCCCAGCGATCGAACATTCGTGAGTCATAGAAAAAGTTTAATTGAAAGAGAAACTTTGGTTTAAAGTTCGGGGCCCCAATAGTCCCATTTGGAGCTGAATTTTCAATCATCAAATCGGTTGATTTCATAAATCATGGGGCCCCAGCGATCGAACATTCGTGAGTCATAGAAAAAGTTTGATTGAAAGAGAAACTTTGGTTTAAAGTTCGGGGCCCCAATAGTCCCATTTGATCATGGGGCCCCAGCGATCGAACATTCGTGAGTCATAGAAAAAGTTTAATTGAAAGAGAAATTATGGTTTAAAGTTCGGGGCCCCAACAGTTCCATTTGAAGCTGAATTTTCAATCATCAAATCGGTTCATTTCATGAATCATGGGGCCCCGGCGATCGAACATTCGTGAGTCATAGAAAAAGTTTGATTGAAAGAGAAATTTTGGTTTGAAGTTCGGGGCCCCAACAGTTGCATTTGAAGCTGAATTTTCAATCATCAAATCGGTTCATTTCATGAATCATGGGGCCCCAGCGATCGAACATTCGTGAGTCATAGAAAAAGTTTGATTGAAAGAGAAATT
Organism: Sabethes cyaneus; assembly: GCF_943734655.1. Lineage (NCBI taxonomy): Eukaryota > Metazoa > Arthropoda > Insecta > Diptera > Culicidae > Sabethes > Sabethes cyaneus. Next base: position 230,574,003 of record NC_071355.1, read on the forward strand.
TTGGTTTAAAGTTCGGGGCCCCAACAGTTCCATTTGAAGCTGAGTTTTCAATCATCAAATCGGTTGATTTCATAAATCATGGGGCCCCAGCAATTGAACATTCGTGAGTCGTAGAAAGAGTTTAACTGAAATAAAAATTTTGGAAAATCTCATTTTGTGTAACGACGAAATTTTTACTGGGGCCCACCGGGCATTTGCCCGGTTGCCCGGTGGGCCAGTCCGCCCCTGTTTGTACGTTACGTTGAAAGTTACGCGAAAAGCATTTTATTAATTAACTTAGTAAACGAATAAAGTAATTACGGAGAAAAAAATAGCGAAAACTGATCCAGGGGTGCTCTGCAACTTAATTTGAATTGAATAGATTGTTTATTTTTAGCCTGCGGCAGGTTCAGCTCTTTTTTTTATCAACATTGTGGTCGAATCTATGTTGTCATAAAACAATAAACCATTTTCATACATGTAAAACCTTTTGATTTTTTCATGACACAAAGAGAAAATTCATCCTAGAAAGTTTCTGTAAAAGTTTGTTTGAATCTGATCAGCCAGTGGTCAGCCAAAAAACCACGTTCGGAGAGAAAAACAAAACCCGGCATCAATGAGCGGCGTGGTTACGACTTCCTGGCATCGTCGTCCGCTGTCAGGATGCCCGAACCGCCCGAACCGTCCGAACCATGAATGAAGTTTCGCCCCAGAAGAATGAGCGGATTTTCCTCCATCAATGCGCTTCCATTGATGTAATTTCAATTGACTTCTTCAAGTTATATACGCGCATTGACCCGCGTCGTTCGCCCCGGCCGGCTGCCCTTACGGACGTGGCCGACGACGGGGTGGCTTAGCCGAACCGGTTGGTTCGCCGCGGTCCGGATTGCTCCTTGTTCTGTCTTGTTTAGCCTGACCGAACCGAAGTTTGTGTACGTTCGTTCGCATCTGTCTGTCTCGCAGCAGCGCAGCGGTCGGTGTAGATGAGCAGCAGCAAAGAGCCAGAATCGACAGCCTCAGCCACAGATGTGCACCGATGACGAGAAAGATCAAGAAGAAGAAGAAGTAGAAGAAGAGTACGGTCCCATCAAAGCGTAAGTCAAGGAGCCAGTTTTGCGTTCGTCGGCTTACGCCTGTGGTGTCTCCCGAAAACAAAAGCACTAAAGTAGAGTGTGCGCTTTCGTTTCGGTTCGTTATCTGGTTGCGGGGAAACCAACCAAGCGGGGTGTATTGAAGTTCGTGGGCGAAGGGTTGAGAGTAGTTTTTTTTAATGAGATTGTTGTTCCCCTGGTGGAGTTGTGCGGTTATGGTCTGTATGATGTGGAGGGGAGAGGGAGAGCGCAAAACGATCGTGTTCAACGATCACCGAATCGAAGAGTGTTCAATAAACCGGATTGTGCATGGCAAGCACAAGTATAAGAGAGAGGGATAGTGACGAACGTTATGGTCCCTCCCTAAATCAGTGAGGGAACGCTGATTTGAGCCAATCAGAGCACGGTTCGATATTGCTGGTACGGTGCGATGTGGTTAGAGTGAAACGCATTTATGCCGGTGGACTGTGTGCCGGCGAGAGAGGCAATACGGAATCTCGTAGTAACATATTCAATGAGTTTTATGCGCTGATGCCCAACGAGGTTGTTGCGATCGGAAACAAAGAATCGAAGTAGGCAAGAGAGCGTGGAAGCGAGCTTTCGCTCTTCACCGTCAGAATGTAGAGTAAAATTTTGTTTTAACGGATGCGCGAGTCGATCACCGCCGATCGCCTGGTGGGGTGCGAGAGAGCGAGCTTGCACAGGTCGGTGCGAGAGAATCGATCAAATTCTGTTTTTGAACTAAAAACCAAGGCGGAGACAGAAGATGCAACGCAAAGAAACCAAGAAATGACACGAACAAAAGGGATAGCGAAAGAAGAAGGTACTTTACCGCAGAGTGGTTTCCCTCGCATGGTTCATAGTGATCCGTGCGCATGTGGGGTTGTGTTGGTGACCGGTCGGCTGGTCGGTCGATCGGTCGGTTGGGAAAAGGTGTGGAATGAAGGAGATCAGAAGCCCAGAAGCACCTTACGCGCGCTGGTACGCAACAGGTTCAGGTTCCGAGACTTGCTCTCTCGCTTGCGTCGTTTTTGTTACAGTTCGTCGGCTTTAGCGGGACAGGTTCCTGGGACTTGCGCAAGTTTCGTGTGTTGGTGGCTGACTGCTGCCTTAGTTAGGGCGAGCTTTATGCTCTCGCGGAGAGCAGCATCGGAAAACAACAACAGAAACTGTATCGATCAGCGCGCGCATACGGGTCCGCTCCAAGAAGGTCACGGTTAGATCGCGGTGATCTCCAGTGAACAGTGTTTGTGCAAACGTCGAGCTAAGCGGGTTGGCTTTCTAACAGGGCTCTCTCCATCCCTTCCGCGTTGTATATTCCCCCTGGAAGGATTCTGCGGGACTTTGTTGTTTTTTTCTCTTCTGTGTCTTGTCGTGCGGGTTTGCGGTTGTCTCTCTCGTGGTGTCGCGTAAGTGTTCAAGTGTTGTGTTGATCGCGACATTGTTGGAACATTGTTCCCCCGTCGGTACTTGTGAAAAACTGTGCAATAACATCCTTCCGGTACCTGAACGTTTTGAAGAGTTTGTTGATACTGAAAGAATAGCGATTTATGGTTCTGATCGAAGATCATCCTCTGCGGTAGACTTTGCGGTTTCGAGAACGTTGTTAGCAGAAAACTGGTTAGTGAGTTCGATAGTGTATCTGTGAAAGCGCAATAGAAAGCAGAAGAGCTCTCATTCAGTGACTTTACGATATAGTTGGTATGACCGATTAAGTGAGCAGTTATGGAAACGTGTGTACTGATTCCGCAGGAGTTTGCACTGGCCGTGACAGGTGTCGGTGCCCGCAACTCCAGGGATCAAACGGCTACGGTTTGGTCCAATTCGGCCATCTCACAGGGAACGCTCTGTTATCCCTTCCAAGGAACGGTTCGGATCGACAATCTGGACGTCTACAGCTACGTGGATGAAGATGATGTGAGTATCAATGTCATTTGTTATTGTTGTCGTTTTTCCTCACGTGTTCTGTTGGTTGAGGCTCTGTGGTAACCAAAGGGGAGCTCAAATTTCAATTTTCCAATCGCACGCAAAAGAAGGGTTGATGACTGCTTGTGATTTTCGAGCTTCTTGCTCGAACGAAGAAAGATGCGCTCTCGTAAGCAGCGTGTGAGTTGGTTGCTTTTTCTTGGGAGTAAAGTTAGCCGGGTGTGAAGGAAAACTTCACCCCAAGGAAGTGGACGGGTGGCCAGCCTAGCGTGACCGTGGGAAACGGAACGTCTTAAGACGAACTAGGGTCTGTGGCTGCGATGATTGTTCTAGATTCACGTAGAAGTTGTCCGAGGGCTTGCATGTTAGTAGACAAGAGGGAACTCCGGGAAGACATATGTGGGAAGTCTGGCGGGGACGGTGATGGTAATTGGAGCAGTTTATGAACGTTTATAACTACGACGTTATTCATGTAATTTTCAGTGTGATGATAAAAAGAGGTTCGTCACTTGTTTCGCTTAGAGATTCGGTCTTTTTTGATGCTCAATGTCTATATTTTCGGACATGTCATTCAATTCTCACTAATCTGTGATATCGCACCGAACCGATCCATCAAGCCGATTGGAAGAAGTCCATCTAGATAACTTGGCCACATTTCTACCTGGGTCAACCGAAATATGACAGGAAGAAAAGGTGCAAAGACCTTTTAGCGAGCCACAGAGAAATAGAAGCTATCTCACAATTTTCATCTCAATTCATCATAAAATGCCATAAAATCTTACAGCACCACTTTACCGTAGCCATGGTGCAATTAATAGATCATTTCGTTTTGCTTTGCTCCGGTTTGCTTCGCTACGCTGCTGCAGACCAATTCAAAATGTAGTTCAAAAATTCACACGCCTTTGAACTTGACTCTTGCGAGATGATCTTTTAAGTGCTCTAGACGAGAATAGACACACCCGACAATAGCCGGTAGAAAAGTCCAAAAAATCGTAAACGATGACGGTGAAGAATACCGAACCGAAAAGTTGCATCACAGTCCTCCTCGATTTCGACGGACGGTTGAAGCGCATTTCATCCCAATTAGTGTGCACTATGAGGCAGGTGCCTCCGAATTCCGGAAACTTTTGGCTCTGAAGAGCGAGCTTGTAAGGGAGGATACGGGACCGAACTATGATCAATCATTCCAACCGGCAATTATCGGCGCCATCGGTTTGGCTTCGCTGGGCTTTATCATGGTGAGGACGGTTCTGAGCGACGAATGTGTCAGTCAGTCAGGATGGGCTGAATAGGATCGAGTGTTGTTTCGGGAGAATTACGAAATGGAATGCACGAAAAAAATGCATTGACACGTATTATGATTTTGGAGGATATTTTTCGCGTTGGCTTCGAAATTAATTATGTTCTTTAAAAGTGATTTTGGGAATATCGCAAGTCATTCAACAGGGTTCCGATGATTTTAGCAAAATATGAACAACCTGCATCTATCAGTTTATACAGAAGATTTTTACTTAACCAGTTCTTCAAAGAATATGCATACCGATAGTTAAATTATAATTTCTTGTTTGCACACGGGAAATTATTTATTAAAATTTCTTTCAAAGTTTTATGGCTAACTTTTACAGCGATTCCCTACCATATAATTATACCGTGCAGAAACAGCCTACACTCTCTCTTCTATATGAAAAAAAGTTAGAACCTGTGATGCGTTTACGATCCAATCGGAAGCTTAGCATCTGGTTTCACATAAAACGCAAACGGGTTAGAACAAAACAACTTTGCGAAAATTACGCTAACACTAACCATACGGCTGCAAAAGTAAGTTTCCAATCTAGATCTTCGAAGAAAAATGAAACAAAATGATTAGAGAACTTCTTAACGATAGTTATCAAGCGTTATTAGCATTATTAGCAAAAAAATTCATAACTGTCTCGCCATCGAACACGCGTCATTATGAAATAATTTACATTTTATTGCCTCAGTGGCTCGATATTACTTACCTGTCTAGAGAGCCCATCTCCCTCCTGTGGAGAGTCTGTGGAGAAAACAAGGTTTGTTTGTGATTTTTTTCTTACCCTTTGGGTAAAATTTTTAAATTGTTTCAGAATTGTTGGTTTGTCGTTTTAATTGCATATTGCATTACTGCTAATGGCTATTGAATTTTGAACTCAGTTGAACTCAACAGTTCAAATTGCAGTTCAGTTGAATAATCGATAAGGTTATATGAGTAGATCCACAACAGAGCCGGGGTCAGTTACCGGTGAACAAACTATATCTATCAGGCTGACAACAAACATCTGTATTATGTAAATTGATTTTAAAAATAGCATGAAGCGGCTAAGAAAAAACCTGTGTAATTCAGTCACATTTTGCCAGTCACATAATTTTCATGGAAGTCGGCAAAGTCTCAAAGCTTCCGAAAACACTCCCTTTGATCTGTCGTCCTGGCTGCAGCTTGTCTATTATCAGTTGAAAATGAAAGGGAAGTTTTCTTTTCAAAAACAAGGTACAAAAATCCAAATGAAAGAGGATGCCTCCTATAAAGAAGCTATAAAGAATGTCTAAGGGAACAAGTTATACGAGTCCCATTCGAATGAAGCGGTGATGTTGAGAAAGCTGTGCTTTCAATTTTTTTATTAACTTGAGTGCTCATAAGCTTTTTAATGCATTAATGTAATGATTAATGCAATTGCACCCGGTGGAATGAGAGAGATCCACATTTTTCAAGGGGACTGTACTTCGACAATCTCACAGCTGCAAAGCCATTTGGTACGTCGTTAAAGCATGATTTCATAAGTTACTCTTGGTTTAATGAAGTTTGGTAGGTATGTTAATTGAAAAAATTAACACCCATGTCATTTGACAAATTTATCTAGTTATATTCAGTTTAGGATATTCATTTCTTGTTTTACGAGTGAGTTTTGTTTACAAAATAACTACTAAGAGCAAAAATAACGATTCGGAAAATATTTCGTACCGTAAACTTACGACTTAATTTTTTTTATTTTTAACGATTAATTTTAAATTTCAGAAGACATATAAAACGAAACAAAAACAAGGCAAAGCCTTGGGCTTAAACTTATTTCTAAGACTTGACCCTTCTTTATCGTCATACTTCGCAATTGGCTGTTAGAGTACCAGACAATTACAGGGCTAGTGCAATGGTCCTACTGACACTATTTAGCAAGAAGCACCGGCTAGCCGAGGCTCAAAGATACGACGACTGACTTTATATTAAAAGAAAGAAGATCTCAATGACGATTATGGGTAATTTTGTTGTACAGTGAGATTTGTTTTTACGGGAAATATAACTTATCTCATTATTTTGAAACACAGCTGAACCAGATTCAATCTTTTAATGTCAATAAAATAATTTTGTATAATAACATTCCAAGTTTTTCCACATTGTCTGTTTTTGGCAGTTTTGGCCAAATGATAGGTATCTTACCCTACTGCTTTCCTCAGTATAAAATAATGAAATGGAATCCATCTGAATATTATGATGTTTTTTCAGTAAAAAAAATTATTTTGATCTAAAATCCGATGGGGGTTGTTTAAATACGGTTGGCTACAACCGTCAGGTTACCTTGATAAACTTAGCAGAATCGGGCCATTTGATGTTAAGTGTTTTAAGCATGGGCTTATTCTCAGGCCCTTTCACATTTTTCCTTCATACTGAATTCTGCATTTATAATGCATTTTACAAATAATGAAGCCTCTTCCCAGGGAAAGTTTGAAGAATGGTGCTGGCTCTTGGTGCCCTGTCAATGAGTGAAACCTCCTGTCCATGAGCAAATTATGGCTAGTCTTTGTCCCTCCTGACTTCAGTGCGTGAGATTGGTTGAAAAATAGTAAAAGGAAACAAATGGTGAAAACACCGACACTTAAGCTTACGGTTAAGCTTAACACAACAAGTGGTTCACCCACTCTATTGCGATACTGCAAAAAGAACGAAGTGCTGTATACAGAAAAATACCTGGACGATATCACATGCAAGAAAATACTGGTCGCAGTGATTATGTTATGGACATGAAAAAAAAATGGTTTAGGAATCCAGAGATATGTCTTTATGTCTCTTTAGTCTTTATATAGAAACATAAGGCAGAATGCCCTTTATTTGACCAAAACTATCAGAGAATATACGTACCATGTGGGAATATCATGACACTAGAACCCTTATAAAATCTCTTTTGACATTAATACGTTGATCCCAGCCCATCCCAGAGTTTTTTTTATTGTGATGAAACAATTATGATTCTATCATTAGGATCGTGTTTTATCATACAGATAGTGGTACAATGTTAGTAGTTTTCATATGTGTTTTATTGAAATATCTTATACTTGTCAACTATGCATTCTAGCAAGACAAGATCTTTGAAGAAAATGATATTAAACAATTTTGGAAACTTTGAAAAAGTCATATGAATAGAGTAAATTAACCATTAGTGCACCATTTAATACTTGAGTGATTGTCTTCCACGAATTATTTTAAACTGGTAACGCTAAAAACGCGAGTGATGGCATTTACAATACGAGTAACTTTCGATTAAGCCTAAAAAAATATCAATTTGTGTTGCAAATCTCTATATTTTACACATTTAAAAAAAATGATTGAAAATTCATATTTGATTTGACTTTTTAATTAACACTTGAATTGTATAAAGTCTAAAATGTAATGTACACCCTAAAATATAGCAATACCTCGATTCTAAGCAACATCGATATAATGTAACTCGATATAACATAACTTTCACCTGGATATAACGTATTTTTTTAAAAGCAATACAAACAACTGAAATAACTTTCATTGTGGTGTGACCTCGTATTGCTACTGTGCGAAAATCACTTTTATTTTTAAAATTTTGTAAGTTAGAATGCAATTGCGTTATTTAGATTTTCAAATTTCAATTAACAAAATCTTTACACACTCTTCGTTTCTTCGCATTTCTTAATGTATCTTTCAAACTAGAAGACCAATTATCATAAAATTTGAAGGTTAACGGTTTGAAAGGACCCCTTATCATTTGCAATCAGTTTCGTTCGAATAGGAATAAATTTCGTATGTAAAAATATGAAAACTTATCCAATTTAATTCTACTATGTGTATTTTATTCAATGACAGATACGTATTTCGCCTACGACTTGCAGGCTTCCTCAGTTTTTTATTTTTAGGTTTCGTATTCTACTAAGACGCTCCAAAAACTTCAGTCAATATTTGAGTTGCATTATAGTTATTTTTTCTCGACGTGACGCTTTCTCTGACTCTGTCGTGGTCCAGCGTAAACTTTATTTTGTAAAGTGAAGGAGTTTCTGGTAGTAGAATGATAAACAAGATTAACTGGGAAATTTCGATATGTAAGCCAAAACTATATTGGGTCGTTCAATGGCAGGTCAGCCTCCAACCCACACTCTTTTGGTTGGTACCCAATTGTTTTTGCGATTAAACTACTGCCACACCTTTATAACAGATAGTATCATATCTAATCCAGTTTCAACCATTCCATACACGTATACATGTGCTCCCTCGTCCACGGTAATTATTTTTTTTATAATTATTGATACTCTTTGCTCAGAGAGTCAGAGCCAAAGATAAGTAAAATAGAAAAAACAAACCCGGTGCGGTGTATACTGAACTTGCCGCATAGCTAGTCGGCAACTAACTGCTCGCTTCTACCGCATTACAGTTGATAACTGTTCATCTTCTCGGTGGTAGATTGCAAACGGGCAATCATTCAAAAATAATAACCGTCGGCGGGGGAGCGTATGTGTGCGTGTGTTGAATGGTTAACACTGGAAAGGCAAAATTAGAGTCGTAAACCAAACACAGGGATACCTCGATATAAGACAATTTATAATTTCAAAAAGTTGTCTTATATCGAAATTGTCTTACATCGAAACATGATTTTTTCAAAAAAAATTGCATTAGTGCTCGCCAATTTGGTCTGTGTTATGTGTTTTTTGTTATGATGTTTTTTGAACTATTTATTATTGTTTGAACTATACTCTTTTTACAATTTTTAGGGTTATTTTGAAATAATGAACATCTTCATGGTGCCGATTTTAGAATGGAAAATTCGCCGTGCTATCGTTACCAGACATGTCAAAGGGATTTGTCTTATATCGAGGTAAAAATTGACTTCTGTCGAATTGTCTTATATCAAGGTTGTTTTATAACGAGGTTGTGTTATATCGAGGTATTCCTGTACATGGTAGCAAGAGGCTCAAGAGAAAGCAACATTTGCCTCCCACACACAGTTGATTCGGACAGGAACTTTTGATACGGCAAGTGCAACTCCAGCTCTCGTAGAAGTCAGAAGTACTATCTAATATAAGGGTGCGGCAGTAGTTTGTTGGAAAAAACATTTGGGTACCAACTGAAAGAGTGTGGGTTGGCGTCCCACCTGCCATTGAACGTCCCATTATATTTTTTGGGTACCTACCGATTGTTGGGATGCTTTTCAAAATATAATTGCTTTCAACTTAAAATTTAGACTAAGGAATACGAGAATTCCGAGAATTCAAACGGGGCCACTACTGGTTTAAAACTAATGTTCTTGATGGGTTGAAAATCTAGGTCGAAAAATGAGAATTACACTTTTAATACCTTAAAACAGTGGATCAAGGGGTCGGACAGTTATGAAAGAAAGTTATGAAAGTTATGAAAGAAGTTGAATTTGCAGCAAACCTTGGTTGGTGCGCTCATAACGAAAGAAAAAGCCGATTTTCTGGTTAAATTTAACATGGCGGCCAAACTCAAGATGGCTGCCAAAAATATTTCCCTTTGTTTAAAAGTTCTGTGAATCTTTTTTACAAAATCATGACATTTCTTATCCAGACCAACCTCATGTTTTGTTGTCTCGACCTTTATAATGACGGAGGGAACGATAGTAACGAAACAAAGGTGTTGATAGTATCTTAGGGGTGACAAGGCGTGAAGGCGAAAGTAGCACGGGAGAATCATTCAAACAACGTTTATTAAGTTCGAATAACGCCCTTTTTTACCCAAGCTGGGGGATCCGTGGATTGAACCAAGTTATTATGCCCGTGTAATTTGTAATTTCTGGAGTAGAGGCCTTTAAGAAGCATCACTAGGGGAGTGTTTCCAATTGCCAAATAGGTTTCTTTGGCCTCATCTTTTGATCATCCATTTCTAAACCTCTTTGAAGTATTAGAAAGTTTAAACGCATGCCTATTGTTTCGCTGAAGAAAGGATATTTGTTTTGTTTCGAAAAATTGTGCTTTCGGGCAAAAAATGTCTCCCGTTGTGCTCTGAGTTCGGTATGTTTCTCTTACTCACAAAAGGCTTTAGATCCTAGTTATTCAGACAAATTGAAGCCAATTCAATCGTTCTTATGCAAATTTACAAATTTTTTTTTTGAGTTTTTAATCGTAAAATTTATACCCCGATTTTGACCAACCTGGTACATGTGCACCCACTTAATAATTTCGTGATAAAAAGTACTCTGATTCTGGTCAAACCTTGTATACTTGTTTCTTTGCTGAAAATTTAAAATCCGTAGTTTTATTTTCCGCCGTTAAGAATATTCAATGAATCGTTATCGCTAGCTGTGTTCCCGATAAGTTGAAATTTTTTTTGTCATATCTCCGGTCTTCGAAAAGGGCGATAAGCAGAACATTGCAAACTATCGAGCTATGACTAACTCGCGTACTAACACTTGAGGACGATTTTTGGTTTTAAAATCCAGAGGATTCTTATTTCATAAAAAATGCAAGGGCTTGGGCTTAAACGTCTTTTCTAAGACTCTGTCTCTTTATGGACAGACTTCACAGCCGGCTTAAATTATGTTACTCGTAGCTAAATCTTATATGTCCATCGACCAACATGGTTTATTCCCAGGGTGATCGACGACTACTAATTTGGCTCAGTTTACCTCACACTGCAATAAATATATGGAAAATGGCGCTCAAGTAGATACCCTCTGTATAGATATGTTGAGGTTGCGAGTTGATCATTCTGGTTGCGAAGATTGCTCGGCTGGGTGCTTCGTTTAGTTGCGTTGAGTGGCTTAAATCAAACCTCACTAACCGTTCTCTCACTGTGAAGAACGGAAATAATGAATCATATAGCTTTGTCAGCTCATCAGGTGTTCCTCAAGGAAGCAATCTAGGACCACTGCTATTCTCTATATTTTTCATCGATGTTTGTTTCGTCATCCCGCCAGGTTGTAGACTACTATATGCGGACGACCTCAAACTGTTTCTTGTGATACGATCCATTGCAGACTGTATTGAGCTGCCAAGGATATCGCGATGATTTGTTTGAATGGTGCTCCTAAAATCAGCTGATATTCAATATACCTGAATGCTACGTAATGTCGTTCACACGAAGAAAAACATCCATTTCATAGGACTCAGTTTTACTGGTCAATTCAATTACCCCCATATGGGAAGCGTTGTCAACTACTTAACATGAAATGCCGTGTTCATTCGAAGACTTGTAACTGGCAAAATTGATGCTCCTCATCTTCTTGTGCAAGTCCACATCAATACCCCCACCAGAGGTTTGAGATCATGGGACTTTATGAGTCTTAAATTCCTGCGCACTGAATACTGTCAGAACGAACCCATTCGGGCTGCGTGTAACGTTTTAACTTTAATATTTCATGTGATATTTTTAAAAACCGTACAAGAAGACTAATGCATTGAATGTCCTTTGTTTAGTTGTAACATTTAGATTGTCAGATTGACAATGTGTAAGCAATATTAGCGTTTGTAAGCCGTGATTATTAGTATTGTAGAACTAAAAGTTTATTATCGAAAGCTAAAAGATGATGGGGTATTTATGCTCTCTCGAGGAGGATTTCACCTGAAGTTGGTTTTTCCCAGCTCACTATAAATTTATGGAGACCAAATACTTTTAATAAAGTTTTTATTATTGTCAATTCTATGCGAAAATACAATTATTTATTACAAAATACATGAGATATATGATTCAAGAGTTGGTTGGTTGGCAAGAAAGGTTCAATAAAATAAATTCTTTTTGCCATAAAAACCAATAATAATAACGCCCCAATTGAACAATTGAAACATCTTTGAAATTTTAAATAATTTATTTTCTGGATGTTTTTGTATCGGGATAGATGCCATTATACTATGCATGCATTATGCTTGCACTTGAAATGTATTGGCGTGATGGAATGGAGGTCCAAAATTAACATTATATGCATTTTATTGATGTTTTTTATTCGAGCTGGTCACAAAAAAATCAATAACAACACATACAACCGGGGACAATCCCCTACGCATATGGCTACTGCAAATCCTTTGAACCCTTTGAAACTGTTCAAATCAAAGATATACCATAAACATTATCAATAAAATAATACAATTTTCAACGAGAAAGTACGTCGTCGAAACTATCAACACTGAAGAGGATTTCAAGTGGCAAACGAAATGCTGGTATCTGTAAATAGCAGTATGAATAATATAGTAGAATTAAATTGAATTTTCTCCTAATTTTCTCGTTGATTCTGGAATTCCACTAAGCGGCATGATAATACAGTAATGTTCCGATTTTATCAGCCCCATGTTGAATTTTGGGATGACAAAATGGAGAAACTGACAAAATCGGGAAATTTTTTTTCGAATTTTTTTCAAAATTCAAGACTTAAGACCTTGCAATATCGAAGACTTTTACTAAAAATTAAATTTTAACCCTCAGTTGGTCAATCGAAGGCTCAATGAACCGGCACAAGCACACTGGTCCAGAATCTTTTTTGGTGCGCATTGGTTTTGAGCGGGAAAACTTGATTTTAGGTTCATGGAACCTTTGGAAGAGAAATTTGGATTAATCTTCCTAAAAGTGCAATACAAAATTTATTTTTCTTCAGTTTCAATATAACACATTGATGTGTTCTGCAAAGTTTTACAGCAAATTATTACAAGAAATTTTGCTGAAGACAGTATTCTTCTATCTCTTCAGCAAAGATAGAAAAATCCTATTTCTCATAAATGAAAAATCGTTAAAATCAGTTTTTCTATTTTCGCTGTTTTTGTAGTTGTTGTATGACTTTTTCCTATTTTACAGAGTTATACAAATAGTAAAAATACACAACATAGCTGAACATAGAACACCTCTATCTTTGCTTATTTAGGAACTATAGAACTTTTACTATAAAAATACCCTAATTTTGACCCCGAATTACTCGCAAGATGGCATAATTTTATTCAAAAAGTCTCTCCAGAGAATCGGAATAGTTTCAAGCAGGCTGAAAAGTTTTATAAATCATGTCTAAAAGCACAAAAGCTAAAACAAAATGTATACACACTTAAAAAAAAGTGCCGAAGTCAGCAAAATTTTGCCGAGATTTGGACAGCCGAGCGTTCGGTAAAATTTTTTATGATGCCAAACATTAGTAAAGATCCGTAAACGTCGAATTGCAAAACTGAAATTTTTACCGAACGCTCGGCTGTCCAAATCTCGGCAAATTTTGCTGAGTTTTTCAAGTGTGTAGGCTGACAAAATCGGGATAAAAAGCAGGTAAAATCGGTGGTAGACAAAATTGGGAGCTGACAAAATCGGAACATTACTGTAATCCATAATTTATTCTGAAAAAAAATTTTGTTTATAATTTGAAAATCACTCGATTTTCTCGATTTAAATTAACACCAAAGACCAAACACAGAGAAATAGTGCAATTTGGCTAAAACTGTTGTTAGCTAAAAATAACGAAATGCGTACGAAAAAATCATAAGAGGTTCAAGAAGTGTGTTCTGAAAGTGAATTTAAAGTATGGTAATTTAAAAAGACTTGAAGGAACAATCCGTTTTTTGTTTTAGTGGCATATTGAAGTGATGTTATAATTGATGTTTCAGTCAAATTTTATTAGAAATACTGGAGCTCTTTCATTTGGTATTTGGAAGATAGTATATTTCGTGTTTCTTGGGAGTGCCACGCACCTTATAAGGATTGGAATGGGAATAGCTGATTGCTCGAATATGGGTCCTAAGATAATAATTCCGATACTGTTGATTAATCTGATGGAATTGATCTGTTTTTGTCATAATTATTTTCACATACATCTTCAATTGAATAGCAGTAAAGAGAAAGGTCTTTTTGGTTTCAAAATATTGATTAACGATGAAAACGAGCCAGAATGTCCCACTTCGCTTTCAATATGAACATTTACCTGGTGAATATGAAAAGCATGCCTTTCAGAGTCTTCATGAACTCTGGGGTTGATTACAAGCAGTAACCGAAGGATGAGTATCTGTTTTCCGTCTCATAAAAGACAACAGGGGTTCGTCGTCTACTTGTCATCGATGTCACACAACCAGTAACCAGTCATGAGATTCTATTTCCACCAGTACAGCATCCACCACCAGCAGAACCATAAAGTAAGCCTAACGTAACAATCGAAAAAGCCGAAGAAAAGCCAAACGCAATCGCGGCGCCGACCGACGCAAGTTCAAGTTCCCGCTAAACGAGCTGCAAATTGCTATGCTAATATGGCATCGCTTCCTCTTATTTGGACGGAGACACTCGACGGTCTCGACGGTGTCGTACCGCTCGCTCACTCGTCCGTGGTTGCTTACCACCACCCCGTCCGCGTTTGGAGACTTAATTGTTTTAATTATGTGACTTATTTTTCGTCCCGCTAGTATCCTGCTACCTCTCTGCTTCGCAGAAGCCACATTCAACAAATGCATCCACCAGTATCGGCAGTGAGTGGTGCAGTGCAGTCGAGTTTGACATAATTAATGCACCGGGCAACCGACCGACCGACCGAACGGCGTTTTGCGATCCGACTCTCGGGATCCACATACCTACGCAGTGAAAGTTCATCGACGAAAATTAGCCAATCGTTTGCGAGGAAATTATTCCATTAGCCGTCCGAGAGTCGATGATAAACTCGTTTTATTTTTCTTTCTGGGATGGGTGCAGCCCATCCGCGATAGGATTTTGATTCGTCGGTTCGGTTCAACGGCCGTTTATCAGCTGGATTCGCTAGGACACGTGCTCGCGGTTGCGGCGCTGCTACGCAGCGATAATTTCCATTCCGAGTAACTTTACCAGAAGAATGGAATTTCCCCCTCCGGCACCTTACCGTACCGGTAACGGCACGGCATGGCACGGTGGCCGGCAGCAGCTGGTGTTATTCAATTGCCATCATCATAATCATCTATCCCAAAGTGGGCAAAAACTTGTAATCGTCAGCAAGCGCGTTGTTTGCTGTTCGTGTAACCTTTTGCGAGTAAACAAGACGATGGAAGATGAGATAAAACTACTACTGTTGGTACTTTTTGTATGTTTTAATTGACGCCACCGGACTCTGACTAACTTCCTCGCTCCTCGCACCGTGCGTCCGTGTCAGTGGGACCAGGCCCGAGAGACCGGGGCTGGGGGAAAAATTGAAAGTGCAATAGATTCACGTTCCAGCTGTCTTTGCAGCCGGATTGCTGCATTTCTAATTGATCTGTGTGAGAGTGTGTGATTTGTGGGCACGGCGGGTGTAAATGAACTGATGATCGTTACATTGATTGATTGCGGAACCGGTTCCGGGCTGTTTGCAATCCGTACCGGAGATGAGATTGTTCGGTTTTTCTTTTCATTTGCTCGTAGGATGTGTGATTGCAGTGCAGGTTGTGTAGTGGTTTCCCTAGAAGGAAACTCTTCTCTGTTATGATTTGATGGGAGCCGAACGGTTTATGTTTGGAAATACCGAGCAATGGGGCTACTCGAAGCTCACTAGTTCTGAATGGGTTCAGATTTTTGAATGAACAATTCCAAGTGGAATCTCAATGTGTGTGGTTCAATCAGTCAGGCATTGAAGCTCCGGTTTTTGTACCGAACGAAACGGAGATTGATGATTGCCACTTTCCCGACAGGTCATTGTTTCTAATTGATCGTTTTGTACTGCATCGCAGTACAAAAAAGTCGAAAATTTCATATAGAACAGAGCCCTCTTCTACATTGTCTAGCCGCAGTCGGCAATCTATGAGTAATGAGTTTTAGGCAATCTGGTCCGCTTTTTGATGTTCTGCTCTCTATCTCTGTCTACTCTGTCTTGATATTGGAAAATAACAGCACATCCATCACCGGTGGGTAATAAATCAAGCAACCAGCTCATTAATTCGGAATTTCCCGAAAGAAAAGCTAGTTTGTTGACCTCACCCACCTGCGTCTGCGTGCCGATCGGGTGCGTCAGGTTCCGACTAATCAGCACCTACGGATCAGCTCGAGACCGGAGCCCGAGAAGCCATATAGTTGAGCATCGATAGATTGCCGACGGACACTAAAGAAATAAATCAATAAAAGCTTATAATTGCTTTGTTATTTTGTCGAACGCCGTCACCACCGTCGGAATGTGACCGTCTCCAACGGTGAAGTATGGATCTTACGCCGTTCCAGGAATCGGTAAACCGCTCACCGGCTCCGTCAGGTCGAAGGTCGATGGACCCCCGGATGATGTGATGGTCCCACTAATGAGTTTTGAGCTTCAATCTCAATCTAGCCGCAGCCACCGCACCGGATCGGCGCGGCACGGCGGTGTGAGGAACTTAAGCGGGATTAACCCACACGATTTGCGCTGACTCATATTCGGTAACGAACGACCGGCGGGCGGGCGAGCGAGCGATATTGGTCGGCCGAATTCCGAAAGTCTGCTCAAGCGAAGCAGCAGATTAGCTCCCAAATGATCGGATTGGCGCTCATGCGGCGGCTTGCCGTACTTTTTTTTTTTCTCAAAAAAGGGAAGCCAGGAAACTGGTCTTTCTGGAGCAGGTTTTATTTCTTTCCCCCCGTTGTTGGTTACTTTTGGAAGATCAAGTTGTGTTCGGAGCTGATTGAATGGATGTGTCAATCAAGAGCGGCGGTTGTAAATCACCGTGAATTCGATTCGGGTGCTGTTCGAAGTTCCACGGCGGGAGAGTGCGGTTTTAGAACCGATCTGGACCGGGGACTAATTTGACTTTCAAATTCGGTGGGAATCGATTGATTTGGTGCGGACAAATGGGGCTTGGGTTTCATGGGAATAACTCTCCGCTGGGAAGCCGTGACCGTGGATCTGATCTAGATTCTGGATCATATAACTACTCAGAAATCAGAACCGGTGATAGGTGGGTTGCTTACAATGACCGACTTTCAAATTCTCATTGTCTGTACAACACACTCGGAACATATCTTAATCACGCCCTCGGAAATGAGTCGTTTTCATCCGAGGGAGGGCAGCTTAAGTGCACAGTCTCATTCCAGTCTAGCCAGGAAATGAAAAACGATCAATATAACCTGTAAGAAGGCCACCACCATTGGCAGGGCTGTCTTGTAGCTCGAATCTAATCACACAACATTGAGGACGACAGGTGATACGAGCGTATGTTTACGACGAGGGTCCCGTACGCAGCTGTACGGACTAGAACACTTGCCGTCCGTCCGTCCGTATGATATATAGCGAGCAGCAAACGTTCCAAACTCGAGTTGTCGTGGCAGGCCGCCGCGTGGGTCCAAGCCAACGTTGATAGGGACTGGAGCCGACTGCTATCTATCACGAGTTGCGAAACTGACGCAACAGCAGCGGTGTTTGAAAATTTCAAACACTCTCGAAATCGCGCAATCGACCGCGACATAACGAATGACCCCCGGCTGTAGTGAATGATAATTACGATCCCGCAGCACGGTTCAAACTGCCGGGGGTGCCATTTTTGGTAGCGCTAAAAGAAATATTAATCAGGGAGACTCACTTATCTGCCAAAAAAAAAAAAACTAAAGAAGAAGGGAAAACAAATCTCTCCCTTCGGGGCTTGATTGATTTTTAATTACACTTTTCTCCTTTCGGCTTTGGGCTGGCAAAGTTCGCTACCAGCCAACGCTGCCCGAGCAGCTTTGATTAATGAAATATTTGGCTTTGCTAACGAAGCGGCTTCCAGCTAAATCGAAGCTACAAATTGATTCCGATTCATCGTTACGCGATCGAACGAAACATAAAACCTATAAATCGGATCAAGTACTGTAGTGCGATACAGACCCTCGTCAGCTGGTGTGCACACAGAGGGTCCTGCTCGGGAAAGTTCATTTTTTCTCATAACATAAATTTCCTTACACCCGCTGTAGCAAAGTAACGCAACGGTGACAGCAACAACGGGTGAAAAGGGATCTCGTATATCGTTGTCACGGGACGGATCGGTCAGGTGCTTTACTGATCGCCTTACACCAGAACAAGCGACAAGAAAGTGATCCTCGTAAATTTTTGGCTTAAGTCGGACAGACAACCAACTGGGAAAAGGGATAAAAGGAAAGAAATTCCTTCTACCCTACGAAAGTTGATATCTTGCTTATATTGACGTGTCGTCATCGATCCGAGCAGCGTGAGAAGAAATTCGAACAGCACAAAGCTGCGTGTTCACCTGCCATTGCATCCATCGGCCAGACAGGGCAGTAAACGAAATCGATCCATTAAGCAAGTGACGCAAGGACATGAAGCTGATTCCAACCGAAACGGATATTAATCCCTTATCGATGGACTCGTGATCCGTACAGCAAATGCCCGCAGCATGAAGGTTCTAATCGAATTTCGGTCCTCGACGGATTCGATTCAATTATTTAATCCAATTCCGTAAATTGGCATCCCAAAAAGGTGCAATTACCCTTCTGATTCGCTACGCTTTGGTGCCATAATTAAACAATTACTTAATTATGCACAGCAAATGGATTCCGGCGTTGCTGCTCTCGTCTTGTTCGGCAGCGGCGTGGTGGTTATAAGGTGGAGAAGAAAGACCCGTGGATGGGTCGAAGAAAGAACCGGCCTGAAGCCCGGTGTGCTGCCGCTCGTTTCGTTCCATCGACGGTTCCCTGCGTTGTTGCTCGGTTCAAAACAGCCAGGGTACAACTTAATTCGGCCCGGCTGCCCTGTGGCGGGTGAAGGTTTGCATGTTGATTTGCATGAATCTGGATTGAAAATTCAACGGCAGCCGGATTGGGCCGAGCCGGGACGGGACGGATCGTATTGTAATGATTTTGTTTTATTTTTATGGTGCTTTCTTTGTTGGTTGGTTGGCTTTGGACGGTTGCTGTTGTTGTCGTCGTTTTGTAGATTTGGACAGCTGTTGGACAGGTTTATTCGAATGCTCAGTTTTTTTGTACTAAATATTATTGCTTTCTGAATTGGGGATGCAATTTTGTTTTTTATGATGAAATTAAACAATATGTAACATAAGTATTTATTATATACACCTGCACCTGTGTTGTGGGTAAAGATTGAATTATTCTTCAAAAATGAAATATGCCATCAAAAAATAAATACTTTTATGGAGTTTCCGACTTCATTTTTCAGAGTTTTCTAAAAGGTCTGAATTATATTTTTTTTGGTTATTCGTCAATTTTATAATGAAAGTGACAAGTTTACCTGATCCTTTTCAAAACTTCTCACTGCGTCATGCTCTAATATATGTATCGCTTGAAATTTGTTTGAAAAATGCTGCTTTTCACAAAATATCATGTCATAGAGAGTTGCAGGAAAAATAAAGAATTTTTTCTTGACTGTAGAAGTGAAATTTATGTGAAATAGTGAAAAGACGAAGTGAATATTTTCAATCGGTGAACGTTTCGGTTACAAAATCTTTAAGCAGTGAGCCGGTGAGGTTGTTGATGAGAACCATTTCCGTATCACTGTCGTCCGGCATTCCGTAGCCTATCGACTTTCACCAGATGTACGATGGGAATCTCTCCTAGCTCGTGATTTTTACGCCACCACCACTCTCCGCTTTCAGTTTGTGTTCCGCCAAATATCGTCCGCAGTACCTTCCGTTCGAGCACGGGAAAGGCGCGTATGGCCTCAGCGGTAGTAGAGAAGTAAAGTAGGCCCAATTTCCCGCTGGAATGTACCGCTGGATCTCCTTATTAGGGTTGTTGTACGCGTTCACCAGTGATCTAGTTCGTCGCCGTTCACGGTTACCGTCCGTGAGTGTCACGCCTTTGTTTTCTTTGAGCCTTGTCCTTTCATGTATTTGGTCTTCGACGCATTTATTTCGAACCCAATCCTCCTAGACTCTGCTTTCAATCTGGTGTAGATTGTCTTAGCCGCCTGGCTATGATATCAAAGTAATATACAGAGCCTAGGAGTTGGCTACCCTTGGTGAAAATCGTGCCTCTCATTTCGCTGCCCGTTCGTCGGATCACCCCCTCTAGAGCGATGATGAATAGCATGCAGGATAAGCCGTTACCTTGTCTCAACCCTTGCCGCGCCTCGAAGGAACTCGAGAGTTTCCCCGAAATGCGCACGAAACACATCACTCGATCAGTCGCATCAGTTTATTCGGAAACCGTGTTCGTGCATTATCTGCCATGGCTAGTTTCGATCGACTGTATCGTATGCTGCTTTGAAATCATTAAAGATGTGATGCGTGGGCACGTTGTACCCTCGACATTTCTGTAATATCTGTCGGATGGTAAAAATCTAGTCCGCAGTTGCGCGAGCCCCCATGAAGCTCGCCTGATAATTCCCTACGAAATACTGTGCTTTAGGTGAAAGGTGATTTTCTTCAATGAGTACAATTTTATCTCAAAAATTCCAACGCGTTCCCCAGATTTATATAAAAGCGTTTCGATGCAAACAACTACCAGTTCCTCTTGTAAAATTAAGAGTAAATTGATTTTCTTGAAACATGGAGCCTTCATTGGCGGTACAAAGCTGTCAAGCCCGACACTGGGGACGGGAGGGGGGAAGTTCTGTTGCCGGACGGTTACAGAGTCTGCTTTAAAGAGCGATAGGTCGTAGGTTCGAACCTTAGTAAAATTTCAAGTGACTTTAAGCGTAGGCTTAGAATGTTCCTATAAACGTTTGTAGCCACGAATACCAACCCTCTTACACTCCTGCAGTTTGTGCAGTGCTTTTAAGCGGGGGTTGTTTCCATGGTCTTATGCAAATTATAACGAAAAGCAAAGCCTAGGTGCTACATTCCGTTATCGAAACTTGACCTTCTGTTTTTATACGTCAGTCTTCGCAGCCAGCTGTTAGAGTGCAGGACAATTGCAGGGTCACTTGCTACGATCCTTATGCCAATTATTCCGGTACTAAATAAGAAAAATCACTTGCTAGATCTGGTACTTTCCTTGCCGATCTCCCACGGATGCTTTTAATACCACGGCCTATGCGTGGAAATTATATCTAACTTTTTTGACTCATTTTGAAACATTCTCTGGCGGGCCGCAGGGAAGCAGCCTAGGACCAACTGCTTTTTTCATTTTTTGTAAACGAACTATCAGTCCTCTTGCCACCTAACTGTGTCACTCTATGCTGTCGATGTAAAAACATTTGAAATGATCGAAACGTACACCGACTATGTGGAATTTCAATGGGTAATAAGCCAATTTAAAAATTGATACTCGAGTAACATGCTTATCGTCATTATCTCGAAAGTGCTTCGTCGTGTCCTTAACCGAAAAAAGCAAGCCCGTCATATTTAAGTACGACGTGGTAGAACATTTGTGGTAATGCGTTTGCCACATTTGTGATTTTTGTGCCATTCTAGATAACGGACAGTCTCTTCTTTTTAATTATCGCCAACTATGGAACAATTCGCGTTGTTTGAGTACTTCAAGTGGAACGACCCAGTGGTTAAGTCAACTATAAATTTATACGATTTTTTGTAAATTTTTCTTTAAGAGAATAATGGCTTAGATTCTATTTGGTCATAAAGACTGTAAAAAAGCAGTAATAAAACCGATTATGCTTTTCGCTGCTTGGCGGCAACCGCCATAATCTAATGAAGCTTTTCGCTTTGTTCGACAAAGCTATAAACCATAAAGCTTGCTGCGTTAAAAGCTAAATCACCTAGACAGCTCTATTAACTTGAAAATCTATAGCCGTGAGCAGAAAATATCCGAAACAATATATAATTCTATTCAATATATATAATTATATTTTCAGCCGTTTCCCTAGCTGTGCAGCATATGCGCATTAAATGTTACCGTGCATATTGTGGCTAAAATTAACACGCCACGCCATCAACATTTTGCGATTTCTGAAAAACAGTTTTTTAAACAAAATAAACCTATATTTGATTAGCCAAGCTGGAAAATATTCCAACAAAATCATTCTAGTTGCATTCTGAGGTAAAAACCGAATAATAACTTGCTTTCTGCAACTCACTGTTTACTTTGTATAAATTGTTAAAAAGCACAAAATGCTAGGAAACGGCAATTTGTCCACGCATAAAAATTAGATTTCGGTGTTGAATTCTATTAATCTTCAGAATAGCAACAATAAATCTGTTTGGTCAGGGAGCTACCATACTTAACCCTCTAACGGGTAAGACCGTCTAGAGACTGCCTTCGCTTTTGGAGCTCCAGAGCCGCATACGAAATTTGTTTTTAATTGGCAATATACCAAATGTCAGAACCAGACCAGAATTCAGAACAGATTTCTTGACATTTTGATACTAATATCATAACATTCTGACCATGCATTCAAAAGTTATCATTTTTCAAAAACAAAAATTCCGAAAATAATTAATGCCCGAATATTCCTTTTTTTACTTTTGAAGGAAAAGGACATCTAGAAGAAAATGATTGACCTAAACAATTTTTCCTTGAGTAAATCTCATGCATTATTTAAATTTTGTAATATATCTGAATTGAAAAAATTTCTGGGCAGAGAGTTAGACATGAAAAAAGAAAAGGAGAAATTGGACTTTTTCTTACCTGGCGCTCCTCCAGTTAATTATTTTTGCTTGAAAATCAGAACGTAAGGTTTTTTTGTGTGTACTTTCATGATAAATTAGTCATTAGCTTGATCGCATCGTTTTTACGGTGATGCCCGTTAGAGAGTTAAGGCATCATAAAACGAACAGTTCTATTGTGGTTTAACAAGCAACCGTATTGGGGTCAAATTATATTAGTGCGACATATTGTATTGCTACGCCTACGACCCACTTATATTAAATTTATGAGAGTTGTGTCGCTGCGCTGTTTTATCGTGGTAGCGTAAGCAGTAACAATAAATTTGCTTTATTAACAGTTTTATTATGGGTTTAAAGCAAGCTACAGAAAGTTTTTCACTTGTATCATCTTGGTATTGCGCCACACCATGACAGAACCAGTGGTAATGATTCCTACCACAATAAAACCTTTATAAAATTCAAATAAAACAAGCTGCTTTAGAATTGTTACGTGGGTTGCCAAAGTAAACACTTTTTGACGAATGCATACACCATTTTCTTGCTTACCTCCTCAGGAATGACCCCAATCATGACGCGGTAACGTAAAATTCCTGCTCCGGCAACTGCTTTGTTTTCACCTTGTTGTAAGTCTCGTCGTCCGTCACGATGCACCTCGGTTTCGGTAGCCAATCTCGATACTGCTTCCTGGTGCGGGTTCTGGCCACCGTGTTCTGTTATATCTTCCATTTGACTTCGAGAAGGCAGTCGTCGCATGTTCGAATCTCGGTTGGGATAGGTTGTTAGAGTAAATAGGACCGCAGCTTTAGCCCCACAATTGTTATGTACTCTAACAGCTGATTGCAAAGTATGTTGAACAAAAACAGAAGATCAAGTTTCGAAAACGGAATGTAGTGCTTATTCTTTACTTTGCTTTGTTTGTCGTTCCGGTTCGGTGGCTTCCGGAACTAGAAAATATGGAAGCCGGCACGTTTTATCGTCTTTGGATGAACCAAACGGTAATATCCATCTTCTTCGCCGTATCGCGAGACGAAAATCTCGGGTGACTGATAAATTTGCACTGAAAATACCTTTCTCTAAAAACGGTTTTGCATAATATTAGAAAAGACTAATCACTGAAGTTGATCAACATTTTGTGCAACAAATGCTGGTGGGAATTTCCAGGCAAGTTCGCAGTTTAATTTGAAACTCGTAGGAATCATTTTTCATGTTTTAAAGCGTCCGGGCTTTACACATTTATTTATATAGAGAATTTACCTATTTTGGCATTCGCTTCTGTGTTTTACACATGTTATTATTGAGTGCCTTGATATAGTTGAACAAAACCGTTCAAAGATATTTTACCATAGCGGATAAGAGTTTAGTTCTCCTAATAACAGATATGAACATGCCTGACAGTTGGCTCGGTAATGTGACTCAATTTTATTTTCTGCTTATTATAATATTAATGTGACCTCTATTTAAATTTAAACGCAATACTGAGCCAGTCGTCGAGCTTTAATCGTTTTCTGGAACACATTTATTAAACATTTTCACTTACTACGTTTCAGTTTCAGTAAGGTTCACCTGACACACTTGACCGGCGGTCCCCACCCACCGCACCGTAACTAATTGACTAATTGAATAATTGTTGTAACACGAGCACCGCTAGAGCTGTCACCACCCTTTTTTCTCCCTTTCCTGATCTAATTACAAGCTTCCACATAATTTCACACCCATTTATCACCGGAAAAGTTACCCTCCTCTCTGTTGGGTTGAACAATATTGTTCTGCATGCCGGATACTTGTTGTGGCCGCATGTTGGCTGCATGCAGTGTGAGTGGAAAGGTTTCACGGTTTGGTAATTTTTCATAAGTCACCCACCGTGTCCGTGACGTTTGGGGGAGGGGTACAATACTGGTTAGAAACTGAGTCGGAGTACGACTGTAAAAAAAACAAGTGTTGCTCAACAAGCCGTTAAATTGAAGTGTTACTACGTTCGATGGGTGTTGATCGAGGTGTCGCAGTCGCCGACCGAATCGGGGGAGGGTGCTGGGCGTGTGTGTATGTGTGGGGCAGTGATTCATTCGCTGCAAGGTGTCACCTCGTTGAATGATCCATTTTTCTAGTCCCGCTGCTGGCGGCTGCAGCAATGGGCCCCAAGGATTAGCATATTCGCGTGTTTCTTTGGCGCGTGCTGGGTGGTGACGCGGAGATAGCGCGACAATACACGAACAGGATCATTTGAATTGAATGTAAGCCGGCACCTTGGGCAGGTAGGGTGGGTTGGTTTGGTTCGCGTGCTTTCTTTCCAGTGCAGGCAACAGAACATGCAAACGAGGTGAATCGGTTTCTCGAAATGGTATTGGGCAATAAATTTAGTACCGTGAGCCGGTACGATTGCTAGTCCTAGATGACAGGCGCAAAAGTTAGGCAGTCGGTCCGCTGGAGAAGTACATCTCAATTTATGAGCTCCCATTAGGTTGCATGTTTTTTTTGCGTTCGTTCGAGATGAACTCAATAAAACACGCGCAGCAACTGGCTGTCGTAGGATTGGCACACAGCAGACTGTTTTTCTAATCTGATTGTTTGTTCGTTTTTTTTCTGTCAGATTCGTCACCGCTTCGGGTTGTACGACGAAATCACCACCGTCAACGGCAGACGCGTGCGGCACTGTAACTGGATCCGCTTTCTGCGGGTGTCGGAAACCTACGGACCGCAGGTTAATGTTGTTTGTGCCAAGGTGAAAGGGGAGCCAATATACGAGATTGTAAAGCCAATACCCTCGCACCAGGAACTGGTGGTGTACTATTTGCCCGAAGGACCGGAGGAACTGTTTTTCATCCGCATGCGCAATCAGCTGTACAGGCAAACGATGGATTCGATACTTGAAGGTAGGTTTTTTTTTCATCATAAGTGATTAGCAAATTTCATATAATTAATCGATTTTCTTGTTACGGTTCTATAATTAACAGACTCCCCTCTAGACCTGTCGACATCGCTGTTATCGCGGGTGATGCTCCCGATCTCGCCACCATCCGGTGCGGAGGACGAACGGAAGTCCGTCTCCGGTGACAGTTCGATTTCGATCTCGTCCGGTGCCAGCACTAGTGGCGGCGATCTGGACAGCCACTCCATTCCTCCGCCTCGAAGTTCACCGAAAGCACGGCCATCGCGGGGTGAACGGGCGATGCTACCGTGCGAGGTGTGTGGCAAAGCTTTCGACCGTCCTAGTCTGCTGAAAAGGCACATGCGAACCCACACCGGCGAAAAACCGCACGTTTGTGGTGTGTGCGGGAAAGGATTCAGTACCTCCAGTTCGTTGAATACGCATGTGCGAATTCACAGCGGCGAGAAGCCACACCAGTGTCAGGTGTGTGGCAAGCGCTTCACCGCCAGCTCTAATCTTTACTATCACCGAATGACGCATATCAAGGTGAGTGAATGGTGGCGACTTCAATGAATGAAGTAACGAACCTGCTGCTGCTAATTACATGAACAATGATTGAATAAGAAATTTATGCTTCGTTTTGCTTCTGTTCCTTTATTATTCCACAGGACAAACCACACAAGTGCAGTTTGTGCTCCAAATCCTTCCCGACGCCCGGTGATCTCAAATCGCACATGTACGTGCACAACGGCTCGTGGCCTTTCAAATGTCACATCTGCTCGCGAGGCTTCTCCAAACAGACGAATCTGAAAAATCACCTCTTCCTACACACTGGTAAGTTTCCGTTAGTGCGTAACGATCCCACATGCTCCCCCACTACTTAACCCACAAAAAAAAAAAAAAAAAAAACAAATGTAACGGTAGGGAGTCAACAATTTCGCGCCTTTTTTCCCCGTTTTTTCTGTTGTACGTCTTCAAGTACGAGGACTCAAAAAAGGGAGATTT
The DNA here is from genome assembly GCF_943734655.1 of Sabethes cyaneus. NCBI lineage: Eukaryota > Metazoa > Arthropoda > Insecta > Diptera > Culicidae > Sabethes > Sabethes cyaneus. Next base: position 230,600,505 of record NC_071355.1, read on the forward strand.
TTTTGTTCGTTCGTTAATTTCGGATCACCACGGAATCACCTGTTCCCGAAGATCCTTCCAATTAAAAGGCACAAAAGTGAAATGCTACAACAACGGAAAAGGTACAGCTCGGCCGCCGCCGCCACCGTCAGCAGGTTCCTTTTGAAGGACATGCACATGTTGGGCCTACCGGCCACGATCGATCGGCTTTGCAGTGCGCACTCCGCCGGTGCCGAGGGGAAAATATTGCGTGTAAACGAACATTTGGCTTTCGATAAGGTCCGTTTCGATAATTTATTTCTATATGCAGCGCAGGAAGATATTGGGACGAAACAGAAATATAAAACCAATAAACCAATTTATTGAGGGTGAAAAGGCATATGCAACCTGCCATCCAGGGGCTGTGCCTGTTGATTGTGTGCGAGGCCGAGGAGCTGTACGTACAATGGTACCGTGCGAAGGTAAGGTGGACCGCAACTCGGAAAGGATCCCTGAGTCATGTCAAGTCAAGTGGTTTCGAATTTATCGTATCCTTTTGATCTTTGTTCTTCTTCTGTCGGGGTGTTTTTCTTTTTGTATTCCGTTTAGATCGGGATCCAAAAAGCGGTTCGGATCAGATAAACGGCAGGGCAGTAGTTTACAACGAAAATATTTTTACTGCCATGTAGAGGTATGATAAGTGTTCCCAATTTTTATACCATCGTTAATTGAGGAAGTAGAAATGAACGGCTTTTGACCGGGCTTGACTTCGATTCCGACGATCGTGACATGGGAAAAGGTTTCAGTGATTGATCTGCAGCAGTTAGAAAATCTCGACTGCGTGGGAATGTTACTTTGATGAGTCAATTTATGGTTTCCTTATTGCTGTTAGAGTTCTAAACGGTGTTGTAACTATTCTCTGTAAAGTTTTATAACTATTACAAAAATTAAAGAAATAAAAAAGTTCCTCTAACCGATTTGCTAATTGGAATCGCAAAATCAATCGATTACCACTAGTTCGAATCAATTTTGCTCTGCTCACCGATTTAAACAGTGGAACGTACCTCCGAGTCGAGTTACAGTTTATCGAATATCTAAAAAACACTCCATAGAAAATGTGCGAATCTAAACCCATTTCCGTTCAAATTTCAATAACCGAACCGACGACCGGCTAAGACAGACAGACAGAATATCGATTCCTGAACGAATTCCCCGATGATGGTATGAAAGAAGACGCCAAGCCATTATGTTATTAGATGTTATTGCTATTGGTGCTTCTGCTGTTATATCGGCCAAGCCGAACGTTATTCGAGTCTGGTAGTGGAATTTTTGGGCACTGGAATTTCACGGTTTATTTTCCAATCACGATCGCTGCGACTCCTCAACCTCGCCAACCAACAGCAGCGCGCCGAGCGCGATATGATTCGCTTCTATCCTACTTGGTGGCGATGTTCGTCCAGCTGGGTGATCACTTTTCGCTTTTCGCCCGTCTCGAAAGATGGATGATAGGTGCAATTTGAATTCGATCGGGACTGAATCAATGATGCTTCAAAAATATGACAGTGCACTTTTGCAATCGGTGGCGTCCCGTCGCCGGGCGGGCGGTGGGGTCTGTAAAAATCGGTAGCAATTTATCTCTTGCTGCGAGACGATCTACCGATCATCACGACACACACGCTGAATGGGATCCTGCGCCGTGCGGAATCATCTGCATCACTCGGCAGGCGGCCCCTCTCGAGACACACATAGGCAAGCTCGGGCTCGGGCCCAGAGTCCCTGTCGTGCGCGGCGTAGAGTCACTGTGCGGTGGGAATTTAATTTGACTTTTACAAAGGTGCCCTTTTGTAATAGGTTTTTCCATTCAACACTTTGGTTCGATCTGAGATACAAGATTATTATTTTTATTCATTACCGTGCATGTAGAAAATCGAAGCTACTTTGTTCGACTTGCAAGTTTTTATATTTCTCGATCTTCTTCTCGATTAATTGATTGAAAATAAAATTAGTTACTCTCATTCCAAACCACTGTTTCCTCTTCCAGAGCACAACACCCTGTTGGCTGATGTTACTGCTCCAGGACTGATTAGAAAGGTAATTTTAATACCTTTCAATTAGATTGTATTGGTTGATTGTTTTAAACAAAGTTGAAAATAAGCTGCGCATTGCACTTTTAATTGATTAAATCAGCAACATTGGACGGTAAATAGTTTTAATCCAAACGCCAATATGTGTCAAGTGTTTTTTAAAGTTTAAAAGTTATTACTGAGGCGTTTTATAGCAAATGAGGAGGAAAATGAGTGACAAATTTTTGCTTTTATTTAGAAATTTATATGCTTTTTTGTTCATGACTAAATAGACCTATTCAATCAGTACTAAAATGGTTAAATTCCGTCACGGTTTTTATTTTATTTTGAATAGAAACACATTCACTGCTAATACCTAATCTCAATTAGTTTACCTATTACGCAAATTAGAACACAATTATAACCTCCGTTATTGATCTGAGCTAGTGAGTTGCCACGTAGAATTCACTTTTTTTAATGTTCAACAGTTCAATAATTTTCTCTTGAATCTGACCAATAAAGATGACGACCGTGTCACTAGAGATGATTAATTTTGTATTCCTTTTTATGAGACCGAGTCTGCCAAAAATGTTACAGGAAATATTTTTGTACTAATATTATAAGACGTAGTGGAATGCTTTCATGGTTGGGCCAACTTTCGGTATTTAACCATAACTTCCATTAAAAAAGGAATTCTAGTAATCTAAGTGTCACTCCAACGGTTTATCGCTAAAGTAACCGATTGCGTGTAATATGAATGATAATTTATAAAAAGAGAAAAATTGCTGTCAAGTAAGGGCATGTTGAGTCGCCGCTGAAAATCGAAGGATGTATGAAAAGAAGTGATTCCATAAAACAATGACCATATAAGTACAAAAATCAAATATTTTTATTAACTTTGATGAAATTTCAATAACTTTAGCATGTTATTTATCGGTGGTTCGCCTTTTCCGAATTTCCTACGTCAACAGAAAAGAACCCCAATTAATAATTGCGATTTCAATACCTCGGAAAAGTGGACTCCTTGCTCGCCAAGGACCACAAAGGTAACAAAAAAGATTATTTTTTAGCAATATTTGGGATCTCTATCATGTGATATGTCTTAAAGTTATTTTAAAATAAATATCGAACGACACAGAGAAATGATAAAACTTTAAAACACAGACTCTTGAACAAGCAAATATTATGAGTACGGGTTTCCTCTTCTTTCGTTAGAAAACGTCATTTTGACGACGACGGAGATGTTCGTAACCGCAATTAAATTTGAAATTTCGAATTCAATTCGAACTAAATTAGCCAAAGCAATTTCACAGTTTTTATAGGAGCTTAATTGGAAAGTTTTCTTTTTTTTTCATTCAATTTCATGCTGACAATGCTTATTTGCAGTAGATTATTGACAAGAAGAATTTGAATAGAATGTTGGATACCAATTTAGAACAACTAAGCAGTCAGAAAGCTGATACACAGCCAGGTACAGTAAAAAAAGCCAGGTATGCCAATAACTAGGGCAAATTGCCAATTGTTGCACAGCTAAGCACTCGTCTACAGCAATTTGATGATTTTGAACAAATGAAAGCAAATTTTATTTGGCAAACCCGCTTAGTGTGCCGATAAACTAATATAGGGTTTATTTCTAATTCCCGTCGTAGTAAGGAAAGCCACTCTAATTGTCATCATTTCTTATGTGGATTTAATGAATACATTTAATGAAAAACTCTGTTGCTGGTTTGACTCAAACACACTTACCTTCCGATCCGTACCCTTTGAATTCACTAAAAAGCGATTAATAAGGCATTTGGTTGAAATTACGCAACTGACTTTATATCTTAAATTCGACGTACCGTTTTAAAATCCGTCCATCAAAATTTTTCATCGTCCGAACTAAAAATCACAATAATGTTTACGAAGCTAACGCGCATGCATTTGTGTAGGATAGCATGTTCAATGTTATTCTGCAAAATTTCTGTAGGTTATGCAAGTTTTCCCGGCTGCAGAATAACAACAATGCGTTGCGTGAGTTATTTTCATTTATGAATGACGGAAATTAAAACGATTAGACGACATTTTCTTCTTCGTCGCACGAGAAAACGTTGGAAATTTGGCTGCTAGGAATTCTTTAATGAAAAAAAGCATTTAAATAGATCTCAGCTCACTTTGATTGATCGCGTATGAGAGGCAACAAACTAAAATATTAGGGAATAACTAATTTTGCATTGTGTGTCATAAAAATCGCTGATATTTTTAATAATTTGTGTTGGATAGGACGGGAATAGACAATTACGACGAAACAGCAACATGCCCTAGAATATGTTTTCATAGTCATCTGTGTGGAATTTCTTACAAAAATCGTCTAAAACGCGTTTTTTGCATAGCAACTCTGCACCCAATTATTGCACACCAAAATAACCTTCAAATTTTATTATTGTACACGCTCAATTGTTGCACAGCTTTTGTTTTGATTTTATTTTGTTTGTGGACAAAGTCACTTACATTAACATACTTTAGGATTACCTTAGCATCCATTAAGACCTAGAAACCTCGCAATAAACGGTGAAAACGGGTAAAACTATACGACTCGCACCGCTTGCGTTGATAAACAAAAAGCAACACCGCAGGAAGTGGACTGTCAAATCGGCGTTGCAGAAACACAGGGGTTAAGACAAGCAAAATAGGTGTGCAATAAAATTGGAAGGAGAGTCATATTGCGACATTTGCCCCTATATAGATTACCCCGATTTGCACGATTATCACAGTCGATTCTCGCACATGATTTCGCTCAAGGAAAATGAAGTGAAAAAGAAGGGTAAGAAGGAAAATGAAGTCAAACTCATAAGTTGATTAAACTAAAACTCTTTTTAGTGTCAGATTAACAGTGCAGAATGCGGTATGTCTTATTAAATGATTATCACAGTAGTCTAAATAGTCATAAAAGGGGCATTATGATAGTTCTAATTATTGCCCTTACGAATTTATCGTTTGGTGAAAGCGAAACTGGGACACATGTAAGAAAATTTGTTATTACGCTCTAAAACTACATTGATTTACTGAGAAAATAGTAACATTATGATGGATAATGAAATTATCTAGCCGATGTTGTTGTCAAATTACATTTAACATAATAAACCGTCGTGAAACGGTGCAAACACTACGCAGTGTGCAATAATAGGGTGGTGTGCAATAATTGGCAAATTACCCTAGTTAATTTATTGCTTATGTTAATGCTTATTGGTTACCTGGGTTCGCGTAAAAAGCGACTTGGGTGTCAATGGTACAGCAAGCAGAAAATGGAACACGTGTGTTTGTTTGTATTATAAATTAAGTGAACATTTTTTTGAACGCCGTATGGAATTTTATCAGAAAATTGCCTTTCTCCACAAGGGAACCAGTCGATAATAATTTCAATCTCATCTTGAGAGCTGAGAATAAATGCTAGAAGAAACATTCACGGGTATTTTAGTTAAAGTACGGAATTTCACGCAAATAGCATCGCAAATGGTATGGTAAGTGAAATTATAACGACTTCCCTAGTGCTATTTAGCGATTCAATCTTGAGACAAACATATGAACGTTTAAAGTTTGTTAATTTTTCCGATCGTTGCAAACCTATATTTGAGTTATTTTTAAGAAGAAATGTCGCCAACCGGCAGAAAAATGACCGATTTAAGCAATCGGCTTAAGGCTTCCAGGATGCCTTCAAGTATTGGCTGCGTTAGTGTGAGATAAGATAAGAGAAGAAATGTCGCCAACCGGCAGTTTGTTAACGTAGGACTACGTCTTACAGCATATTAAGGCTGTAAAGCAAAAATCAGGGTATGGTCAGGTTATAAACGGACTCAAACGGACTATTTCATTTCTTGACGAATTAGCAAGAAATTTGAATTAATCGATCAAAAGTTTTGTTATAGATTCAACCACACCAGCACGAGGAATAAAGACTTGCGGGTGACGAGACAATCAAAAAATTGGGTTGAGCAGCCTAGAATCGAATACGATGGAGACAAGCTCTTGGGACAGTACGAGAAACTTCGGCTCTAAGCCAACCATAGGCAAAAACCCGATCCGACATTCTAGTGTCGCTACCATTGCCTAAAACGACGCACTCGGTTGCAGTTCTATGCGGTCGGTTAACACATTTCCAAGTCTTAACTGGCATCAGCATCTACCGTAGACAAGTATTCTCAAGTTTGCAAAAACACTCATAGCGGCACCTCATATTTATTCCAATTGGACGTGTGAGTAAATGAAATTGAAAAGGCGAAATACGAATACGAAAAACTAACACTCACAAAATACCCCAGCATAACTCCGAGCTACTTTTACGAAGTTAGCGTACGCGATACCGGGTGTTTCCGAAGTATTAAAAATCGGTGCTTAAAATACAACACCGAAACTGGTCGCGGTTGCCTTATTTTGAGCGTTCAGTGCATTTCATCAGGCACAGTAGCACAGCGTACCAATTCATATAAACTTCGCCGGATTTTTCAAATGCGGCACGCAGTAAGAATTAGTTTTTTGCCTGGCTCTAAGCTCAAGAGGAGCATGGTAGACCCAAATACTCTTTGCGCTACGAAACGTCACGCTTCATAAAAACCAGCTCTTTTCTAACTAATTGTTGGAAATCCAACCATTGTACCAACTTTTCGGTAGTATATTATTTATGAGGACTACATTGGTATGGTGTTTATTTACGATCTATATTTGGCAGAGGTCTCTCTCTATTTAAAGAGATTACTCTACTTCAAGAGAGAGTAAAAATTCACGGCTGGAGATTCCGTTCTAGCAGTAAGCACGTCGGACACGAAAACAGCACGGAAACGTTGCGGCGGACAGCTCAAGTGTTCAGATTCCGAGTTGGCAGCGACTTACCTAGGAGGGTAGCCGGAATATGTCTCTCCTTGGAAGGCGTCGTAGGGCAAAGCGCACAAATCCTCGCTGTACAGTTTCGATTCTGTTGAATTCATTGTAAGTGTAAGGATTCCAAACTTGACAGCAATATTCGAGAATTGAACGCACCAATGCGCAGTATAAGGACTCTAGACAGTAAATGTTGTAGAAATCCTTAGCGGTTCGGAACATGAAGCCGAGATTTTTAGAGGCCTTACCGACTGCGTAAGATGTATGCTGGTGGAATTATAATTTATTATTCAGTAACATGCCTAGATCTTTGATACACTCTGTTCTTCCAATAACGATTCCCAAAAGCTTGTATTCAAACGTGATCAGTTCTTTCTTTCTCGAAAAAATGATGATGGTACACTTGCTTGGATTGCCTTCTCACGGTTTGTGCACACCAATCTGTAAAACTGTCCAATTGCTATTGTAGCATACGGGCATCAGCGATAGAGCTAATTTGGCTCAAGAGATTCATATCGTCGGCGAAAGACAAACGCGGAACTTTCAGTTTAAAATTCACATCATTGAAGTATGTAAAGAAAACCAATGGTCCAAGGTGGATACCTTGAGAGATGTTAGCAGTTAGTTAGTGACCTACGAAGTATGATATGAACGTAACCAGCTGATAGCTCTGCCGCAAAAGCCTAACTTTCTCAATTTGGGTAAGGCGATTTCGTGGTTGATGCTATTGAAGCGTGCTGTCAGGTGGAAAAAATTGCATCGGTTTACTTAGTGTGATTACTATTATTAATTATGTAGGAAGTAAACGATAAAAAGTTGGTCACAGTAGAACGCTTTGACATGAATCTTTGCTGGTTCTTAACAATATATTGTTGGCAAAATCCAAAAATATGGTCCCACTCAACGAGTTCAAACAACTGAACAACTGAGCTCAGGGCGGAAATTCCACGATAATTGCCAATTGCAACAATTTTACTTTTCTCGATGTAAATAGGCGAACATCTCTGTAGTTCGATGAGATAAGATCGATTTTTTTTTTCTTCAAAAAGAAACTTATTTTCATACGGAATTATAGACATTTCACGCAATTCGTTCGGTTATCGTTGAACGTTAGGGTAAAACTACAAAGATCAAATCAAGTAAAAATTCAAATTCAATTGTAAACTGAATTTGAAGTCCAATTTCATGCGAAATTTCATATCCGATTTCAAATTCAATTTCAAATTTAATTTCAAATCAAATTTAACGTCCAATTCAAGTCTAGTTTTAAGTAAAATATTCAAGTTTGAGCCCTATTTCAAGTCCAATTTCATGGCCCATTACAAAACCAATTTCAGTCTAAGTTCAAGTCCAATTCCAAATAAAATTTTGTGTCTAATTTCAAGTGCAATTGCAAGTCCAAGTTAAGTCCTATTTCAAGTCCAATTTCATCTCTAACTTAACGTCTAATTTAAAGTCCAAATTCAACTCCAACTTCGAGTTTAATGTAAAGTCCATCAGCCAGTTCAATTAAATTAGCTTTAAACTCAAATTGGTCTAAGCTTAAGTGCAATTCCATGCCAATTTCAAGCCCAATTTTAGGCATAATTTCATGTTTAATTCTAAGTTTAATTTCAATTCCCGTTAATTTGAATCTGATGTTAAAGCCAATTTCATATTCAATTTTAAGTAAAACTTTGTAATTGCAATATTTTATTAAAAAGTCAAATTATTTTGAAAGCTCAAGTTAGTATAAAATACGACAAAAATATTCAGTTAAACTTACGGTTGATCGAATCTAAATTTTCGTTTCCTTTTATCTAACTCTTGCCATCTAATTCTGCATAGTTTGGTATTATCTTCTGCTCGCTTTTAGCAGTTTTTTGGCGTTTCTTTAGGTTTCGCTTGACGATGGTCCGATATTTCTGTATTAGGCGGAACTCTGATGTTCTAGGAGGGTTCTTGTCCTGTGGTACATCCTGCCCCTACTATCACGGTTGTCATGAAGTTGTTGTGGCAACTGCTTATATGACTAATTCCGGTTATAAACAAGTCGCTACAACTGGAAGTACCAAAATTGTGTTGCTTGGGACACGTTGTAGGTGGCATATCACTGCATACTCAATGGCCTTTGTATCGTAATGTCAGGATGCCAAATCCAGCCGTATAATCGTATTCCTTCAGAAAAGGTAACCGGCGTTTTGTTAGATATTCGGTATTCCTTCACAGAAATGTTTTGTTTTATAGTCCCGGCTGTAATGAACATGTCGCTTTTCAAGCCACAAGTACAGATAACCTGTCAAACCAAACATTTATTAGTGAACTTTGTCAATTTCATATGCTTGAAAATGTCTGGTACCTTTCCACTTGCGGTTGACTGATGAAACTTATGCCTGGAAAACTGTTGGAAGTCTGCCTTGAAAAAGGTTTCGTCGTCCACTACAACGCAATCGAACTTCTTGTCTTGTAAAATTTGCACTTTCTATCCAATGAGGTATAAAGAAGTGTGAAAGAAGAAGACATTCACTAGTATTGGCAATAAAAAATCAGTAATGGACGACAAAGTACAAAAACAAAGCACACCGTATAATGGGGTTCGTTTTGGAGTTTGGTGTCACGCTTGATCGTGATTGGTTGATTTCGAGTGCCACACCTGCATATACCTAATTAGTTTCTACCATCTAATAAGTTGAGAGTCTGACTCAGAATCTAGCTCAATGCACGATTATAGATGACACATCCGGATTGTTAACGTCATCTCGGATGGAGTGATTGAGATTTCACTAGAAAATGTTGTCATCTTTCAAAAACAAGTAGGGAAGATGTACCAGTAATAATGGGCGTACCTCTAGAACATTTTATTACTATGCCGGGTTTTAAAACTTGTCAATGTGTCAATGACAATAACAGTTACGTTGTTATTTTTCATCACAAATATCATATTTGAATAGATGTAAATGTAAATAGATTTACATTAGAATAGAAATAGAAATCAACTTTGATTCAAGTTTCTAGTATGTATTTGATAATTTTCCACTTATGTGTAATTTATATAGAAAACAGTTTATCACAGTAACAGGAATCATCAGGCTTTTATATTATTTTGCAGTATTTCATACCTACATTTTATGAAAGATAAGTGCTGTCGTGTGACTTGTGTCAAGTATTGCAACATCCGACTACTGCCATTATTATTGCATTGATTTGGTCATAGTACTTAGTACATTTTTTTCGTTTAAGGAAGAGGAAACGAAACAAAGCAGAATATTTAGCAATTAAATTTTAAAATACACTTTCTTTGTCGTATAGAAATTATTCTGTGAAATTTGCCCTGAACAAAGCTGCTTGCTGTTCCTAGTTTCTTTTGTAAGCCCAAGCAATCAGACCCACTAAGCTGGTCAAAAACATAAAACACGCTAGTTCGATGCTGTCGCATGTGTGTGTGTGTTTATACTTTCAATGAACGTCATCAACCGTTTATTTTTGCTGCTCCATTAGGAATCGATAAAAACCGAACAAAAGATTAACTTTTGACCGCGGAGGGAAATTACTATTCCAACAACAAACCATCGTTTATGTCAATTAGGTGGTTGAAAACTTTCGAAAAAAAAAATTTCGAATTGAATATAATACTTAGTCGCAAAATAAGACATAATGGTGTAAGCACTGTTGATGCAGTTTAGTGGCTTAGTAGTTGATAACTGAAAAACAAAATCAGTGGATAATTTAACTACACTGATGTAATACGAACGATTCTTTCATCCCTTAAAGAGGGACATAAGGAAATCATTCGTCATCATGTCCATTTATAACTATTCAAAATATAATGAATAATAAATAATATATTTAGTCGAAAAGGTGATTAGGGCAGAAGCATGGATTTGTGCGACATAATAGAGCGGAAGTTACGCTTTTCCATTTACGACATTTTTTTGTGTCTGTATATCTTGTGGTTATGGTGTAACGACGTATTGAATTGCGATTGTCAGCATACTGTAAAACTGTCAAGTTTGCACAAAATTCGATAATCGAAAGCGGATTCTGTTTTGTAATAATTTTTTTGTATGAATTTCAACCACAAGAACAGTCGTGTGGAAACCTATACGGTTTGTTAATAGATAATTATGATATTATTATACAGGGTCTGATTTTTCTTGCATAGTTGACAATGTCTCTGTAATATGATTTCGTGTTCAAAAAGCATATTTTTCATCTACAGCATTGAATCAGTCGAATATTAAGACATTTCCAAATAACAATTTTGTATGATTGTGCACCTGTGGCATTTCACAAATGTGATTGAAATATTTTCAAAATGAGTTTCTCTTACTTTACTAATATCGTTGCAATGGTTTTAATGGAAATGCATTTCCTCAAATTATCCGTTACTGCGCTAGGGTTGGTTTTTCGTTCGGAAAGATCCACTATCAATTACCCGTACATGGCGCAGTGTGCAGTTGTTCACCGTCGTCATCCCGATTCCGATGCCGACGCCGGGCAGCATCCTCTGCAGCCGTTTCTCTATTTACAGCCCTGCAGAAGTTCATAAAAATTCCCTCTTTTGCCAAAGTTAAATTATTACAACCTGCATCCATCATCGCGCAGAGGCGGTACATCCTGCTGGCCTCCGACTCGCTGGCTGACTGGATGGCGGTCACAAAGAACTCGTTCCCATCCCGGGTGAGCCTCGTAACAGTGAGCGCACAAAGAGGCTCTGGAATTAATAAAACACTTATAAATCACCATCATTTTCCGTATCATTGGTCATAAATTTCCGCTTCATTTCCACGCCTGGTCGAGCGGCCGGCTGTGGAGCATGAGAATCTCGGCGACTGGCAGTTTCAGTGCGGCCGTGATCCGCCTATTGACCACCGTTGACACAATGGCCAGAAGCTGGCCGATGGCCACCATGCATTGGTTGGTCCGCTCTGAGCCTGTCACAATTCATCCAATTCCACGGCAGCACTGTCCGGGCATGATGGATTGTAGTTATCATCGCGGATCATGTTCTAGCACTTGTAAACATGAACCTAGTCCGCTCCAACACCGTTACGTCCCATCCGCAGGACCGATAATTTATGATTACGCTTCTATTATGTCGTTATTGTTGGCCCCTCTTCCCTGTCCCACCGCATTAAATCCCAAGCCCCCAGTCCGCCACATTACAATTGCAAATCTAGGCCAAAAGCAGCATATCTCTAACACATTCCAACCGTTTCGTTTCTCCCGTTTCAGGCGACAAACCACACGTCTGCGAGGTGTGCAACAAATCCTTTGCGCTGGCGTGCAACCTAAAGGCGCACATGAAAACGCACGAGGAGGGCGGCGGCTCCGGTTCGGTCGGACACGAGAGCGAATCGCAGCGAGGATGCCCCGGCAGCAGTCACAGCGAGGGCGAAGAGTCCAGCCCACCGTTATCGTTCGAGAAGGCCGAGGAGCGGCTGAATTTCTCCAAGCATCTGCTGTTTTCCAACTACACCAAACAGATGCTGTCCGGGGTCGGTTGAGTTCAGGGAGCGAGCTGGACGACGCAGTAAATAAAACAACTAAAAGCAAAACACACGACCCGGCGATTGCCGGGAAATGCAGAATCGCGCCGAGCCGCAGACTCTAGGATGGCCCCCGATGACAGTGGGTTTGGCTTCGCGCCTGACGCCTGACGTTCGCGCTCGGCTCGCGGTTTTGAGCACTGTACATCTTACTTACTCGTAATGTAAAAAACAACTTATCGTCATGCACTGAGTGTATAGTTTGTCACCTGAATCTTGCGTGTTTTTTGTGTACATTAATTTTCTAATGTAAAAAGAAATTCACTTCGAAAAGGCTACTCTTCCGAGTCAAGAAAGAAAGCAAATTTTGTTTGTTTCTTTTCACTGTGTTTAATAGTTAGGTCGCAGGACGCACTGCTGTAGATAGAGAAAATGTCGACGTCAAAAGTACTAAGCTGTGTGATTAATTTCCGTATCAGTATCTGAGAGCGAAAGAATTTTAACCTTGAATTTGTAATAAATCTGTACAGTTACTGTCGAAATGTTTAACCGATGTACTTTTTTTGTTGATGGAATATTTGAGAAACTCCTCACACGCTGGGCAGTTGACCAACGTACTGCGTAGGAAAAATATACGAATGGTAAGTTATATGGAACTGGAAGTAACTGGTGAGCAGGAATGAGCGAGCTTCAATGGTTGCCCTAGGCAATGGGTTTGGAAACGGATGTGAAAACATGTTCAAATGGTGTCTATAAATACATTTAGCTGATTACCTATTCCCAGCCCGCAGTCAAGAAGAGAAAAAGGGGCTAGCAGCTCCCGCCCTTTTATCTTATTTTGGTTTAATTTTTGTTAATGAATTAATGACGAATGACTTTGTGGTACGAGAATTAGATCCACTGAAAAAAAAATGGCTACAGTACTAGCCTATTCAGCTCGAAATTACGAGTAAGTATATTGTCAGTGAATTTCGGATGACCTTCGTCACAATCTCGAGTTTTGCAAGTTTCTGAGTAGTTCAACCTTAGATGATTCATTTTGGCAGTTACGTAACTATGAAACCATGGCTATTTTAATATACAAATTTTCAATTTTTCCAAACAATAAAGTAACAGGTGGCAACTAAAATTTTGGAATTTTTTTGCAGGGCTTATGCTCAACAACAAACGAGCTTAGAGAGAAATGAGAGTATGTATGTGTTAGCTCTCTCACTCCTCTTGTTGTTAATATTTTTTGTTTTGTTTATGCGTGCCCAGTTTTGCTAAAAATGACGTCGAAATAAGAAGCATTTCGGGAGCGCGTTGTACGAACTGCCACAGAAATTTCGGCAAAAAGTATGCGGTACAACATTTAAAAAGCAAATATGTGGCGGCTTCGACTGTTTACCATATCTTAAGATATTCAACAACAATTCGCAAGCAAGGTAGTGGAAGACCAGCCAAAATTATAGGCGCAGAAGGACATCGTTCTCTTTTTCGTTTCTTCAACAACAAGCCCTCTGGTGTGACTATCAATTAAGATGCACCAGACGACTGTTTGACGAAAATTTTGATCCCATTTCTACAAAAACATCATGCAGGTGGACAATACGCGTTTTGGCCGGATAGAGCATCATCGCATTACGCCAAAAAAACACAATCGTTGCTGAATACCCGTTCGATCCTATTTTTACCCAAAATCTACGAAACGAAAATCTGTCTCAGTGCGCCCAGTCTAAGATTTTTTCTGGTTTTTGAGTTCCTTGGTGTACAAAAATAACTGGAGAGCCACGAATTGCAAACAGTTGATTAGTAGAATCAAGAGATGCACTCGCAAAGTTGACATGATGGCCGTGTCTTTTTTGACAGCTTGAGAAAAAAATTCCAAAATTTTAGTTGCCACCCGTTAGAGAATAAATCCCCCATTGCTTAGCCAGATAAAATAAAGCGGATAGCATTTAAATATTCGCCATTTTTGTATAACATTTCGCGAATTCTCGGTTGACCATAACGCGGAATATATTGTGTCGCAGAATGCCATTTCGCGAAAAACTTGTTCGCGGAATATGCTATTTCACGAAAAAACTTTTCTCGGAAAGTACCATTTCGCGGATGTGATCCCCTCCTAACTCGCCGCCGCTTGTTCGGACCCAGCTGAAAGAAACTAATAGAGGTCAGTAGACCTAAGAATACTTAGACAGAGGAGATTTTTGCCACCCCCGCAGTGGCCGGCGGGTCATCGGCAACACTCGCGGCTTGCGGTCGTCTCGCCCTGAATCATCTAGTATTACTATAGGTAGTTTTTGGTGGTCTGATTATTGACTAATGTTTGATGGAAGAGTCTAAAATTTCTCGAGTTCGATTAGTTTTTGTGTTACGCAAAAATTTCTGTTTCATTTGTATGAGAGTCCTCCCCTCCTACCACAGGGATGAGGGGTGTCAAACCATCATAAAATAAATTCATGCCTCCAAAATTCCCCACATTTTCTTTTCTATGCATTTATGTAGCCGTAAAAAGCGGAAGAGAGGAGACGTGAGGAGAATCTCTCATTGTCACATAGGTCTATTTGAAAAATTACCCGAGATTTTATTTCATTTAGAAGCCCTTAAACCACCAAGAAAGAAGAATTGATTCGGGGTTGAAACAAGTAAAAGATAAGGGAAGCAAGAGTTTGAAATGAGAATGATAAACGAGAGAAAAATATAGGGGAAACATAAGTAAGAGCGCAAAAGTGAAGGAGAATAAGACAGAAACACAAGAGAAAAAACTAGAACAATGAGATAAAAAAGGGGAAAAAAATAAAGTAGTAAATGAAAAAACAAGGGAATAGTTAGAAAAAATAGGCAAACAACAAGTTGTAAACCAGAGAAATAATAAAAGAAAAGTGCGCAAAAATCGAGGGATAGAAAAAATGTAAAAAGACATTTTACTAAACAAAAGACTAGACAGAAAATAAAAGGCATGAGAGAAAACAATTGAAAATGAAAGCCTCTGGATAGAGCGGATGGGCATGAAAACGAAAATGGACACAAAAGTAAAGCTTCAGAATAGACGAGAGAAAAAACGGAAAAATATGAAAAAACGACACAGTAAACAAGAGACAAACGAAAGAAACAATTGCAGACAAATGATAAAGAAAACATGAAGAAAACAAGAAAGAATTCGAAATAAAAAGACAGTACTGCGAGAAAGAAAATGCGAGCAAAAATAGAGCAAAATGAAAAAATGAGACAGAAAACGATAAAAAACGAAAGAAAATAGGAGAAAACATGGAGGAACTAGACCGGAGAATCGTACAAAGGGAGAGAAGAAATGAAACTAGTGAAAATGAGCGAAACTGACATTGAAATATGAAACAATAATGAAATAACGAAGTCAACTACGAGAGAATAGTGAAGCAACAAACGTGAGACAATGAACGAAAAAGATGACGGAAGAATGTGAACATGAAAGAAAATAACGAAAAATGAGAAAAAAAAACCAGAAAAATCAGAACAAAGCGAGAGCAGAAGCTACAGAACCAACGAGAATCCAACTAAAGATAGGTAATAATAAGAAAGAGGAAAGCGAGTGAGAAGATACAGAAAGTGCAAGAAAGAGACCAAGACGGTACATGCGAAAAAGATGCTAGTAAGGCCATTGCAAATAATTTTTAAAGTTTTTGTTACTCCCCTTGGAAATTGGGAGTTGATTTTATCTACCTATAATATTAATATGCACGATAAAGTTTAATGCGCATATGCCTTACAACTACGGAAACTACTGAAAATTAATTATTTATTCAATGGCATATTTTATTATGGTCACTATAAACCAAATCGATCAGGATGATCTGACAGTAAAACTGCTCTCGGGTGTATTAACAAAGCTGGCGGCCTGATTTAGCTTTTTACCAGAGCAAGTTGTATGCTTTATAACAAAAATCTTTATTAAATTATGATGGTAGCTGTCAGAAAGTGAGAAAGAGATAGGGGGTGAGAATGGAAGAGAGTAAGAGGAAATGATAAATGAGAGAGAGAGCGAATTAAAGAGAGAAAATGAAAGAGAAGGAGATTAGCAGAATTAATATAAAAGCGAGGTTAAAAAAGAGAGAGAAATTATGAAAGACGGAAAGAATGAAAGATAAAGAGTGTGTGTGAGAGAGAGGGAGAGGCCGAGTTGGAGAGGTGGAAAGAGAGAGAAAGATGAAGAGAAGTAAAATGGAGAGATGTAGATATGGAGAGATGGAGAGATGAAGCGAAGGAGAAGGAGAAGAAGAGGGAGAAGAAAAGAGATAGGAAGAGGGAGAAGAGAGAAGTGAGAGTGAGTGAGAGACTTAGAGAGAGAGAGAGAGAGAGAGAGAGAGAGAGAGAGAGAGAGAGAGAGAGAGAGAGAGAGGTAGAGAGAGAGTCCGGGGCTATTGTGGAGCTAATTATTTCCTAAAATATTGTTGAATTAAGTATTGCGCAACAATAACAAAATCTAATCTATCTATCTATCTATATATATATAAAAGTGAGCGCGAGTATCTGTGTATGTTTGTATGTTTGTATGTTCCACCATAACTCCAGAACGCCTTGACCGATCTCCACCAAACTTGGCACACATGTTCCTTGATATAAGAGAAGAGGGGGGAGCTCTTAACTCCGAAATGCCTTGACCGTTCTTCATTAAACTTGGTACACATGCTCCTTGGCATAAGAAAATCAGCACTGGGGGTCAAAAAAAAGGGAGGGGAGGTTCCCTAATAGGGGGGGGGAGGTTTCCCTATGAGGGGGGGAGGCCATAACTCCGAAACGACTTGACCGTTTTTCTTCAAACTTGGCACACATGTTCCTTGGCATAAGAGAATCAGCACTGGGGGTAAACAAAAAGGGGGGGAGGTTCCCTAATAGGTGGGGGAGGGTTCCTAATAGGGCGGAGTCCATAACTCCGAAACGCCTTGACCGTTCTTCATCAAACTTGGCACACATGTTTCTTGACATAAGGGAATCAGCACTAGGGGGTCAACAAAAAAGGAGGGGAGGTCCACTAATAGGTGGGGGAGGTTCACTAATAGGTGGGGGAGGATCCCTAATAGGGGGTAGGCCATAATTCTGAAACGACTTGACCGTTTTTCTTCAAACTTGGCACACATGTTTCTTGACATAAGAGAATCAGCACTGTGGGGTCAACAAAAAGGGGGGGGAGAGGTTCCCTAATAGGTGGGGGAGGATCCCTAATAGGGGGCGCATAACTCCGAAACGGCTTGACCGTTCTTCGTCAAACTTGGTACACATGTTCTTTGACATACGAGAATCAGCACTAAAGGGGTTGACAACAGGGGAACCGAAATATTTAGACGGTTCTCCCATAAGTGACGGTAGGACAAAAGGAGGAGCTGATGACCGGAGGTAGCTGACGAGAAGGGGGGAGTAACGCCCATATGACTGTAACAATTTATCCGTACAATAGAAAGAATCAAAATACGAAACACTAAACTGCAATGCTCGCAGCTGTAGATTTGTCAAGTGTAATTATGCACCGAATCAAAGTGACCTGTATAAACAGTGTTCGATCATTAGTGCTAATTGTTTTTGGCCGACTCTATTTGAATCACCGGGACGATCATTCAAACAGCGTGGAGTTCATCTGAGAACACCATGTTTTTCCCATGGTAAACTTTATGTGGCATGCTCCAGAGTGGGCTCAGCCAATAATTTGTGCATATTTGCTCCTGGTGATGACACTGAAAACATTGTCTACAAACAAGTTTTGTCTTCAAGTGAGATAAAAGGAATGACAGGTTTATTGTATCCATGGAAGAAACACTGTTGCACCTTCTACTTTTTACCTTTGTTATACTATAACAAAGGTTTAGGAATTGGTCGAAAAACACGAAATTGATCCGAGGCCCGGAGGGCCGAGCCACATATACCAATCGACAGGGTTCGACGAACTGAGCAATGTCTGTGTGTGTGTGTGTATGTGTGTATGTATGTGCGGAGCGCAACTTTTCTATCGCCTGTTTCTCGGAGATGGCTGAACCGATTTGTTCGCTATTACTTTTGTTTGAAAGGTATTATTGCCTAGTATATCACTATTGAATTGTTTCGAGGTCCGACATTTCGTTTAAAAGTTATAAGTAAAAAAGTAAAAATTACGTGACACGATTTTCTCCGTACCCAAATGACCGATTTCAACGATCTTGGTATCGAATGAAAGCTCTTGTTAACACTAAATTTTTCGGATAAATTTTATTGAAAACAAACAAACAGTTTAAAAGTTATGCTTAAAAAACCTGTTTTGACAAGGTAATAATTATCGCCTGTTTCTTAGAAATGACTAAAGCGATTTAGACGCTATTAGTCTCATTTGACAGGTAACATAACCTAATAGATCACTATTGATTTGTTTTTTGATTGCACGTTTAATTTGAGAGTTATGATCAATTGAATACAACACATTAAAATTTACAATAATTTATAACGATTTCATCTAAGATGATTTATCTAGTTTGAATTATTTTGGCATCAAATTAGAGATTTCAATGCTACAAATATATCTGCAAAATTTCAGAAGTATCGGTTTTGCCGATCAAAAGATATTAACCCTCCAACACTCGCGCCGACTTTTGTAATTCGGTTACTCGTGCGCACAATGGTCCAAAGCCAAAAAGACATGCGCATTAGAATTTTGACTGGGAAAACTTGATTTTAGGTTTATGGAACCTTCGGAAGAATTTCTTGAAATTGAAAGTTCTATCGTCTGGTGCAATTTAAATTTTGATTAATCCCCCTATAAGTGAAATAAAAAAATTATTTTTCTTCAGTTTCAATATAACACATTGATGTGTTCTGCAAAGTTTTAGAACATATTATTACAAGAAATTTTGTTGAATACAGTAA
Source organism: Sabethes cyaneus (assembly GCF_943734655.1). NCBI lineage: Eukaryota > Metazoa > Arthropoda > Insecta > Diptera > Culicidae > Sabethes > Sabethes cyaneus. The sequence goes on from NC_071355.1 coordinate 230,619,694, forward strand.
CCTTCTATCTATTAAGCGAAGAGAGAAAAATCTTATTCATTGTATATGAATTTGTAAGATCAGTTTTTTTCTATTTTAGCTCTTTTTGTAATTGTTGCATTCCTTTTTCGTGTATTACAAAATTGTATAAATAGTAAAAATACACAACTTTGATTAATATAGTATACTATGTTTGTTTGTTTAGGTACTGTAGAACTTTGATTAAAAAAAACCTTAATTTTGACCCCGAATGACTCGACTACCAACAGATACATTTTAAACATTTTATATTTGCTAATTGTGTTGCTGCATACAGACACCATTTTTACAAATGAAGAAACGAGAGAAACTTCCAGGACCAATCGCGGTACAACTCACATGCTGATTGCTTCGTTTCTGTGATGTCAGTTTATGCTGATCTATTTGCCCAACAATTTAAAGTATTAATGCATAATTATGACATTTTGCTCATAACAAGGTAATTGAAGAACATACGTTAGTTAAGCAGAGATTTGTAACTTTATAACAATATGGCATTCAAAAACCTACACGTGTTGTACAAAATGCAACAGCGTGAGTAATCGAAGGTTAATAGAAATTGATGAAATTTATTCAAGAAAACTTTATTGATGTCAATCAAAAATAATGGCGTTACAGAAATTTATGCGTAGTTCAAAACCCTATGAACTAGACTTTTACTACGCAATGTATATGTTAAAGAATAATATTTCCTCTTATAACTTGCTTTTACTTGCACTTACTCAAATTAGAAACAACCAGCTTACCCTTACTCAGTAATTTCATGAAAAAAGGATCTATCAAAATTTATAGGTGCTGCTATTTTGTTCAAATTTTGTAAACTTATTAAATTTCCAAAAATTTAATGAAAACCAACGCACCACGCAACGTTAACCAATAGATGAATTATGTTTCGAAGACGTGTCGATTTCTATCTCAAAGTAGTAAGACCGCAAGACAGCAAGTAAGACCGTATAACAAAGGTTCCTTTCACCACTAGGTGGATTAAATCGGGTTTTTTTATTAGGATAGCATGTAATACTAAACTAATAAATAAATAAAAAGCTGTGTTTAGAAAAGTACAATAACAAAACTATTCATTTCCTATGGGTGGGGTGGCCATTGTTAAAAGTGGAAGGTGCAAATAGGAAAAATGGCTTTCTTTATAGGGTTTTATAGGGATTTCCGTAACAAATGGGGAGGAACATCCGAAAGCATTAAAGCATGGAACGCCCGAAAGTCATTATAAGCATTTTAGGCTGTGAGACAAAGGCTCCCCGAGTAAGATCGGGCACTCAGCTAGTAGAATTATATAATACAGTGGGATTTCGAATTTGGCAACAAAAGCGTGTCGCCAATGTTGCCAAAAACGATTTTTATGTGAAAAAATTGAATGTAAATGCGTTAGAAATTAACTAAATAATATTAATTAACGACTGCAACCATTTTATGTTTAAAAAGTCCACCAAGAGCTATCCGTCCGGTGCAAGTAAGTTTGCGGCAAGATGTAGTATGGCAAAAAAATTTTATTGTTCGAAACATTCTAAAACCGCAAACTTTTTTTCATGAACACATTCAGGGCATCATTTTTTCGTCATTTAAAGCATGTATGCGAAACTGGCTGATATTTAAGCATATTTTTGGAAGTAAAATATTGTTGCCAAAAACAAATACTTTTGTTGTCAAAATCAAGGCATGCCAAAATCGAACCATGTCATATTCGAAATCCCATGATAATGTACACTTCTACGTCTCTAAGTTGCCTTTTTCCAATAGAATATACGGCTTGAAAATTTTGAAGAAACTTTACTTAAAGAATCAGCTAAACTTAAAAAGAGGAAAAATTTAAAAAAGAGAGTTGCTATTATACAATCTTTAGCACTTCTTACATTGATTTTTGGAAACATTGCAATGTGTCTAATATAAGCAATGTTTCGATATAAACTGATGCAAACCAAACCATCAACTGTGCTGCTCTGATCTCAACAGCGCCAAAATTCACCCCCGCGAAAGCTCGCTCCAGATAAGCTCAAACAAAACCGTCCGCTTCACCGGCCGGAATCAGTTTCAATTACATTCGGCCGGCTTAATCTAATTCGACAACCATGCGAAATTACTGATGTTTCTTTCGTCAGATCGTTATGCTTACGGGCCGCGGCGCGTCTCGCAAATGCGTCTCGTGTACTGAAGCTGTACACTGAAGCTCCCTCACCGGCCGCATTTGGCGAACCTGACTGCCCGCCCCGAAGAAACCTTTTTCCCGAAACGCGTGAGACACGTCGGTTGCGGTTTGATTCGATCAGACCCCGCACAGCCGGATTGTCACGGATGGGGCACACACTCGCTCGATGTCAGTCGTTCAGCAGTGCGGCACGGCATACTGAAATCAATTTGATCTTGATTCATAATTTTGTCACTCACTTTTTGGCTCCGAACGAGACAAGTCCGCACGGTCACCAGAGTGCCCACAAACGTCTAATCCTTTCAACCGTACAATTTCTGGACCACTGACGATTGAAATGTATATCGCAGCAGCACACTCAACATCTCAGCTGCTCCAACGAGTCTCACGAGACTCGTTATTTCGGTTATTCAGAATTTGATCGGTTGTAGATCACCACCGGTCCACCCTTCCCATCCTGCCCTATAGTTCAACTCCAGGACGCATTGAACCTATATAGATCATAACTAAAGATAACCAAATGTGATACCTTGTATCCCCACCATTCAATCGTATCGACTATCAATGGAACGAAGTTCCCACAATCCCGATCGAGCACACAATTGTTCCACGGGATTTCTGCTGTCGGTTGAGCGGCGAGGGGCATATTTTTCACGGTGTCTTATCTCCCTCCACTCGGTCGAGAGTTGAAAGCAATTAGCCGTTGTAAGATTTCTTCTGATGGCTCCTTTACCTCATCCGCACTTCCTCACCAATTCCCTCAAACGAAACCAATCGATCAACCTTTGAAATATACTGGTTTCAATCGTGTGTCAAAATTCGATATTCTCCTCGGGGATCGTGGGTTTTCGGAAAGAGTGGAACATACACGGAAAGGTAAAATGCGATATTCAAATCAGAACTGTGTGACAAAGTTTTTTTTTTATACCGGCACGATCGCAGACGAGGAAGGAAATTGACGCGTGACGAAACGCGGTGGTCACTATCCGAGATCGAATCTCGATAGATTTCCGTCCCCTTTCCGATTCGGCGCAGCGCAATATGCGAGCAGCTGAAAGCTGTGCGGCGGGCATAACCTCAATCTGTATGAACCGACCGTCAGATTCAGATGAAATCGGCGTACCAACAAGCACGATATCGAACGCGACCAACAACAACGACAGGAGAAAAAAAGCCGAAATATGTCAATTAAAATTCGGAATTTTACTGTCCCCCGTCTTTTTTTTTTTGGTTTTTAGCGAGTATGACTGTAGCTGTCGTGTCCCGAAATATGTTTGATTCGTGACATCGATATTTGTGAGGTTGTTGTTTGCGGTTATTTGGCATGTCGTTGGAGGGTGGAGTATGGACTATGTGTATAGTTTGTTGGCGTTGACTGACTGGACATTAAACTTTGCGACACATGTACGTGATAATAGAATTGAAGTGGATTGAAATTTCAACGTTAACGAATTGTTTAGGTTTTGGAATGATCGTAGAAACCCAAGTTTTAACGATTATGGAATAATCTATACCTATACGAATGGTTCACACGATTATTATGTACAATCTAGTCATTTTGTAATTGTCACAACAGCTCGTACAGTTAGAATTATGATTCAGGATTGTATTGGCGTACCTAGGATGGGGCGCACTGGGCCACGTGCTCTTTAAACTTTGGTAAAAATATTTATGAAGTTCGTTTGAAGATCAGGTGACCCAAATTTTCACCGACCGAACTGCACATCGAGTCTCTTCCGCGGCAAATCTTGTAAAAATCTAGTGCTCTCAATGTAGCAAACAGTTGGGGAGCATGTTACACTCTGAGCGAAATGCGGAAGAGGACCCCAATCCTCAGTGTAATGCGACCTGTGCCTAACGATGAATGCTTGAGGGGTATAATAAAGAATCTCAAGATCGAACGGAGCCGACATGGTACCAGAGCACCCTGTGTAGTAAATTGCTCCCTCTGTTCCAAGTTGGTAAAGGACAGTTGATTTTTCATCCCAGCAGAGTACAAACATCGCGATGGAAAACTTAACAAAAACAATTGATGGGGAACCAAAGACCCCCAAGAATTGATGCTAAACATTGGAGTAGGAGTAGAGGTGGCGCACGATGGTAGACCGGAAGTGCGCAGTCCGATCGGCATGGACGATTCTGGCGGAGCGATCGATACAAGGATGGAAGAGGACTTCAACCTCGACAGTATGTCGCTGGAAGGAGAACTCTCGGCTTCATTCCTGATCCAGAATTCGCCAACAGGGAATGCGGAGAGTGGCCCGGTTAACCTTCTCGATCCGGCGACGCTACCTGAAGTCAAGGACTGACCTGAGATTTCCGGAGATGTGGCCAAGCGATTCTCCAGTGGCGACGGCAGAAGTGTAATCGTAGCTAGGGCTATTCAAAGAAGGAAGCGGAGGAACTCGCCCTTCTGCCGGCCTGCCAGCCTGACCAGCGGGACTTGGTCGTTACCAACAGGCAACGATCCGGTGATACGGCGTTCCCGAATATTAGCAAAAAAGGTCCTACTAAAAAGAGACTAAGCAACCGAACCTGCTCGAGTCCTTTGGCACCAAAACCACCCGCGGCGTGCACATACAGGGAAATAGTGGATGCTTTCAGCGTAGTCATAACTACGGCTGATTATCTCGTTTCCCTGCTCACTACGGATCAGCTCCAGATTGTCCGCACCGTTCTTCTAGATCACGTAGCAGACCAGGAGACTCGGGATATTAGGCGCAAGTTCAGCAGCTGCCAGTTCAAGAACGGTTACTTGATCAAGAACAAGAAGGCTTGTTCTGACCAGAACACGGTCAAATGGCTGGAGCAAACGGCATCTACTCTCGTCCCGTGGGAAGGGGCACAACTACGGGCCTACAATACGAAGGTCCTGCCGAAGGCCTATATCTTCATAGGGTACTTTCAGCAATCCCGCAACATTGAGGTTGGAAAGTGTGGAACATCCCTCCGGGAGTATCCCACCACCATCTTGTATACAATCATACCTAAATTTACACTAATTCTAGTTTCTACACTTACACTTGCATTTAATGATTCTCGTTACATTTTTCTTTTATTTTTATAAATAAAAGTGACAAAGCCCCCTCGTCCCAACAGGTCGAAGATTCATAACGACGTTCAGACTTATACTAATTTGATATTTGTGCTTGGGAAGGACTTCATAAAAGATGATAAAGTTCTCTCGTCACTCGTCCTAACAAAATTTCTTAGGATCGCTGTAGACCTATATTAATTTGATGTCTGTGTTAAGGAAGTACGCCGGAGAAAGTGATAAGTCTCCTCATCGCACCAAGATTTCTTTGGACCGTGGTCCTAGTATAAACCTAGTCCAATTTGAAGCCCTGAAAGTGAACAGTTATAAAAAGTGAGCGTCCCTATCTTTCGCCCGATTGTATCCATACACTGAAAGAATTTATTCAAAACTGATGTCTTAAATGAAAAAGGGGTTGACGGAATATTCATGCAGGTGACGTGATGTAGCAATTTTCAAAGTGATGAAGAATTAGCGACTGTCTGATCCGAAAATAGGTTTTCGGCGTTTAATATGTTGTTTTAATTGACGATCAGTTCAAATTTAAATTTAAAGTTTAAATGTCATAATTTGAACTCGTTGTTCGTATGTTAGTTGAAAGGCAATCATATTTCAAATCAACCTGTCACAATAAATGGTGCTATAAATCGACTATTTTCAAGCAAATTGACGAAAGTGGACCAGTTGTAAATGATAAACCAGATTATTTATTTATTTTTTCCGTTCAACCATAAGTTGTGCGTCCAATGACAAAAATTTTATGCTTTGAGCAAGATCCTCAACTCAGTTAACATTCGTTTCAAGCCAGTTATCTAGTGATACGAGTCACAAAAATTTTTCAAAATGTTTTATCGTCCCCAATCACCAGAAGAAGTGTTATTATGGCCTGATGAAGCTGTTAGTGGAACTATAAACTCTAGGACGGATATAACTGATATACAGAGCACGAGCATTTAGGAAATTTAAACTTGTCTTCTTGTATCAAATTTATTGAAATGTTTCAGAGCATTTATTACAATACAGTGAATTAGAAATTTGCGTGACAAACATTGGCAAAATGTCAAACTTTATCGAAAGTTTTCATGATAAAAATTTGCATAATTGTTTTTTCAAAGATAGCTTAAATTATGCCCTAAAGTCTGGTGAAGAACTATTGATGGACACGATTTCGGATTTATGTAAATCTTTTCAAGGATTCCTGCAATGTAAAAATAACAACATGAACTCATTTTGTCGTTTCAATTCAATATCCCATTGGGCTAATTTTCACCCCTAGCGTGTTCTAATATTCGACCCAAGTACAAAGTAATGTATTTTCAAAGTTGAGGTTGTTAAAATTGATAATTTTAATGCAGAAAAATAACTGCAATTTTTCTGTAATTTCACATTGATATTGTTTTTTTAAAGTTAGGAAAGCAGCGAGAGAGCTGCAAAACGGCAAAGCAGCTGGAAAGGACGGCATCCCCGCCGAAATTTTGAAAATCGGGAGCGAACGGCTGTATTTTGCAATCCATTAGGCTATACTAAAGGTATAGACTGTGGAGGAATTTCTTACGCACTGGTTGAAAGGTCTCATATGCCCAATTTATAAAAAGGGCCATCGACTCGAATGCAGCATTTATCGAGGCATTATTCTCCTCAATTCTGCATACAAAATTCTCTCCCGCATCCTGTTTCTCAGACTGAGGCCATTGCAGGAAACCTTTGTTGGCGAATACCAGTGCGGTTTTCGAGAGAGAGGCTCTACGACGGACCAAAAAGGTGAACAACCTTCGAAAGATCCTCGATAAATTCCGGGAATTCAACTTGCAGACTCATCATTTGTTTATAGACTTCAAGGCGGCGTACGATTCAGTTAAACGAAACGAGCTGTGGCAGATTATGCTTGAACATGGTTTTCCAACAAAACTGATAAGGCTGATACGCTGATGCGGATATTATGAAACGACTAAAATCCCAGTCCCAGCTAAAAAAATTTGATCAATTGGACACATATACCCAAATTTTGGTGGGATATTGAAAAATCTCTGACAAAATAACAACCTTGACAATATTCTAAATAAATAAAAGCTTTCCTCTACCTTTTCCTTAGGAATTTATTTGATGAATGTTTCAGCAATGGTGCGAAAACTAGCACAGGGTCGAAAACTGTATCCCTTACCGTAGGACTCCGCCGATTAATGCGTGAATATTATATTACTTGATTGGTGAAATTGTTACTCATAAGTAGCATTAACAATTTGATCAATCATTAGGTGATATTCAAACAGAAATTAACAGCTAAAACTAAAATAACCCAAAATTGTGTGTAGTCCATGATTGTGCAAACAATGGTGATGAACAGCTGGTGTAAAAAATTGGTTTAAAAATTATGCCAATTGATACAGAGATCTGTTAAAAAACTGATAATCGTTAAAAACGTCGCCATTTTTTATTCTACTGTCATATTTCTACGTTAAGACGGGATTCGAGCTTTCCACAAATACGTTGAATTCTGACATCTTCAATCAGCCATATTTTTCATATACAAAACAAAAACTACGTTCATCTATATTACCTGCATATCGAGGATATTCGCTAAGCCTTTTTGCGGATGAAACAATATTTTAATTAAATTGTAAATCATTTAAATAATAACACCAACTGCCGGGGACATTTCCTTCTCGATTGCTGCTGCTATCTACAACCATCAGACAGCGAGGCAAGAAACAAATTCTCCGATAATCAGACAAAATAAATGATTCAAAATCAGGTGAGGTCTGTGCGATCAAAGATGTGCAACTGTAAGTACTGTAACTACATACTACAGAGCCGCGTCTACCGGCTGCTGTATTTCCTCACAGCAGATTCACCATCCAGTGGGGACGATCAAACCAGCGACGAACGGCGGGGAATCAGTTGACAGCTTGTCAACCAATAGAGCGGCCTCGGCCGTTTCTATAAAAAGTCAATCATTACGGGGTCGTCGGTTGGGTGGTTTGCTAGGAAACGAGAGAAAAACGGGCTGGAAAATTTTACCATCATTACTGCCGGAAAACACAATAGCCCCTGCTGGCTGGTAAAAACACGTGAAAAAAACATTACATTTACCTACCGTCTTCAGCTGCTTGACATATGGGTTAATCGCGACGGCCTGAGCAGGCAGGCGGGCTAAGTCAACAATTTGCCGAGTAGGGCCGACTCTCGGTTCCATTCCGGAAGAGCGGCTCACCCCTGCAACTAAAGTACAATTTAGATAATTTTGCGATGATGCGGTCTTGCGTGGTTTTTTTTCCACAGGCAGGCCTGAGTCCTGAGTGTGGGGGATTTTTTATGGTTCTTCAATTAACGCGTTCAGAGCCACCACGGTTGCTGTTGTTGAGCGTCAGAAGCCGTGGAGAATATATAAATGGTAGATACAATGAACTGGAATTTGCGGAATAGACGGTGGATCAGAAGAAATATTCCTATTTTGCTGAGTGATATCAAAATTACCTCGAAATAGCGATATTTCTTGTAGATAGAAACTGTGCTGGACATTAAAAACGCACTTTAAGAGAATAGTTTTAATTCACAATTTTTTTTTTCATTTTATCTTACGATGGGTCTGCCGTTCAGCTCTCACTGGCCGGCGGGAAAACGTGGTAGCATCTACAATACCAGCCGTACGCGATGCCCCTAGTACGAACTGCCACTTGTAGGGCTGTCATTTGCAGTTGTTTACAAGATTTTTCTTCCTCATCAATGCGGCAGCATGATCAGATGGCTCAGCTCTGGCCGCATGGTGCAATCTTTTTGATTCATCGCTTTATTTATTTCAATGTGCACTCAGAATAAATACATATAAATTTCATTATTCTAAATAGACTGATACTGGAAACTGACGGCAACAAGCGGCGTTTGTCGTAATGAGCTCCGATATCTAGTTTTTGCTGCTCCCGAGTTCCGTTCCATCTGCCTTCGAGGCAGCGTTCACAACTAATAGTTCAGGCTCGATCAAAGAGGCTTATTCCTAATGACTTAATTTGCAACCGTAATTAATTGCTTCGTTTAGCGGAGAAGAATAGCGGGAGTCAGATTTCTCAAGATAAATTGACAGTTTACATAATGTGAAGCACTTAGTAATTTACTTTGCGCGTATCATGCTGTAGCTATTCCTATTGCAACATTTTATTTAAATCTCACCTCCCTCAGAGCATAATGCAATTCAAACATTCGAAAAACTTTTGTTTTCACTGTCCGGTAACAAATTGTTTTACAATTCCCAAATTATAAAATCTCTGTCTTCCCGTAGCATTAGAGACAGAAAAAACTCATCGATTGACATGATTTAGGTGTAAAAATGAGTTATGGCACCTTTCGCACGCTCGAGCCAGCTTCATTGAATAATAGTGGCGCTTTCGTGGCCGTAAGCCGCTAATAAATCTGTCGAAGTTGCGTACCTACCACCAGAAGAAAAACGCCGTGTCAACGTCGACAACGACGAATGTCCGCTTGATTATAATTACATAAATCAAAGCCCTCATTATCGACGGCGATAATACCGGAACGGAGCGGTCGATCGGTCGCTCAGACGGTTTAGAAACTAGAATTTTAGAAGCGTTAGGGTGTTTCAGACCGATTCCAGTTTTGGGAGTTGACAGAACAGAAGCTAGACGAAAAAATCAGCGGCACCCTGCCATCGGACCGTACGACCCACGTGTAAATAGACGGCCGCGGTCGCGAATGCGACAAATTATTCCTTGCCGATAAATCTTCCGACTTCTGTAAAGTCTGAGCGTGAGTCGTTTTCGGGGACACTCATTGGGAGCCACAGGGGCACCGGTTTGTTTGTTTTAGCTAGTGCGCGATTGACCGGCTGATCGACTGCTTTAATTGGTTTCCAATTGAGCTTTGCCAACGGAGAATAAATCATTCCTACATCACTGTCTGTCGCAGAGCTGCTCCGCAGCCGCCGCAACGTGACGTAGTGGAGGAGTAATATATGCGAAATTTATTCTTATTAACTTTGACATTGGTCATTTGTCGCATACTGTGGGATTGTCTATGTATGCAGATTCGGTCGGTTCGCATTATCAATGCAAAGTTGAGAAATGTTTTACTGCGCGGTAATGGCATAAATTGATTCTAAAGAACGACAATGTCAGCTGTCATAGAGAACCCGCTGGAGGAAACTTAAGCAATCGCACAACTATATTTGGCTGGCTATTGGATGGAGAGGTAACGTAAGATGATAGGATTTTTAACATCCAACCAATTTTGGTCATAAACGCCATCATAAGTGTGTAATAAAACCCTAGTTTTTTTTCTTGGAATACGACTGCGTTAATGTAGAATGTACAATGGCAAACCGAAACAAAAAACAAAGAAAGATTCTTACTACTAACAGAAATAGAAACACGAAGAACATTCGATTTCCAGTACCATGTGAAATTTAGCACTTGCAACCACAATCAGTAGTTGCGAAAAATATACTCTATTATAAACTATCCTACGAAGGGTAGACCTCCCAGCTAAAGATCAGCTATCTGTCTAATATGAGTCCGAGGTAAATGGTCTCATCGGATGACTAGATCTAAATTCTCGCCAATTTCGAATAGAGGAAAAGGATAACCCGGATTTAAGTCGCCTTTAACATAATTTCTAGCTCGTGAAATAATCTCTCAGAGCAGAGCCTGTAGTTCTCTGTGAAGCTGGCATGTGAGAGCATATATGACGCATTCCTTGATACATGATTGTACCGTCCGTAAGTTGTGATAATATGTCACACGGTAGGAGAATTGGGTTTCCAGGTAAATTAAGTGAAAGTTAAAGTATGCGTTAAACAAATGGACAGATTTTAGCGATTTTTCGTGCAATTACTCTGATTTTGGTGAATCCACTGATGCGTCGCTATTCGTAGTAACTTTGTTGTGTACAGAAAAAAATTAACAGCAAAAATTAACATTGATTTGCTTCAGCCACGAAGAAAACAGTGAAGCAATTAATTACGCTCGTTGTTTTGTTCATACTGCGAGCCCCATCCCAGAGCGAAGAGATTGGACGTGTTGGACGTGGTGAGGCACTTCGTGTTTGCCTGATATAGACGATACGGCATTTTTAACATCCTCCCCTTTTGGAGAAACGGAAAACCTGGTTCCGACCACCCGACAGTACTGCGCTACCGTAAATCGCAGCAGTAGCTGATGAGGAAGACCGAAAGCAAAGAGGCCTCATCGTTCGGTGTCTTGGACCGGATGGTTGGAGCAACCAACCAAATGGTAACGAAGTACCTGGCCAAAGCGTCAGTCAACGCCAACCGTGCCCGAGTCAAGGATGCCACATATAATTCTGTGTTTCTTGTTGGAAAAATCTGACAATCTGTACGGCGAGGAAAAATATCTGTGCAAAAATCTGTCCAATGCAAAACAATGAGAGTGAAAGAGTTAGAGAGACATTTTGCTGACTATTTACGTCTCTTTCACTCTCATGTAAAAGCTCAAAAATCTGTTTAATCTGTGTAATTTGACGAAAATCTGTATTCTATGCATACATATTCTGTACAGGCGATTTCTTTCAAATATCTGTTAAACACAGAATAATCTGTGCATGCGGCAACCCCGAGTAGCAACCAATCTCTCAGTAGGAGCGGCTGAAAGTGCTGGTGCAAAACATCTTGCTGGTGAAGTGCGATGTCGTAGTCATAATGGATGAAGAGTCCTATTTGCAAGTCGACTTCAACCTGGTTGAGCCATCTAGCACGTTGGGCCTCTCTATTCCTGGGGCCGGTAGGGTTCTTGATGAGAACGGATTTCACTGCACAGTCGTTCGGCATCCTTGCGACGTGACCGGCCCACCGTAGTCTTTCAACTTTCGCCAGGTGTACGATGGGAATCTCTCCAACCAGTGCCTGTAGCTCGAGATTCATACACCTCCGGCACTCTCCGTTTTCCGTTTGTACTCCACCAAAAATTGTTCGCAACACTTTTCGTTCCTTTCGGCTAGTGCACGTACCTATGCCTTCAGTAAGCAACGTTACTGTCTCAAGTCCGTAGCACTACCAGTCTGATTGGCGTTTTGTACATCGTCAGCTTTGTACGATGGCTTATACTCCTTGATTTAAGCGTCTTGCGGAGGGAAAAGTAGACTCGATTTCCAGCTTGAATGCGTCTTTGGATCTCATTACTTGTATTATTATCAGCGGTGACCCGAGATCTCATATATACCAACGTATCAACCACTTCCAGTTAATCGCCGTCAATAGTCACGTAATTAAGCCTGTACTGCAAAAAAAGTTCGTTAATTTGCGGCAGCCATGGCGAGCAACTACACTCGATGCTTTGTTAGTATTGCTAGCTCCGCTCTGGAGCATGGTGCGGAAGATATATTTGACGTCATCAATTACGTTTTTGACGGGTGCGACGCGACGTAAAGTACCCGGCCCCTCTCAGCTTCAGGAAGGTCTAGTCATCCATTGTGAGCACGACGTCGCGCTTCGCCTGAAAGATGTTTTTCACCAGCACCGTTAGCCACTTCTTCTGCTCAAACAAGGTCGGCTTCGGCTGACATTTCCGCATGAAAATGTTCATTTTTATGCGGTATTTCTTCACCGTTTGGCCGGTTGCTCTAACTTTCCGGCCCAAGGCGCGGAACGATGAGGTCACCTTGACCTCAGACTTCTTCAGTTTCTGCTGCACTTTACGGTCACGCAGCACCATTCGGGCGGCCGTAACCAAGCTTCCATTAGACGGTCTTGCATGTCGCTAGACGGGAGAGGATGTTGTAAAGTCGGATCGGCCTTTATTCGGCTGACACAAGGTACCTCACGGGGTCAATCCCGGTGTAGTGGTTAGCATTCACGCTTCTCACGCTTCTCATACCGAGGACCCGGGTTCAAATCCCAACCCCGCAGAAGTCACAAATGACCTAAGCTGTTAAAGTGACTATAATCAAACAGAAAAAACAGGGTATCTCACAATATCCAATGTCTTCACTCCAGGTAGGAGCAGGCAGTACGAACAAAGCATCGAGCGTAGTTGCGAGACTGTTGCGGGTCGCTATGGCTGCCGCAAATCGACTCATAACGTTGCCAATTTTTTTCTGTTGATAAAAGCATCATATGTACCATAGTGTTTACTACATGTCAAACGAAATGCATATCTATATATAGGAGCCTTGTCTGTATCCACAACGAGGGGCGCCATATATTTTCTTGGTATCAATCTCACACATTAAGCAAAAACTCAAACCAATCATACCAGATTGTATTCAAGACGAGCAAAAATAACGTTGTTGAACCTCATTGAGTTACATAGTTTAGCGTTACATAGCGTACCTCCGATTTGCTCTCAAGCGAGGCGAGGCGACGCACGCGGGTTACAGCTAGTGCATCAATGGATGTCGAGATTTTCGAACTATGAAAAAGTGGCATCGCGAAACTTTTTATTGAGGTTTTTGGCACATGTCATTCGAAACTAATTCAACTTTAAATAGGGTATGTTGCTTTTTCGTCGTAATTGCCTATTTCCGTCCTATCCAACACAAATTATCAAAAATATCAGCATTTTCATGACACACAATGCAACACTAGTTATTCCCTAATTATTTTAGTTTATTGTCTATCATACGCGATCAATCAAAGTGAGCTGAGATCTATTTAAATGCTTTTTATCATTAAAGAAGTCCTACCAGCCAAATTTCCTACGTTTTTTCGTGCGACGAAGAAGAAAATCTCGACTAATCGTTTTAATTTCCGTCATTCATAACTGAAAATAACTCACGTAAGGCATTGTCGTTATTCTACAGCCAGGAAAACTGGCCTGACCTGCAGAAATTTTGCAGAATAACATTTGTCATGCCGTCCTACACAAATACATGCGCGTTAGCTTCGTAAGCATTGTTGTGACTTTTAGTTCGGACGATGAAAAATTATGATGGACGGATTTTAAAACGGTACGACGAATTGAAGAAATAAAGTCAGTTGCGTAATTTCAATAATTTGCTTTAATAATCGCTTTTCAGTGTGTTTTAGTCAAACCAGCTTTTGGAGTATGCATTAAATTCATCCAACAAATGAAGAAAATTAGAATGGCTTTACTTACTACGACAGGAATTAGAAATAAACCTTATGTACTTATCCGTGATAATTTTTTGTCAATCAGCATTCGAACGAAAACAATTCTCGTCAACCGGGCTCCCAGACCTTTTTCGCTAATTTTAGCAAAAATACCGAACTATTAAAATTAGAGCTTTTCGGTTATAACTTGAGGATGGATTTTATTTTCCATTAAATTTGAAGAGTAGATGGTGCACGTATTTCAGTGTGGTGCCAGCTTGAATACATCAGTGCCAACACGATCAAAGAAATTTTTGGACCGAGAAGAAGTTTAAGGTCCATTTTTCCTTGGGTTTCATCGTGGCAGCAGTTGAATTTCGTCAAAATTTGGTCGTTTACAAATAATTTGCTACCGATTTCAGTTATTCTGTTTGCTTACTTTTTCGTAGGTCTTGCGCCGTTCCAATTAAATTATTTCGCGGCAAAAACGAAGAAAAGTTTTTCCTTTTCCATACAGTCGCTATGATAAAGTTCAAAAAGAAGAATCATAGCTATAATGTCACTGTCTTTTTTAATATTGAAATATATTGAAATTAGGAAGACTGTCTCCAATATCGTATAACAACCCTTCACTAGCACACAAGATCAGATTGATTTAAATTTCTCGCTTGGAGAATCTCACCACAGTCATTCCGAGAGAGGTAATCACCCGAAACATCCGATCCGTCAAAAGTCATCTTGAGGTCCGAAAACAGTTAGAAACTCATAGAGAAATTAATTGAATCGATCCCCATTGTTGGCCGCAGTCTGGCCACTCGATCGATTCCGATTGTCGATGGGTGTTTCTCGATGGCCAGAAGGAACAATCCGGGAGATCATCGCGCGCCTGCCGGTCGCGCCACGGCTCCGGAGACGTGTGGACACACGACCGCAATTCACGATCGCCTTCGCCTCATGTGTATGACGTTACTGGTTTCCAACATCATTCAGACAGAAGTGCCGAAGGAAAATAAACGATCAAGTGCATGAGTAAACATAAATTTCGTAGCCTGGTAGTTCCCACAGGCCGAAATAGTCTGGATCGTTGTCCAGCAAGTGCCGGCGGCGGCAACCCGGGTCGGCGGCGACGGCAACGTCACTCGATCCAGATCGTGTCCAACCCATAGAGTATATACCTACATAGTGTGCAGACTAGAATCGAAACGGTGAGGAGTGATGATAAATTAAAACCTAAACAATCGCGCTGATTGTACTGTTTGATTAAACATCCAAGGAGGGAGCCACATCGGTGAAAGAAAAGGAAAAAAACGATCACAGCTCCAGCGCGCACCTTCTTCGGCAGCCACGGTGTCCGGCCTCCGGCCGAAGAAACTCCGTTCTGTAGCCTAATTTCATTTCACTTGATTATCTATTATATTGAATCAACGGAGAAGTCGTCGGGGGCGATCCCGCCGCAACGGTGACGGTTTATGTTTTTTTTGATAATCAAGGTGTGGAATATCTTTATTAAAATTTCATTTTTCGATTAGAAGAAATGGAGTGTTTTTGTTTGTTTTACGTTAACGTCCTCAGATAGAGCAAGATTTATTATGATTGAGTCAAAAAAATTCTTGTGAATATCTAGATGGAGTAATCTATTTGCTTTACCGCAAATAAAGATTTTGTTTTTCGACTGGTGTTGAAGTCAGTCTTAGCAGCCGAATTGTAAAAGTCTTCTAGACAATCTCGTTCATATTTCACATTACAGTGCATGCTGCGAATTACACTGGTTAACGAGCGTTTGGTTGTACTGGGAAAACCAATACACAAAATCAAGGCTTCTAATAATTGGTTAAATTGATATAAAAAATTCAAACCCACTTCAACATATCGAAAGAGCTGCGTTTTCCCATAGCTTAAAAATATTAAAAATTCAAACAAACAAAAAACATATTGATTGGAAGAATGAGAAATGGTGCAAACAAATCATTAATCATTGGATAATTGAGGTGAAATACATCGGTCGTCGCTATATGTGTCTAAAATTGTTCGATATCAAAACTAGCTTGCCGGTAGCCAAAAATAACCCTGGCCGGTACCTGTCCGGGGACTGGGAGAAAAATTGAGTAGCCTGCAGCATCGCGTCATTCAAAACCTAGAGAAAACTAGACACGAGAAAAAACTGTTGTTACTAGTTGTTTCGACCGGTCATGAGTTCCAAAATGCTCACCGAATTATGCTGGAACCAATTGAATGGATTAAACCGCAGCACGATAGTCCAGTTTCTCGAGCTGGTTGGAAATCTGCAGTCGTAATCGGTTCAAATAAAATGCAGTTTTTTATTTAGCCATGTTCCATGGCATTTGCGTCACTGTATTCCGTCCGTTTTCTAAGCACGTGAAAAATTGCGAGGTAAAAATACGAAAAAAAAAACAACGGGACATGTGCGACTGGGAAACAACGTTTCGCCCGAGGTGGACAAATTCTCGTCGACAAGTTGCAGTTTTTAATTTTTTTCTCTGCGGATACGAACTCGCCTAGTGTGAGATAAAATGGGTAATAAATAAATGATTGCCTGTCGATAAGCAGAACTCGCTGATTTGCTATGTGTCCATAAGAGGTCGGACCGATTCAGTTTTCCGAATTGGTTAGTCTATTATCGAAGTACAATTTGCTTTGCCATTAATATTAATTGATTTTAATTTATTCGCTGTCGCTGCGGTCATTAGGCGTGCATAATGAGTACTGCTGCACTACTACGCCGGTGCTGCGACGCTGGTTGATACCAGCAGACATTGGAATGTGTTGGCCCAGGTTTAAGCGATCGGAGAACAACTGTTGACTGTTTTCAGATGACGATGACAAATATAATGCGGACTGAAAATTCTTTCGGAACTTGCAAAACACTAGTTGAGAATGTTTTGATAGCAAGCAATCTATTTGGAACATTGTCGTTGTTTATTATTAAAGGTTCAACACAAAAAGTCCCGACGTACGAAAAATACTGCGATTTATTTATTTATTGGATGCAAAACTTTTGAATTTTATCGAATTTCGTTAATAGTGTATACAATCATAGTAAGCATTTATTGTCCACATGAACTTATTTCTCTACATCATGGCGTCTCCGCAATCGCGGTGCAACCGGTGAGAATCGTCGATGGAACGTACGGCGAGAAACAATTTGAGGTTGTCGGCGTAGATAAGTGCGCTTCCGGCTTCAAGCAGTGTAGTCACGTCGTTGAAAAATGGTATGAAAAGCAAAGGTCCCATGTTGCTTCCATGGAGAACACCAGATTTATTGGTAAACATAGATGAAACGGCTGATTCTAGTTTGACTTGCAAAACTCTGTCGCATAAATTGAAACCAATCCACAACAAGAGCCGATGTTAGGGTCCCAGGCGCAAAAGTTCTCGTAGAAGGATGCGGTGGTCGATATGGTCAAATGCAGCTTTCAAGTCAGTGTATAACGCGTCCACTTGTGTTTTCCTCGAGTAGCACATTGCACGAGGAGCCGAAACCGAGTAGATTAGTTGAGACCGATCGCTCAGGCATGAACCCGTACTACTAGATGGATATATAGTTCTTCGTACGATTGAGAATTTTGCTGCTCACGATAATTTTGAAAAGCTTTGAGGCAGCAGTCAAGCTTGTAATACCTCTGTAGTTCCGTACATTTTGTCGATTACCACTCTTTTAGACGGGTAACATGAAGGATTGTTTCTAGATATCAGGAAATTTGCCTAGCATAAAGGACTTGTTGAAAATGCGACACATGACTTGTACAGAGCCTTAGCGTGACGTTGCGGCGCCCTAGGCGGAAGCCTAATTTGGCGCACCCTCGTTTCCTAAGTCAGTGCTTTCTTCAGGTTTATCATTTTTTCGTATTCATCTCTCATCCAATATTTCGCTGCACTTAACGCATAAATTAGAACAATGGACTCATTTCGGATGGCGATGAAAAAAATACACAAGCTAATTCAGTGAAACAGATTTTCCTGATAACAATGTTTCGAAACCCTGCCAAATGGCTTTACTGCGGTTCACCGGAACCTTCGCTATGGCCGATCAAAAGTTAGACGTTGGCATATTATTCAACTCTTTCTTGACCTTGGCGATTAGCTCCTTCTCCATTTTGGCAACATTGAACATTTTGGCAATTATTGAAGTAAATGCTTCGTTTGAGCTTCGCCCAAATATTTCCTATAGGTTGAAGTTGGAGGCCGTTGGGAGATTTCGTGATCGTCGGTACAACGTTTATCTTCAGCCGGTTCATCTCCTCCAATAATCTCTTAGGATAATTGACCGAGGTCAGGCCCGCCAAAAGACCACATCCTTTACACAATACTTCTTGATGAAGGCGGCAACTTCCGGTAGGTATTTCGTTCTATACGTTTGTATCTTCTTGTTCACTGTAAACCCCGAACGAAAGAACAGCGGTTTGAAGCTTGATTCTCTTCTCGCTGATCGCCAGCCACAGAAGGATCATCTTCGGGAACTTGGGGCGGGAGAAATACTTGACGTCATCACTTGCTTTCTTTGTTGGGGATGTAAAGTACTCGGTCCTCTGCCAGTCATTGCCATCCAGCGTCAAGTAGCTTTCGTCATCCATTATGACTACGACATCGTATTTGGGCGAAAAGATTTTTTTTCTCCAGCAACTTCAGCCGTCCTCTAGGCGATTGACTGCTACTCACACACAGTTAGCCTCTACTGGCACATCCGCAAAAGATGACAATCTTGGCCAAGTACTTTTTCACCGTTTAGCCGTTTGCTCAGATCTCCCAGCCTAAGCTGCGGAACGATGAGACCACCTTGCTCTCATTCTTCAATTTTCAGCTTCTGCTGCACGTTACGGTCGCGCAGCACTGTCGGGCGTCCTGAACCAGGCTTCTGTTCAACGCTTCCGGCTTTCTCGCGGGGGAGGATGTTGTAAATGCCAGATTGGTTCTATTCAGCATGTACGAAGTGCTTCACCATGTCCAATTTTTTCGCTACGGGCTGGAGCATCGAGCGCAGTTGTTTGACTGTTTTCGCTATGGCTATCAACTGATCAACTGATAACGTGGCATTAAAAATTGCTAAAATCCGTCCGGTTTTTGTTAATGCATTACTGAATATTAGCCCTTTTTAGTGCCCTCAAGAGTTAGCGCCCTTGGCGGGGGCCAGTATGGCCAACCCTACGCTTCACTTCACTTCATTAGTCACGTTTGAATTCACGGTTGCTACACGGTGGTACAGTGACAATGACGTCGCATTGTTGTGGTTTTCTGGTAGTCAAATATAGCCAATATTATGGAGCTGAGATCAATTGAGTCGGTTGTGAAGGGTACACTGTTTTGATTAATTGGTTGAACTGAAAAATTTCGATATAGATCAAAAATATATCGGGTTGTACAATTGCAGGTGGGGCTCGCACCTTTTATCTTTTGGTTGGTACCCGAATGATTTACTCACTAAACTACTGCAGCCAGTTACATTAGGTAGTCTAATACCATATTTTGTTTTATGCTCCCAATTCTAACATTCCCCGCTTTTCCTTAATTTAATCAAACCCCGTCAAGCGCCTAGCGGGGTAAAAGTGCGATTCACGGACGGGGCAAAAGTGCGATTCATGGACGAGGCAAAAATGTAAAGCTAATTATATATAGCTTTGGGCACTATATTACAGATACTAGAAATGGATCTGCAGGAATCTGCAGAATCTGCATTCTGGGAAATCTGCAGAAAATTGTGTGCTTTACAGCTGTTGGCCGAAGGAAAACAATGTTTTTCCGCTGATGAAACATAAAACGAACGTATGGAAAAGTTTCGATCTGACGGAGGCTGCAACATACTAGCGCAAAATAGGAAAGGTGCAAATTGAGAATATTCCTTACCAAAACATACCACAGATTGAATATAATATGGTTTTGTTAGCTACTGCTGTGCTAATTTCATTGATTCGAGCTTCGCACTTTTGCCCCGCAGGTGGGTTAAAAGTGCGAATCGGCACTTGATCAGAAAAATGAAGAATTTATTTTGCATAACACTCCAGATGATTTATAGTTGAATATGAAGACACTGAGTTACTGCATCACTATAAAATACAAGCAAGTGCGTTGTTGATAGTCGTTGCGGCAAGTTTCGTGATTAAGGTCAAGCCAGCGCACTAGAGAGACGAAAGCAAAAAAGACGAAGCAAAATTTTCAGTAAGAGTGCGCTTTTATTAGGCCTCCCAGTTGGCCTCGAGGTAAGACGCTGGTCTAGCCAGTCGTTGTATGTTCGAATCTCGGATGGGAGAGGCTGTTAGAGTCAATAGGGTCGTAGCACTGACCCTACACTGTCCTGTATTCTAACAGCTGGTTGCGAAGTCTGTTGTATAAAAACAGAGGGTCAAATTTCGATAACGAAATTAGCACCCAGGCTTTGCTTAGAGTCAGTAGGATCGTTGCACTAGCCCTGTGATTGTCCTGTACTTTAACAATTGGCTGTGTAGTCTGTCGACAAAGAAGGGTCATGTCTTAAGAAACGTTTAAGCCCAAGGCTCTTTAAGAAACAACAAATAATACACTCAAGTCGCTTTTTACGCGAAGCATACGTCACTCGTAAATCAAAACCGCGTAAATTCCGAAAACCGCGTAAACTCCGAAAACCGCGTAAAAAACCAAAATTTCGCGTAAAAAAACTGTGGATTTCAACACTACGCGAAAAAATAGACGTTTTGAGCACATCCGCGTAAATTCCGAAAATCGCGTTAAAAACCACGTAAATTCAGAAACCGCGTAAAACTAGTCGCGTAAATTCCGAAAACCGCGTAAATTCCGAAAACCGCGTAAATTCTGAAAACCGCGTAAATTCCGAAAACCGCGTAAAAATAACCACGTAAATTCAGAAACCGCGTAAAATTCAGAAACCGCGTAGAAGAGAAAAAAGTAATGCATAATCTGTATCTCAGTGCGCCACTAGCCCTCATGGGTAGCTGATTGCTCACGAGCCATTTGACTCGCGAGTAAGCTATGCAAGGAGACAATATGAGGCTGTACGTTCGCGAGTGTGTAGGTAGCACAATGTCTACATCGAGCACCGGCGGCTGTTTGTCTTACGCTTGCATGCGCGGCGTACGCGTTGAATGCTTTTCATACTCTCTCGCGTGAGAGTAGGCAACATTGGTGGGCGATTTTCTCTGAGATTACTCTAGAGATCTTCAGATGGAAATATTTCTTTTATAGGGAAAATATAGCACTTTTACCCAATCTCTGGTTGTCTGCTTTGGGCGAAGTCACCTGAAATGGAAAAAATAATTTTGAATAGTGCGATTTTTTTTAAATATATTTTATAACTTACTAGCTGACCCGACAAACTTCGTATTGCCACAAATTAAACTGTGTTGTACATAAATCCTGAAACTCGGATGACCTTTATCACAATCTCGAGTTTTGCAAGTTTCTGAGGAGTTCATGGATGTTTTAATGTACAAATTTTCCTCACAGTAAAATAGAAAACAACTCTCCCCATTGCCCTGATAAAACAAAGCGGATAGCATTTAAATATTCGCTATCATTACATACCATTTCGCCGAATACCATCTTGCGGAACACCAATTCTCGGTTGACCATAACGCGGAATATAGAGTTTCGCAGAATATCATTTCGCGAAAAACCTTACGCGGGATGTACCATTTCACGGAAAATCTTTTCTCAGAAAGTACCATTTTGCAGGGGTGACCCAACTGAAGGAAAGTAATAGAGGTCAGTAGATCTAGAAAAATAAATAAACCTAGATAGAGGTGATCTCTACGGGGGGCTGCCCCCCGCAGTGGCCGGCGCTTCCGACGGCAGGTCGCCGGCAACACTCGCGGCCTATATCCGTCTCACCCTGAATCATCTAATGTTACTATTGATAGTTTCTGGTGGTCTTGTTATTGACTAATGATGAGAGTCCTTATCCCCCTACCACAGGGGTGAGGGGTCTCAAACCATCATAAAAAAATCCCTGCCTCCAAAACCCCCCACATGCCAAATCTGGTTCCATTTGCTTGATTAGTTATGGAGCTATGAGGAAATTTGTATTTCATTTGTATGGAAGCCCCCCTCTTAAAGGGGAGAGGAGTCGTAATGCCACTTCTAAAGAGGGGAGGGGCGAACTCAATTCACCATAGAAAAAATTCTTGTCTCCAAAAACACCCACATATCAAATTTTATTCCATTTACTTGATTAGTTCTCGAGTTATGCATAAAATTGTATTTCATTTGCATGAGAGCCCACCTCTTAGTGGGGGAGGGGTCTCTAATCATCATAAGAACCTTCCCTGGCCCCAAAAACCTCTACATACAAATTTTCACGCCGATTGGTGCAGTAGTTTTCGATTCTATACATCCCGACAGACAGACAGGCAGACAGACAGAAATCCATTTTTATAGGTTTAGATTAAATATGCGTCCTTACGACAAACAGCTTTAAGAGAAAATGTGTATTTTATCATACTAAATAACTTTGTAGAACACTTGAAAGCAGTAAAAAAATACTTTGCATATGATTTTTGAGCATAATTGATTTTTAAGTGCTTTTTTAACATATCATTATATTTTGCAACCGGTAAGAGATAGATAGTTACTATATTCATCAAGGTTTATTTTTATATGTTCTGGAATTTTTTGGAGAAATTTTTTTTGTATCACCCTATTAGGTGAATTCACGGTCACCCTAAAAGTGCAGAAAGATGCGCTAAATTTTATTATTAAACTTTTCCGAAGACACCACCCTTGAAAAATTATGCATTTTCTACCCAATTGCTAATGTCCGCACTTTTTCGAAACCGGACCACTGTGGAATGGAGACGAGTCTGTGTGTACGGCACGAAGAACAAAAGATGCTTGCGTTGTTTTGGCATTTCCGCGTAGTGCGTGTGCACTAGGAAAATGTCACAAGACTGGTCGCAAGAAAAAAGGGTAAATGTTTTCTAATTTATGTCACCAACCAGCCTACATTTGACGATCTTGCGTCCAACCGTGCTTAAGGAGAGCAAAGACCCTTTAAAACTTATATTTATACAGTTATATTCAGAGAAAACTCCAGTTAATCATTCCGTGATTGTTACCGCTTTCGTTAGAAAGTAGCCGAAATTGCCACTGAATACAAAAATGGAAAACGATTTACATATTTTTTTCTAGTACCTTGTACTGACCTCACCGTCTTTGCAAGGTACGTAAGCCGCAGCACCCCGGACAGGAACGGCAATGATCTGCAATTCACCCCTGAGGCGGCTAGCGATCCGGTAGTTCTGTTTCTTTGGCGATTCAATGGACAATACCACACACATGCCTATATGTATGTTGTTGACTATATTCAGTAGGACGAGGGTGGAGTGCTTCGTCGGTAGCCAAGCCAAAAGAAAGCGAAAAGTAACTTTATAATACCCATCTAACTAACCTATAAACCAGTGTACCATGAATAGATTTCTTTTGATCCAGAAGCACAAACCCACTTTGGTGGTCGATTTGTGGCTATTAAATGGTAACTTTAATTTCCAATTCACAGCTCTAGTGTGCGCGGTTCAGGTTCAAACGGAGTAAACAGGCTCGTGCGGCAATAATGTTGGTTTAATGACTTTCAATTGATCAATTCGGTACACTTTGTATCCCGGCTTCGAGCTTGTAACGGCCGAACTGCGGTTGTTGCTCGGAAAGAGATTTTTGTGCCTGAAAGTGACGAACCCGAGCGTTGTTCGCGACGAAAAATTGTTTGGAAATATTCAACATGGAACCTTTTCAACCCCTAATGATCGTACTTTGTCACACAAGAATGTGCTAAACAATAAAGCAATCGCTACCACAAGTCCTCCGCTCGGCGATCATTAATATTATCGTTACTTCATACAACATTATTTTTCGCTGACTTGAATGCAGCTCCGGCCTCATCTGGGCCGATTCCCATCAAAAGCCGGAGCACCGCCAATAGCCAACAGAATGAATGCTCGAGCATCGATGTATATGCTGGTGCTGATGGACGCTTCTGTGGCTTCCATGCGGTCACATACGCCTTCCATTGGAACGATCGTTCACCGCGTTCACGATGTGATCTTTATGAAAATCATGAAACTTATGCTGTCATGTCACTCGGCTGAACTCGTAAGTCATTTATCATCTCATCGTGCTGATTTTATTTCATTCCATCGCCATTAAGACCGTACAGTCCTCCGATGCGATGCGTTCGGGGGCCGCCGGATCGAAATGACGCCGTTCGTTCACTGATGATCTCGCCATCCGATCCAGTCAGTGAGAGTGAAAGAGGCAGACAAGATAGTAACGAAGGAAGCGCTCCGGTGCGGGAGAATCGAATCGAATCGAATCGGTGTGGATCAAAAAGTCCCTGAAAGCATTAACATTCTTACTGCCAGAGCTAACAGCAGCTTGATCCTCTCCGTTTGTGCCAGCTATCGATGGTCTCGCATGTTTGAACATTGTCTGTTTTTGAAGAACTTCACGCGTACTAAATAAAATTAAGGCTAATAACACTCGTTAGGAACTCTCTTATAATGAAACTAACTGGTCGACATTAGCAAACAGGTTAAATTTATATCACATTCAAAGTTCTTGAGAATTACAACAAAGTTGCTTGATTGAAATTTTATCATTTACGGGACACCTCCATCTCCGCACACCGATAGGTACCCAGTCAGTCAGTCAGTCAGTCAGGTTCACTTGACCGCGACCGAAGCTTATGGCATTATGAGTTAATACCGATTAAAGGTGATTTATTTCAAAGTTTCAAACGAGAGCGGCCTCACCTTTAGTTCTTGACTCGTCTTACGTCGCTCGGTCCGTCCGTCGATTGGTGCTTAATGTCTTGTCGAGTTAGATGCTTACCAAACCGTACCGCGTTGATGTTGATTCGAATCGATTGGTTTATTAAACTTGATTCTTACAGACTCCGTAATAAGCTTGCTCTCTTTCTTTTTTCCCCATCCCTCCGGGATTTGATCACAGCAAATACGCTACATTTTGTTTGTTCTATTCGAAACTGCAAACGGCCCGTTTCTTCCGGATTATTACACACCATAAACAGGTACGGTTCGTCCGAAGCCTTCTTTTGGCTGCGCGCATATTAACCCTATTTATACGTCCGAAGTATAAATCGTTGGAAAATTGACAGATAAACTCCATTAAAAAAGCTACCGCTCCTTTCAGCAGTGCTATTGTTAGGCGTCTCTAATCGTATTCAATTCATAATCGCAACGGATATGTCGCGCGAAAGGAAGTGGGCGCGTGTAGAAGAGCGTGATGAAAGTCGCAACTTTCGCCCAAAAAAGGGAGTCCAGCTAGCCCACATTGCCAGCGGGCATACGACGACAATCGAAGCTAGATTTCGAGTCAGAAGAAAGTTTCCAGCTGGAACAATAGCGGGCATAGAATACGGCGAGATATCCTGCATCCCAGTGCTGGCAGAACTAACGGCCACATGCTGCTGAAGAGTGAAGAGTTTGGTAGCAAACGAAGCAAAACGACTGCACAGTGCAGTTTTCCGCCTTCTTTGCATAGGTCCAAACAACCGGCCAAACCTGATCATATCGGTTCGGGTTGTGTTTTGATTTTAACATTACACATAAATATAAATTTAGAGAAAAAAGCAGCAAACAAATACTCAATTATGCCGTATTTGGGTGCTAATTTAAATTTTATTGTTTGTGGTCGAGCAGCAAATATCCGACTCGGTCGATCGCAGTGAGTGTTGCCTTTCGGTATTGGAGTTTACTTGTTGCTGCAACCTTCCAGCATAAAGAAGGAACTTGAGTTGAGAATTTGCGTTGCGAGAGCCGGGCATGAAGATTTTATTATTTATGGAGCTCTTCACAGCTGAGGTTTGAGTGTGAAATAGTGTGGAACAAAATGATGCTGGCCCTATAATTGGTACAGTGTCAAGTGTATTTTATTTATTCTACTAGCTTAATGTTTTCTCAACACAATTTTTTCAATTTTGGTTTTTCATTCAATCTGTCTTTAGACAACATTTAGAGTTTGAATGGAAGCATGTTTTTTTCTGAAGTTTTCAACCGTATAACTCTTCTATAAGAAAAGTTATTAATACATTTTATTCAAAATTAAGCATTTTTCGAATGTCATTATCTACATCTCGAAAAATTTACTTAATTGAAGTAAAGCAGAAAAATCAGATTTCCAATTGATCGGTGAGATATGAGCGAAATTATTCCATAATCTCACTGCTAAGCAGGCCAGCCCTGCTCTTTGTACCCCGATTTTACTTATTTGGCAATACCTCAGATAACCTACATTTAAAAAAATGTATGGGGCAAGTGAACGGCTAGATGATACATAACATTGGTGTCTCGCGTACCGGCAGGTATAAAATAGACCTCATAGTGGTCAACAGCCTCTCATTGCTGGAAAGCGAGCAACCTTAGCGGAGATTGGGTAACCAACCCCGGTGGAAACTAAAGTTGTATACTAACAACAAAGAAGGTACTCGTGTGAAAGTTGACCGTAGCACCGAGGAATAGTCTTGTCAGCCATGAGCGTCTGTTCCCATGTCAGGAGACGATTTCTGAAAAGGCTGTACTCCAGGTTAGGAGCGGCTTACGACAGCGCCTAATCCGGAACAGGCGGCTGGATTGAAAAATGAGGTGTGCCGGGACTCGGGACTAAAGCTAAGATGGCAGCCCTATCACGAGACTTGGTTGCGTGGCCTTAGCAGTTTACCTACCTAAACCCATCATACTACGAACATCCAAGTAGATACGGATCAGAATATTCGGTATCGACCGAGGCGATGAAGCAAGGAAGACGAATGCAAACTCGGTACTTGGAACTGCAGATCGTTGAATTGTGCAGCTGGCGACCGGGTGCTGTTCGACAGCTTGAAACCTGCAAACTTGGCATCATATCTCTGCAGGAAATCCGTCACAAAGAAGCGAACGGCTGCTCGCCACGGGACATCAAGATCATCATCGGGGGTATGAACACCCAGGTCGGTTGGGAAGAAATGTATAGATCGCTGATCGGGCCTCATACCCTGCACGCCGAGTTTTCCGAGGTCTATTAATCCGAAGCACCTTTTTCCCACGTAAAGATATCCACAAGCTCACCTAGAGATCAACTCACCAATGATGGGCAGCTAAATAACCGGCAATCTGCCGAAAACCACGTGCGAATACTGGAGAAGGTATTGGCGTTGCTACAGCCCTCGATGACTACCGCGGTAGTAGGTGAACAGCCCCGGAGTATACGGAATGATTGAACACCTCAATGAACACCTCAACGGCGAAGTTACAGAAGCAGGCGGAACGGAATTTAACCTAGGAGTGCGTACGGAAAACAGTATTGTCCCAGCACCTGACCTCCAAGAAGTCAAACTAGAAATCAGGTTGCTGCAGACCAAAAAAGCCGCCAGCAAGGACCGTTTATCAGCAGAGCTTCATAAACATGGTCGAGAAATACTGACAAAGACTCTACACTAGGTTATTGCCAAGATTTGGGAGGAGGAAAAGTTACTGGAGGAATAAATGGAAGGAATTTTATCCTAATCTACAAAAAGGGTGATCGGTTTGACTACTGCAACTATCGCGGCATAACGATGGTAAAATCCGCTTATAAGGTACTCTCCCAGATCCTGTTACGCCGTCTGTCATCAAAAGCACAAGCTTTCGTAGGGAATTATTAGGCGAGTTTAATAGGGGCTCGCGCCACTGCGGATCAAATTTTCACCATCCGATAATTCTTGCACAATTGTTGGGAGTACAACGTGCTCACGCATCCCATCTTTATTGACTTCCAAGCAGCATGTGATACAGTCAATCGTGACCAGTTATAGCGGATAATGCACGGACAAACCAGACACGATTGATCAGCTATATTGGATCGAGTGATGAGTTTCGTGCGCATTTCGGGAACACTCCAGTTCCTTCGAAACGCGATGAGGGTTGAGACAAGGTGGCAGCTAATCCTGCAATGGTATTCAATATTACTCTTGAGGGAGAGATCCGTCGAGCGGGTATCGAAAAGAGAGGCACGATTTTCTCCAAAGATAGCCAACTCCTAGGCTTCGCAGATAATTTTGATATTATAGCGAGGACTTTTGTAACTCTGCCGTTGCCAGACTAAAATACGTACTGCAGATTATTTGTAAATCATTCACATATTCATTTGTAATTTGTAAGTATTTGTATACGATAAAATCCGACTCAACATGATTAGTTTCATAATGCTATACAACTCCGAAGAAAATCGTATGTGAATCAGCTGTCATCATTTAGTACGATTGAATATAATCTAGAGTAAATCGCACTCTAGAGCTTTGTGGACGACTTCGATTTTGTTTAGAAATATTTAAGATTATTTTCATACATTGATATACGATTTGTAGTTTACAGGGATGTGCCTCCCATGAACGGTAACTGTTGACGGCGACGAACTGGAAGTCACAGAACAGAAGTGGAAGTCTTTTTTGTTTTTATTTTTCTTTGGGAAGGTTTTCACATAGAAGCAAATGCGGACGATATTTGTCGGAGTACAAACTGAAAGCGAAGAATGGCTGAGGCGTAAATATAAATCACGAGCTACAGGAGTGATTCCATTCGTACCTCTGGCGAAAATCGGTAGGCTACCGTGGGCTGGATACGTCATATGGATGCCGAAAAAGATTTGTGACTTCTGACTGAGACGACAGGGAAATTGGCGACGAGTGGCCCAAGATCAAATTCACTCCGGCTTAATGTTACTGACGACGACGACGATGATGTAGAAACGGAAGCATTTCTTATATTTGCATAAAGAGGCAAGCTGGAAGACTTCTGATCTACACTTAGCCAGCGGTCCTAGGCGGATTATCTGGCTATTGGTCTTAAAATACTGGCTTAGAAAAATCAGTAGCTTCCAAAATTCAGTCCGAAGAGCGTCACGGTGATGAATATAAATTAACGTTCTGATAGTAGACGTATATTTGCTGAAATTCTGGAAAGTTATCAAGTTGCTGGTTGCATGATGGTATGCAGGAAACGGAGTACGAATCAAGCCCAAGTAACAACTCTAAAGGTGCTTAGTTTTATTTAATTTGTATAAAGGTTTTATACCTCTGGTTTTATTACCGTATTACGCAATAACAAAATGACACGAGTCAAAACATACTTATAGTTAACGATAAAACCACAATAAAACTGGCAATAAACTTATTTTTTGTGGTTGCTTTTATTAGCCCAGATAACACAAGATCGTAATAGAAAGTTCACATTAAATCGTTTTCATGTCAATTTTACATTGGAATTGTATAATGATTAGAGTATGTCAAAACAAAATGAACATTAAATTGTTTTGCAGTCGTGCGTGCCCTCATATACAACTTATGACTGTGAATTATAAAGCAGTATAGATGATTGCAATATTTAGTTATATCTCAATCATATATTCAGAAGTATTAAGTTGCGTGCTATAAAAACTGCTGTATATAATGCAAGATAGAATTACAATTAATTGTTAAAATTTTCGCACGTATATTGCCGCCACTTTGGTACTTATATGTTCTTATCTGGTGTGAAATGAAATATGGCGTTCCATCGCAAAATTGATCTTATGCGGCTACTTTTCAAATCGCAATAAATTTGTTAGATTTATAGTGGTATTAATATCGTATTAATAATATCATAGTGGTATTATATGAATATGAATATATTAGGAAGAGTATTAGAATTCAACACCAAATTTATTTTTTTATGCGGGCCATATTGCAATATTCTAGTATTTTTTTAGCCCGCAAACAAAACCTCATCAAGGAAAAGTGTGATTTGCATAAAGATAGTTGTTATCAATCGGTTTGCATGTTACAGGAAGTAACTAAATGATTTTGCTAGAAATTGACTAATAAACGTTGCAGCAAACTTCTCCTATTTGCAAGCGTGGGCAGATGTATAAGAGCGCATCGACGCACAGTAGGACGGATTCAAAACAAGACGGACATCGATATTTGTGACGAAACTATTAAAGATATCAACTAACTGTCTTTTGCGATGTTTCTTCGATTTGTGAGAACTTTCTGTATTTGAAAATTAGGGATTAAGAGAATAGCACAACAGATAGAAAAAACAACTTTTTAGTCTAAAAAACTTCAGTCATCGTTTTAGTTTCAAGCTTAACGTATTAGATTTATAAGAAACATTTGTAGATAATATTATTTTGGGCAAGTTCACTGAAGAAAGAAAGTGGCTATCTCTTAAGGGAAAAAAGTTACGGAGCGAAACTTGCGGGTACTTGCGGGTATATTGGTTTTTTTTAGTTATAGACAGTGCTAATTTGCATATTTTTGTAGAAAATGTGGAAACTCTATGATTGCCGGTTTTTAAGTTGTTTAACTTTTTTGCTTTTTTTAGGGCAAACTTTAAGCGGGTGTTTCTTGTGCAGTAGCTCAATGTAGTAGCTGACTTACAAAGTTTTTGCAACATCCTCTCTTTATGTATAAGAATTTGTATAAATGACAATGGGATCTCATGGGTCATATAAAGTAAAATGCATTTAAGTTTTTCAATTTGAAGATTAAACCCTCCAACGAGATAGTCCCCCTGTGGACCTAGATCCTTAGAGCAACATATAAAATTTGTTTTGAATGAACAATATAAAAAGTTTGTTTACAACAGAATTCTTGACATTTTGGAAACAAGATTACAACATTCTAACCATGTTATCATCTTTCAAAACCAAGAGTTCATGAGAATTGTAAAAAGATTATTCCGTCATTTTTTGTTTTAGAGAAAAGATTATCTAAAACAAATTAACCGACCTCAACATGATTGTGAGTTGTTCATATGCTTTATTAAAATTTTGTAATGCATTTGATTAAAAAAAAAAATTTAAATATAGCGTTGAAGACATGGAAATCGTGGAAAAAAGTCATTAGCTCGAACGTACGTTTTTTCGATGTTACCTGTTAGACGTTAGAGAGTCAAAGTAAAAATATTTACCTAACAAACCAGTTGTCGCCTGTTCGAATCTCGACTGAGAGATGCTGCGATAAGATCGCAGCAGTATCCCAACAATTGTCCTGAAGCCCTACAACTGCCTGTGAAGCCTGTCGTAATAAAAAAACAAAGGGCCAAGCTTCGAAAATAGCACCTAGGGTTTATTTTACTTGTCACCCTGGCTATGGCATTCGTGCCTAAATTTATGTTTTTATGTTTATGTGTATAAAAGCCATGTTTAGTAAAAGACATCAACTAGTTTAAGGTAAAATGAGATTTGTACAACTTTAAACGTTCTTTTATGCTGTGAAACTGATAAACTTAAATGCAGTTGATTCATATGGCCCATGAGATCCCACTGTTATTTATACATATTATAATACATAAAGAGTGGATATTGCAAAAACATTATAAGTCAGCTGCTACCTTCTGCTACCACTCAAGAACCATCCCCTTAAAGTTAGCAATAAAAAAGTCAAAAATTTAAACAACTTAAGAACCGGCAATTGTAGAGTTTCCACATATTCTACAAAAATATGCAAATTAGAATTGTCTACAACTTTGCAGAACATTTCATGTTTATAAGAGTTGAAAAAAAAAAGTTATGTAAAAAAAACAATGTTAAGGGGGTATCCGCAAGTTTCCTTCCGTAACTTTTTTCACTTAAGAGATAGCCACTTTCTTCCTTCAATGAAGTTGCTCAAAATAATATTATATATGAATGTTTCTTACCAATTGAAGACGTTAAACTAAGAAGGTATTTTTTCGATAAGCTAAGAAGGTATCTGAAGAAACTTTGCAGAAGACACTAAGGTGACATCTTTAATAGTTTCGTCACAATTAGCGATATCCGTCTTCTTTTGAATCCGTCCCACTGTGCGACGTTCACACGAAGGCAATCGAATTGAATCATCCCAGGACAGCGTTCGTGAGGCGTACCGAATGAAGTGACGCTGGATTTGTTCAATCCGGTTGATATGGACAGCATTGTAAGGTGCACATACTATCGTTCCGTACTCCAACATACTACCTACACTCGCGCAGAATTCAGACAATAGACGTCATCGAATTGCTGCGTATATCTTTTGATGAAGCCTAGTAACACATATGCTTTAGAAGTAGTAACCGCAAATTGCTAGGCGAAACATAGTTTGTTGTCAAGGAGAATTCCTAAATCTTTCACAGAATCGACTCGGCTGACACTGACTGTTTGCATTCTATAGTTAAACATACAACGTCTGTATGTACACCAATTCAACAGCGAATCAATATCGGATTGTAAACCGCAGCACGATAAAAACTGTATGCACGATAAAAATTTAATGGGCGTGTGCTGCACAACTACGGAAACTGCTGAAAATTTCTTATTTACTTTATCGGATACTTTAATATAGTCATTACAAACCAAATCGATCAGGATGATCTAACAGTAAAACTTGAACTGTACTGTTCACGGATATTTTCAAGTTAACAAAGCTGGCTGACTGACTTAGCATCTTACCAGAGCAAGCTTTATACTTTACAGCTTTGTACAACAAAGCGAAAAGCTTCATTAAATTATGGCCGTGGCTGTTAAGCAGCGAAAAGCATAACCGGTTTTATTACTGCTTCCAGCAGAGCGTGATAAAACTACTGGAGAGCTTATAACCTAATGTTTAGTATGGTTATAAAAAACTTTTGAAGAGTGGGCCACTAATCGGGAGGCAGTTTATAGTAATCATCAGAAGTTTCTAGTGAAGTGTAGCCCATAGTTTTATTAGCGGTTTTATTAAATTTGTCATGAAACTCACTTGAGAAACGTAATAAAACTTAAATTGCTGTTTGGAAAATCAATGAATTTGAATTTGCCTGATGAAGAATTTGGAAACATCATCCACAACATCCGTTCAGCTGGAATGGTCCAACAACAGCTGGAATGGTTCGACTGCGGCAAGGAGACGGGAAAGTCCCAGAACCAACAACAGTGCATTCGTTGGTCACTTTGTGTAACGAAACATGCGACACATGGTAGCGTCCGGCTACCAGTATCGGTCGGCAGAATTTTATAGACGGCTAGATCGGTAATTGGGAAACTGAATGCGCAAACTGCATCGGCAACGTCTATCCTGGTACTTGTGAAGGTTTTAATCACTGTTCGTCGGTGTGCGGTTTCGTTGCATCTGTGCCTTCACACGTTATCAGTGTTCACTCAATGACAGCTGATAGCACTGGCGTGCCCAGCCATGAACAACAGTGTGGGCACAGACCTTCCAAAATTATGTTTTGGTCTAGAAAAATCTAGTAATCGTAGGATGACAGATATAATTTCACGTACCATAGACGAAAGAAATCTTGCATATGACGAAGTGAAGTTTCCATATGACGAGCTCCCACTTCGTTAAAAATGTAATTTCCGAAAAATTTCATCTGTCTAAATCAATGTACATACACAGGACAGAAGTGTAGAAATCATGTCATGCTAACAATTTGAGTAATTGCAGATATAATTCCTTTAAAAATACGAAACAAAGTATGGAACGTGTTTAGCAATGACGAAGTGTGTCAGCCACCTCATAAACAAACAAAAAATTTGACATAAAACAATTGCCGTTCAATGTATCTACCTCACAGTAAGGATTTTTTTTAAGAAAGTCCGTTATCTCAAAATCTCCAAATACCGCTGGGCTACATTCGACCTTTTGATGTCCAAAGAAAAATATTTTGTATAAAGACTCCAATTCTTACGGCTCGTGTCCATTTCTAGCAGTTTTGGACAAATGAAGGGCAATTTGCTTTACTTTCCTCGAAGAACAATGTTTTGATCAATGAATCTGGAGTCTTCTAAGTTAAAAACGATTTTTTTCACCATTAGAGAGCTATTCTCATGTATATTCCAATGGTAGGACGGAGCATGAGCTCCGGTATATTTCACTTTTCGTGAACCGACAACCAAATTGGTTAGAATGTAGTTCATTTGAAATCATATAACGCCCATTCTGTCCGCTTCCTATTTAGACTTATTTATGTTTGCGCCAACTAGGTTAAAAATATTTTGGTCTCTGACTACTTACTACTTTTTCATATCTTCTGCGCAAAGTACTCAACAGCAGTAACTACCGTCGACCGTTAACACGCTCCACACGCCCCAGCACCACCAGCGACTTAGCGACCCCATCCGTAGAGGAATGTGCAGTGGCTGTAGTAGCTTAAATCATTCGGCGGTGATCGGCGATCACCTTGTGCTCATGTTTATATTTACGACTGTGCAACTGTAGAGCCTTTTTGTAGCCGGCCTGGCAAAAAATTTACCAGCTACCGAGTGGCAGACTTCTGAGAACTTCAGTGATCCGTACGGTGAGGGTGAAAACGTACTATTTAACTCCAATCACACGGACAATGAATATCAATTTTGTCACTTTGTTTTAAATGGCTAAGAATCTATGCAGCAGCTAACACCGATGGTGTTAAAAACCCCAGACTAAACCTGAAAATTTTTGTTTAATTTCCAGGGTTTGTACAAATTGATCTGCCAATCTGCGCGTGTACAGAACACGCGAAATGAAATCGGTCGCGTCGAAGCGTTTATTCTCTGCTGTTCTTTCATGTTTGGAAACGCGTACCAAATTATGATGAATTGCTTGGCTTCTAGGTCAACACCTTCAGTATCGATCGGCCGGATCGCTTGACTCGCGGTAGAGATAGCCGCCTTTTTCTGTATGTATCCGTGCCGATCGATGCCGTGCCGATGGATGCCTGGGCGGCAGTCAATGGGTCGGTGTTTAGAACATTCATTTTTCATCCTACACGTCCTCTGTTTGGCGTTCGGTTTGACGTTGATTGGTTCTCCATGATTGTAAAGAATCTTCGCCAGAAGTGATGATCGATCACGATCTTTGTTCGTTTTACGAAGGAAACTGGCAGCCGTGGTGCAAAACTAGGTGGAGGGCAACCCTTTGATTACGAGCTGCATAATAAAGCTTTCTAGGGTAAGAAACTAACGTTTTAACACTCCGGGCGCTGTACGGGACGGTATTTCACCTATCATTTCTTCCAGCCGGCTTGCCGGCAGCCACCGGCTCGTGTTTAGGTGAAACTCGTGCAGCTCGCGTGGAGGCAATTATTTCAATTACTGTGAATGCCGATAGGCGGTGAAAGCTTGTATCGATTTGCGGCATTTTATGCCTTGGTTTATTGATTTTTGTTACAGTGCTGGAAATACTTGCAATGTGCTATTAATCAAGAGACTTCGTGTTTTCTTACCGGATTCTTTCGAAAGTGAGAAAGTAAAATGATGTAAATCTAGTTTACAGTCTGGTTTAATGTGAGGAACTACTTTAAGTAGAATTCGAGACCTAAAATTCATTGGTCCTCTTCAAGACATCCTGCTTTTTCGTTTTTTAAGTAAATGGTGCTATAACCTGGAAACAAAGACTCCGAATTCATTCATAATTTTGTCCACTTCTGGTCACTACAAACGGTAGCGAAAACATAAAAAAAACGTAACACTAGCAGGCAGGCAGCCAGAGGTTTCACGAGAAGCCATAAACATCTCACAACATAGCGGTTCTCATATGATAATCACGTTATTGTTTTGTCCGTCCAAATGTTTAGAGAGCCTCGCGGAAAGCGGGCTGCACCAAAACGAAAACTCCGGAATTATTCCTATTCATCGAGCGTCCGTCCGTCCGTCCGTCCGTCCATCCGTCTGTAGCCGTTCGCCCAGCCGAAAGACCTTGAAAAGTAAACGCGGCAATTGACAATACCCGCTGGTGTGGTATAAACTCGCTCGATACAATACCTGATTGGCCGAGGACGGGAAAAAATCAATACTTTTTTTCGTTGCGTTCTCAAAATGCTACCGTTTTCCCGAACGAAAGCGGCGGTTCCTTTGAAGTTTCGCGGAATAACTGCCGCCGCCTCCGCCGTCTCGGTTGTCGTCGTCATCGTCATCGGTAGTGGCTGGGTCGCATCCGCTGCTGTGGACCAGTAGCAGGAACTGAACGATAATTGAGAACAT
Source organism: Sabethes cyaneus (assembly GCF_943734655.1). Taxonomy (NCBI): domain Eukaryota; kingdom Metazoa; phylum Arthropoda; class Insecta; order Diptera; family Culicidae; genus Sabethes; species Sabethes cyaneus. Next base: position 230,655,835 of record NC_071355.1, read on the forward strand.
ATTATGCTCTAACCGTCCTCGTGCCAGCCAGCCGGGTCCACATCCTCCCGGACCTAGCGAGAGTGATCCCAGTAGCGGCAGAAGGGTCTGGTCTGAATTGGGTGGGTGGTGAAATATACGATCCGAGCTGTCGATCGAAGGGTATAATGAGATATTACGTAATGACTTCGGTTTCGATGATAAATGGAGAAAATTTTTATAAGCAATTTAGCAAAAATGTTAATACTTGTAGGAGAAAGGAACATTCTTTTAAAGTCATGTTCTCGCATTCTCTGAAAGGGATTGCAAATAATAATCGAGAAAGATGTAATTCTTCCTATTAATTGTAATATTTATTTATTATTCTGATGCAATATATTTCGCTTTCGTCTTGTAGACTTCAACAGTATCGGATGAAATGGTACCAGTATAAATAAACTGCTGGCATCTCATAATTAGCGAAATAAAAAGTCATAAATGACGACAAAGCACAGCTAAGCAAATTTGGTGAAAGTCACATGAAACGAATCGTATGGGGTACCCCAGGCAAAAGATATTTATTGCAATTGCTGGTAATTCAATATATTTTCCAGCTGGACATTGGAATTTTTTAATTGACTAATTCCAATGTCCAGTAGATCTTTGATTATCAGACTAGAATTACTGGCCAGACCATTAATCACCTCTATACGAACAGAAATTAGTATGCATTGTAGAGTCGTCGTAATTACCTATTCCCGTGCTATCCAACACAAATTATTAAAAATATCAGCATTTTTATAACATTTGTCATGCCATCCTACACAAATAGGGTCGGGAGTATTTTCAGCAGGTTTCTAAATTCAGCCTATTTGCCTTTTCTTTCGCCAATAAAAGGAATTTGTCGACATACGATTTTAATATGTTATAACTATTTTCTCAAGACTGTAAGTAATCTACTATTTTTTATTCAAAGAACGTCAAATCCACTTGTTCTTCCACTAGAACTAGGCCATAGGCCGAAAAAATAGATGCCATCGCTTAATGGGCTGAAAATACCCTCCCGTGCCCTACATGCGCGTTAGCTTCGTAAACATTATTGTGATTTTTAGTTCGGACGATGAAAAATTTTGATGGACGGGTTTTAAAACGGTACGACGAAATTAAGAAATAAAGTCAGTTGCGTAATTTCAATAATATGCTTTAATAATCGCTTTACAGTGATTTCAAAGTTCACGGATCGGAAGGTAAGTATGTTTTAGTCAAATCAGCACAAGAACTTTTGGAGTATTCATTAAATCCATCCAACAAATGATGAAAATTAGAATGGCTTTACTGACTACGACGGGAATTAGAAATAGAACCTACGCAATATTGTTCGCTTACTTCAAGACAAAATTTGTAGTCGGCACCAATGTTGCCTTATTAATCAATTTATTGTTCACCTTTCACTAATTTTTTCTTCTGTATCACTGCTGGTTTTGTTCCCATCGAGTACTTCGGCGGAATATTCTTTCATTTTAGCACAATCAAAAGTAACTATATTTCAGCATTTGAATTTTTTGAAGTTTAATTTTATTTCAAATTATAGTGTATGGAAATATTGCTAGTTTTGAATAAAACATAGTAGAATTTAATTGGATAAGTTTTCCTTTTTTAATTTAATTTCAAGCTTCGTATTCTACTCTAGGCGCTCCAAAAACTTCAGTCAGCTCAGTCAGTTGCTAGTTTTGATTTATTTTTCAATCTGCTTTTCAGCGTTTGTAAATTGTTTTCAATTTCTCTGCAATAGCTACGCCTCAATTGATTTAAAGTCTGTACCAAAAAATAATCTAGACACAACAATTCATTATCATTCAACATTTCAACCAGCACTGCGTAGTTGACAAAGATAGGGTGCACAGTGGTCCAAAAGGGCGAACTTTTTTCCTAGTGTCTTTTGCTTTCATTTTGTCATTTATGGTCTTCAGTACTTTTGTTCGTATGAATATCCCCTTTAATCTAAAACTGTCTAAAGTTAGTTTTTGCTTACTATAAGGAAAATAAAAAAAAAATAACTTTTTTGTGCTAGGAAATATAGACATAATTTCTTTGGCAAAGTTGTAAATACTGTAAAAATAAGCAACTTTGCTGAAGAAATAAAATTTCCTATCTTTATAGAGTGCTGAACTACAGGGCATATTATTTGAAATTTATTTAAAAATTAGTTTTTCATTTTGTTAGTTGTATTTTACAAGAATACAATGTTCTAGGCAATTATCTAAGCTCTCAAAACATACGTTTTTACAGAAGACCGCAAATCTCTGGGTCTTTTATTTTCTAAGTTATCATATATTCAAGGTTTAAATTTCTGCAGCTTCACGAGCCTGAAATCAGCACTTCATCTTAAAGCTTAAGTCGAGTATCTAAACTTGTATGGGTTCCGCTTGTCCCCAACCACCCAAATACGGCAAGCATACGTTTTATGAGTTTCGACGCTGAAGGCACGATATACGTTCATTTTTTTTGTGCTCGTAGATAGACACATGGTTTCTTCGGCAAAGTTATGGAAAATATAAAGGCAAACAACTTTACTAAAGAAATGACATTTCTATGTCTATCGAGTGCAGAGTTATAGAGCGGAAATTCTTTAAAAATTAGTATTTCATACTTAGCCTAAGTTGGTTGCATTTAACAGGAATAGGCGATTGTTGAAGAACACAAAATACACATTTTTGCAGAAGGTTGCAAATTTCCAAGACCTTTCCAATGACAATTTTCGTTTCAATAACAGATGTACAAGTGGCTGGGGGGCAAAGTGGTCCGAGTAAGATCGGGCAATCACCTAGTTATATATAGCTATTATATTACACCGAAGACCCCATAACAAGAAGACTGGCAGCTCTGCCAATATTCGGGAGACACTGATGGTAGCTCGCTCTGCCGGCCAAGGTGGTCCCTGGATGCATCTGTGTTAGTGAGTGCTAATAATCATACCGCCATGCCAACACAGAATTTTGGTGAGTCTACTAACACTCATGCAAAATATACTACCTTCGCAAATAGAAGCGTCGCTGATGATGACGCGTGGCGTTTATATGGAAAAATAACAGAGAGGCCAGTCTGGTTAATAATGGGGTCCTCGATTATACGCTTCACTCTCTCTAGGCTTACAATATATATTATGTAAAACAACTTCCCAGTTGGCCTTAAGGTACGACGCTGGTCTAAGAAGTCAGTCGTCGCATGTTCGAATCTCAGCTGGAGGAGGCCGTCAGAGTCAGTGCTCGAAAAAATTGACAGCCCCATGAAGCCGAATTACTCCTCAGTTAGCTTAGAGGTACGATGTTGGTCTGACAAGCCAGTCGTTCGAATCTTGGCTAGGTGGTGCTACTAGATAGAGTCAGTAGGATTGTTGCTAGCCCCGTAATTCTCCTGTACTCTAATAGCAAGCTGCAAAGTCTTTCGGTAAGGAACGATCACTTATTTTCCAAAATGGGCAACGAGGGGATAATCTTAATGTTTTATAAAGAAATCGAAGATAATCAATCAAAATGTACAGAATAAATTTGGTGTACAGAAATAGTTAGATAATAGAACATAACCTAATTTTTTGACAAATGTTGGTATCATAAAACACTAAATATCCAGCACCTCTGTGGTCCATAGGTACACGGGTACGAACGAGCCACATGCCCAGGCGGGTGTTGTGGGTTCAAATCCGGTTATAATCTCAGATTATAGCTTGGTTCGACCCATGCACCTTCCAGCATTGGACAAAAGGTAGGAGTCACAAAGACAATTTGTTAAGCGTAGCTACCTTTTACCCCCCCCCCCCTTCCTTTCCACTCTTTCCCCTCCATTCCCAAAAAATCCTTCTTCACTACTTTCCCTTACCGTCTCTTCATCAATTGTAGAACCATCGTTTCAAAAAAATATTAATATATGCCTGACCGCATTTCAAGGTCAAAAGACTAAAACACGAGTTTGGTCAACTAAATATTGATTTTGCAAGCTAGCCGTTTGGCATTTGGTAACTTCATTTCGCGACATAATCTGCGCACACTCCCCGTTCGGTATGAAATGGTTTTTCAAACGGAAAAATATTGTCTATTGAGGATGAAATTTTTCGGCGTGGCGCGCTCTTTCAATGGAACAATACGTTATTATATGCATCGTGGATGTCTCGCGGATGGCTTTCGAGCAGGTATTAGGGCCCAGTTCCTTGTAGTGCAGCGCAGCGCGGAGACGCGCTTCTGAAGGGATTTTAATGTCATTTTTTGTTCGACCTGCCCGGTTTGGCTTGCCCGGTAAACGACAGCCAATTTTCCGTGGAAGACGAATAGCGCTGCCGGGAGACGGGCCCCAAGAAACGAACGAACGTAAAATTTGGAAGCATTTTATTTCGACCAATCCGAGAGTTCAGTTGCAGCTCGGCAGAATTTGGGAACTTTATGGGCGAAAATAAATCATGACAATTATTATCAAATTTGCATTCTGCACGAAATGAAACGCGCAATCACTGAACATTCGACGCAATTATAATCAAATCAAAAACGAGGGGTTCTTTCCCTGTTAACAAAGCCGAATGTTTTTTTTTCTAAAGAAAATTGTACGTTCATATCACGAAGATGCTTGAGTTTTCTTTCAGCTGCGCATTATTGGCCATTTTTCTCCTCCCGGATTAATTCAATAATGATGATGATTGTAGTTTTTACTACAAATGTTCTCTTATAACGATCAAGAACACATTTCATTTTATATTTTGATAACAATTCTCACAGTTCCTGAATGAGTTCGTGGAAAAAGAAATTTATGGTGAATCTTTCTGATTATGCTTAATGCTTCAACTGGAAATTGGATTCTACTCTTGTTTTTAGCTTCCCTTTGATAGAAGCATTCCAAACTCATATGCTCAAGTCCGAAGTCCTTCTGCGCTCATAACCGCATAATCGCAGGATGCGAAACCGGTCTCGGTATATGATATTGGCACTGGACGGCAATGCCATTGACGCCTTTTCGCGGAGAACTGAGTTGCAGTGCATAATTGTCTGCGCCGCCAGCCAGCCCGTCAGCCAGGGTAAAGCCGCCGCGCCGTCACAATCATCCCGCGTTTCACATATGTACGACGTATTTGACCACACGACCACCGATGGCTATCGCAAAGGCAAAAGTATGAAATGCTGAACTCTCAATACTATAGCACCTGTCACCACCCATTTCGGAAGACTGGATGAAAAGTGCGATAAGCATTAAGTTGTATTGGGTACTAATTATCATAAAAGCTTTTAATTGTTTTATTAACTCGAACCACTCTTGAGTATGAGCGTAGTCCGAAGCTTAGCGCGTATGAGATTGAGTGTAAATTTTTCTATTAAATAAAGCTTCCTTTCCAAGTACAGGCAAACGAGCTCATTGGGACCGGTGAGCCATCAGCAGTTGATAATTAAAAATAAATTAGACTTTAGAGAGAAGAGCCATGATGGTGGGATCATCGGTAGACGGTGGTGGCTTGGTGGCTGAAAGCGTCTTGCTCCGGCAGGTAGGTATTGGAAATCGTTGGCCGTCACGGAGGTGGTGAAAAGCCTGCTTGACCGGAGACCAGATACCGGATCAGCCAGGCCCCGGTCACGACTTCATTTGTACAGTATATTTTTTGCACACCCGACTGGAGAGCGTCATCGTCGCACCTCTGCTGCTGCCTGCGCACACTCACTCTAAGCGGATGCATTACTTCTGCTCTGGAGGATGCACGGATTGAGCGGTGGCCGAACGGAATAAAATTCCGTGCATCTGGGAGGTACATTACCTATGCTGGTACATTTAAATAAATATGTTATTTGTTATGCATTTCCCGGCATCGTCGAGCGTCGAAAGTCTGCCCAGGGTTGACAAAAGCTTACCAAGGCAAGCAGCCAGCATTAGACTGGTCGACGAATTTACAAGATCAGCTTTTATTTTATGACTAGCTTCCAAGTGACTACGAGACTATGGGAAGTATTACAAAAAGTGGACTACAAGCACTATTTTTATTTGATTATAGTCACTTTTACAGCTTAGGTCATTCGTGACTTCTGCGGGGTTGGGATTTGAACCCGGGTCCTCGGCGTGAGAGGTGTGAATGCTAACCTCTACGCCGGGATTGATCCCACTAAATGCATAGTGATTTGTAAACAGTTACAAAAGATATTCTCATTTTGTTCAGTATTTTAGTTCGTCTACGTTCTAGTGAGAGATGCTTCATCACTAGGAAGACGGGTTAATTTTCACCAACGCATTCAGCGTAATTTCCCTTTTGTAGTGATCTGCCGAAAACTGATGAACAGCAAGATTCGTAGTTTGTTGTAACGAATGAGTCAGCCGGGATGGCGTGCTTTCTTCTTCTTGTTAGTCCATTAGTTGCTTTCCACTAGTTTTCGGCGCTATTTCGATGGTTTCCGTTGACCTGCTCTGCAGCAAATGATAGTACTGCGGAAGGTAGCCATTGTTTTATTTCAACACATTTCAGGCAAATTTTAGCCCGTCCCATTTTTCAAGTTTTTCCATTTCATTACTTACGTAGCTTTTCATCGAGTTTTACTGTGGTATATAGCGAAAGCTAGTGCACGCATACCAGGAAGAACAATATTATGTGACTAGAATGAACCCAAAATGTTTCTTCACAGGGATTTAGTATATGATATACCCTTTCAGAAAAACATAATCCCAAAATATTCTATCGGTGAAAAATTGAAAATATCATGTTTAAAGTTTTTTGCCGTGACATAAGCAAAACTCGTACGTTGTTCGGGCGACCAAATAGTTTAAATTTACCTCCAGTGTCTCTCAGCCTCTGAAGTCGTCGAAATGGTGTAAGAAAGATTTGTAGATAATAAAATTACCTATAATTAGTCCAAACATGGTATTGTTCTATCTCCAATATACACGTCACCAGGGAAGAGAGACCTCCAGCGCATATAATATGGAAACCAGTTTCTTAACCTTCATCTATTCCTTCATTCCTTCCTGTGCTTCAAAAAAGCACAAATTAAACATTGTCTACGAGATGTTCTAAAGCATACTCAATAAACTTGTCGGTTTGTAGTTTTTTCGCTATTTTGAACAATATTTACCCTATTGAAACTAAAAAAAATTTAAAATTTCTTCATTTAGGGTGATTCAAAAATCGTCACCTTTTTTTGTAAAAACTTATAACTTTGAAAGTTTTGGTACAATGTAGCAAATTAATAAGTTTTCAAAAGCTTTCTAAAAAAAATATAAATAATAAGTGCACAAAATTGAGGCAAAGTTACAAATATTACTTCAAGTCGTTGTATTGGCAGAGTTATTTATTTTAATCGATATTTTTTTCCTGAAAGTTCAAACTACAACAAACCAACATTCAGCAAACATGAATCTCAAAAGATTTGAATCTCACACTGCAAGAAATTGAATTTTAATTAATATTAAATTAAATGAAATTAAATATTCTATCTGATTGTTTATCTGACCGGCAATGATCGTACTATCAAATGATCTTACTCAAACAATTCCTCTCAGGTAAGAGTTGAACATGGAGGCTGGTTTGTTAATTTAACATCGAAAGGCTAATCAAAAGCATGTTTAAGCCCTCTCTCGTGACAAAAAAGACAAAATTTCATCCTTGGGTCTAATAATATACTCATATAATTTACTGATTGAGAATTTTAGTGTAAGAAAGCGAGAGAGCGCTATATTTACGTTTTTGCCATTACAAACACGTAACCACTTTCTTACGGGTTTCGTCAGAAATTTCACTGCCCATGAACAAAAATTTTAATTTTTTGATTTTCTTCACAGTTTTAACATATCGTTTAATGGTTTCATAGCTACTCGAAATCCCATATGAAGTTATCAAGTAGGATCATTCGCCTTGTAATCATTCTGCATAAAATCACTCAGAATTTCAAGTTCCAGTTTTCTGAAGGATTACGTTACATCTACGGATTTGGTTTCATTTGTAATTGAAAAATGGCTAAATATTCACCATCAAAAATCAATCTAAAATCCATGATTTGTTTTGCAGAACGTTCTGACCATTTAGGGAAAAATAACAAATTCCATATGGCCACTAAATATTTCAACATAAAAATAACAAAATAAATGAGTTGTTAATGGGACTGTTGCTGTTGGCAGCCATGAAAATCATCAAAATCGACCTGGAAACTAAAAAACTGTTTTTGTTTAAATAACATACGTGACTTCGCGAATAATCGCGAGTGGTTAAAACGTCTCTAACAAAAAACACGTGACGGCTTTTCGAAACGCCCTAATACCAAAAGGTTCACCCTAATGACTAACTTCTCAAATTTGAAACAATTTTGAAACATTCTGCAAAAAATTGCAGTAGTTTTGATACGTGAAGTTACCGGCGAATTGTATTGAAAGTGCATGTGCAAAGAAATCTATAAGATTTTAAATCCCAATTTTCCCATACCTACGCAAAATATGTTTTTCATCGAAGATTTTTATATTAAAAAAATTACGAAAAACTAAAGGTCAAGAAGTCTTGTAAGCTTCAGGAAGAAATTCATCAAAAGTTAGATTTGTGCTTTTTTCAATGTAAGGAAAAGATGAAGGTTTAGAAATTAGTTTCCATGTTACATGCGCTAGAGGTCTCTCTTCCCTGGTGACGTATATATTGGAGATAGAACAATATCATGTTTGGATATCAAGTTATAGGTAATTTTTTTTATCGACAAATCTTTCTTATACCATTTTCACGAATTCAGAGGCTGAGAGACACTGGAGGTAAATTTAAACTATTTGGTCGTCCGAACAATGTACGAGTTTTGCTTATTTCATGAAAAAACCTTTAAACATGATTTTTTCAACATTTCACCGATAGAATATTTTGGGATTGTGTTTTTCTGGAAAGGTTTATTATATACTAAAACCCTGTAAAGAAACATTTTAGGTTCATTCTTGTAAAATAATATTGTTATTCCTGGTACGCGTGTAGTGCAATCGAACGACTTACCTCTTGTTATGTACAAGACCAACAATTGATGATAAGATTCAGCTACACCAAGTTATGGAATGGCGGAGCATTGGCGGAAAAAATTGTCATTAAAAGCTATCGAAATTTTCAAATTGGAATGTGGGGATTTGGCTGGTTCATTTATCGAATAATTAAATTCACGAAAAATCAGTCGCCGCTAATAAAGAAACTGCGCTGCAACTTCGTTGGTTTGCAGCAAGTGCGCGTATAATTTCATCGTGCATATCGATATAATAGGTCGATAAAATCAGCACGCTACTGAAATAGTGCAATTTTCGAAAACTGGTTTTTTTAACAAATTGAAAATATTCAGTTAGTCAATCTCAATTTCTAGCAAAATCATTTTAGTTGCTTCCTCTGACAGGAAAACTGTTTGATAACAACTTTCTTTCTGCAAAACACTTTGCTTTGATGAATTGTGTTTGCGAGTTAGAACAAAATACTAGAATATGACAATATGGCTTCGCATAAAAAATGATTTTGATGCTGAACTTATTCTTCATAAATAGCAGTAAAAAAACTGTTTGGTCAGGGTGTTACCATTTTAATAGCTCTATAAAACTAACAGATTTATTGCGGTTTGACAAGTAACCGCGATAAGATCAAATTTGATTGGTGCGCCATTTTGTATTGCTACGCCACATTTAGAGCGCTCTTTTTGCTACCAACGGCATTCCTGTCCTACAGCGCCGTAAATACTAAAGATACAACTTCACTTTCTTCAGCATTATTATAGATAATTACAAGCTCTACAAATGCACCATATATCACTTTCTGAAATTCTGCTTGGCTGAGGAGCAGTAATCAAAAGAGGAAAATCGAGGCGAAAAGTGTATGCCAAGCCTGTGTACGTGTTTGGATTTCTGCTTCCACTTCTATTCTGTGGTGGTAATATAAGCAACCACAATAAATTTGCTCTATTATCAGTTTTATTATGGATTTCTAGCTAGTTATAAGTGTGTTTGGAATTGTATACTTTTGGTATTGCGCAATACCACAATAAACCCAGAGGTAATGATTAATACCGAAATAAAACCTTTATAAAATTCAAATAAAACCAAGTGGTTTTAGAATTGTTACTTGGGGTGTCAACGCTAGATGGCCAGTTCGTCAATTTTTGCCATAATTTTTGTGTAAAATCTCTCTCTCTCTCTCTCTCTCTCTCTCTCTCTCTCTCGTTCCCCTTCTTCTGACTTTCTGTGACTTTATTTCTCTCACACATACTGTTCCTCTATCTGTGCTTTATCTGCTTTGGCTTTTATCTCTCCCTGCCCTCAGATTCAGTTTTTATCATCCTCTGTCTCTAGCATCTAACTCATTCTTTAAATATCTCTGCCTCTGTCGCTATCTCGTCTGTCTTATCTCTACTCTGCCCTGTCCCTCTCCTCTCTTTTCGCTGTCTTCTCAATCTTCTCGTTTTATTCTCACTTCTCTATTCACTCGCTAACTTTTCTTATTCATTCTCTTCTTTTTATTCGCTCTTCTGTATTCAATTTTCTGTAGTCACTCATTTATATTCATGTTTATTGTGGAACAAAGACTTAGTAGATAATTCTGAAATTGACAAGGATTAAAAAGAAAGTTTGTTTAGAAAATGTATAAAGATAAAGATAAAGATAAAGATAAAGATAAAGATAAAGATAAAGATAAAGATAAAGATAAAGATAAAGATAAAGATAAAGATAAAGATAAAGATAAAGATAAAGATAAAGATAAAGATAAAGATAAAGATAAAGATAAAGATAAAGATAAAGATAAAGATAAAGATAAAGATAAAGATAAAGATAAAGATAAAGATAAAGATAAAGATAAAGATAAAGATAAAGATAAAGATAAAGATAAAGATAAAGATAAAGATAAAGATAAAGATAAAGATAAAGATAAAGATAAAGATAAAGATAAAGATAAAGATAAAGATAAAGATAAAGATAAAGATAAAGATAAAGATAAAGATAAAGATAAAGATAAAGATAAAGATAAAGATAAAGATAAAGATAAAGATAAAGATAAAGATAAAGATAAAGATAAAGATAAAGATAAAGATAAAGATAAAGATAAAGATAAAGATAAAGATAAAGATAAAGATAAAGATAAAGATAAAGATAAAGATAAAGATAAAGATAAAGATAAAGATAAAGATAAAGATAAAGATAAAGATAAAGATAAAGATAAAGATAAAGATAAAGATAAAGATAAAGATAAAGATAAAGATAAAGATAAAGATAAAGATAAAGATAAAGATAAAGATAAAGATAAAGATAAAGATAAAGATAAAGATAAAGATAAAGATAAAGATAAAGATAAAGATAAAGATAAAGATAAAGATAAAGATAAAGATAAAGATAAAGATAAAGATAAAGATAAAGATAAAGATAAAGATAAAGATAAAGATAAAGATAAAGATAAAGATAAAGATAAAGATAAAGATAAAGATAAAGATAAAGATAAAGATAAAGATAAAGATAAAGATAAAGATAAAGATAAAGATAAAGATAAAGATAAAGATAAAGATAAAGATAAAGATAAAGATAAAGATAAAGATAAAGATAAAGATAAAGATAAAGATAAAGATAAAGATAAAGATAAAGATAAAGATAAAGATAAAGATAAAGATAAAGATAAAGATAAAGATAAAGATAAAGATAAAGATAAAGATAAAGATAAAGATAAAGATAAAGATAAAGATAAAGATAAAGATAAAGATAAAGATAAAGATAAAGATAAAGATAAAGATAAAGATAAAGATAAAGATAAAGATAAAGATAAAGATAAAGATAAAGATAAAGATAAAGATAAAGATAAAGATAAAGATAAAGATAAAGATAAAGATAAAGATAAAGATAAAGATAAAGATAAAGATAAAGATAAAGATAAAGATAAAGATAAAGATAAAGATAAAGATAAAGATAAAGATAAAGATAAAGATAAAGATAAAGATAAAGATAAAGATAAAGATAAAGATAAAGATAAAGATAAAGATAAAGATAAAGATAAAGATAAAGATAAAGATAAAGATAAAGATAAAGATAAAGATAAAGATAAAGATAAAGATAAAGATAAAGATAAAGATAAAGATAAAGATAAAGATAAAGATAAAGATGATAAAGTTTTAGCAAGATGTGTAAGCCCATGGCTTTGCATTTATTTGAAGTAATTGTGAGTATTGTGAACACTCTATAAAAGAGTGTTGCTTGGTCAAAGTAAACCTTACTTATTACTTCTTTCTTTTTCTTGAGATAAAAAAGTATTATTTATACGCTTTGACAGTTTTCAGGGCTTGGAAACAAACCTCAGCTTACACTGGTTTTGCTCTACTCATTTAATTTGACTGATTTTCCTATTGTTTTTGTCAAGCAGTGCTCACACTAACGTTAAGTGACTGAAACTCGCTTCATTAGATGACTCCTGCGACTCAACACGGGACTTTCAGATTCGTAAATTGTGCTCTCGTTCAAAAAGAAACGGGAATGGGACCCAAGAAAGTGAATTTGGCCCATAACCTTTTAATTGATATGTCCCAAAAATAGCAAAATCCGAGTATGCGACATTAGGCATATTGTTAGGCATAATGGACGCCAGACATAACTGACGGTGGGCATAATAGAGGGCAGGCATCATGGACCAATCATCGCTTCGCCACAGTAGAATGAGAACCGGGGTCGCCCATTTAGCATATATTCATTTGGTAAAATGCTGTTTGGCATAACGCCGTTTGCCATAAAAACATTGGCATAAATATAAGCGATCATTTGGCAGTAAAGCATTTAGCATGGTGACATTTTGGCATAATTCCGTAATAAATATTTTATGATTTCATAAATAATTCGGGGCGAGATGGCCGCAGAAATTACCTTTATATAGGAGCATGCATTTTCCGAGGTTATCCTTCAATTGAGTCCGAACGACCGGCACCGAGTAAGCACAGTATATATCCAACATTTGAGCAGAGAGAAAGTCGTGAATATTTTCTATGACATTCGGAAATTCATGACTCGGTTATGTGTTTTTTGGCCATTTGTGATTTGGCCCTTTGTGATTCGACCATTAGATCTACTATGCCATTTCATATTTCATCCATTTGAATTTCGGCCATTCGTGATTCAGTCAGTTGCGTTTCGGCCATTCGTAGGAAATGCGACTCACCCTATATCAGCGGTTCCCAAATGGGGGTTCGCGAACCCCCAGGGGTACGCCAAAACTTTAGTTCGCTTCAGAATAGTATACGGAAATCCGTCAGGGGGTACGCGAACCGAAAAAAGGTTGGGAACCGCTGCCCTATATGAATCCTTTTTTAAACTGAGCCGATTGGATCTCTTGCAAGCTAACGGTAGATTGCGTAACGTCTATTAGGTCTACCATATGTTATGCCTTCCGCACATTATGGCTATCGTCGATTATGCCCAATGTATTTATGCTTAACGCCCATTATGCCTGTCGTCCGTATACTTCAGAACGTAACCAAATATCAGAACCAACCAAAAATGAAGAAATGAAGAAAGAGTATCTGTGAATTCCCTTTTTTTATTATCATTTTGTCCTTTCGACGAAACGATACTCAATAATTCCAAATTGGGATTACTAAACTTCGGAGATATCACACGTTTTTGTTGAGTTTAGTTATAGTGGAAAGAATTTAGTTTGATGTAAAATAGCACAACTTACTGTCGTACCCATCTGGTAAATCTCTTCTAATTCCGACCAGTCCCGCATCCTGGCAGTCAGCTAGGTTGCACCCTCACTGAGTGCGGATTTGAATAAAATACGAGTCTTAGTTTATTAGCTAATAATCCGATCCCGTCAGTGCCGTCAGGGCTTTTGTGATTCCTGACTTCATAGTACTGACTGACCTGGAATATTTACGGTGCCGCAGCCGGGATATCGCGCCGTCCGTCCGTGTCCGTTCGTTTCTGTAGCAGTTTGCTGTTTTGAAATTTAAATATTCACCTGGTTTCTTCGGCTGATGTGCGAAACCATCGCCAGAAATGCGTATCGGTATGTACTTGCCTGCATACGTGTATGGGTGCACATATGGGTGCACTCGAATGTGACATCCAGCTGTGAGAGACAGCCCAACTCGTTCCGGCCGGCCGACCAGCGAATGGTGTGCTTGGTGGTACCTCCTCGGTCACGTTGAAATCAATGCAAACCTGACCATGGGATCAATGGAGCTCGAACACTGTTGAATGAATATCTCGCGGGATGTTGAGGTCGGCTGTCGTACGTTTGGGGTGTTAGGTCGGGGGTTGGGTGTCCGGAGACTCTGGGCGGTTGCCCGGGGACGGCAATTCACATGTGCATTCGGTCCTCATTCGGTCACCGCGCCGGTGCAGCAGAGTAGGTTGATGTGAAAGAATGACTGCCTCGGATGTCTGACGCACTATAGAGTGGTGCGTTGACAATCTCAGCTCGATCTTGTACTATATGTCTTGGTACATTGGTTCGTATCAGGTACTTCGACATGAGTAGCAAGGTGGCGGACGGGGTTATTGTGTTTCTGCGAAAGTTTGCTGCAAAGGAGTCACACGCTCAGGTTGCGCATCGGAGTTTTCCTACATATTTTGGGATATGTTAGGTGAATCACCTTTATTGGTTTAATCAAATTTCTAATAGACTTTTCTGAGCGTCATGCCTGCAAAATGACAATGAGTTATAAATTAAGATCGTCACATCAACAGCAGTTGTGCGAATTATGCCTATCACGATCGATTGGAAAAAGAAAAATGCTAAGCAACATAATCTGTGTTAGCCAAATCATAAGACTCGCTTCAACAAAAGTCAATTAATGCTCTCGAAATACATATCCCTTTTGCTTGGATCGAAGTCAGAGCATTTGGTGCGAACTGTGAAATATCACACCGAAAGAACTTCGCACTCAATTTGGGACCCTGAATTGCAAGTCGCGTTTACTTTGCACCGCAGTTCGCGCGGTGCAATTGTTCGAATTTGTAAGCGGCACAACCAGAAGTCCAGAAGTTTGTCTGCAGGAAACAGGTTCCGCTGGTCGCGGAATTGCCGATCACGGTTCAGCCCGATGCACTCAAAATTCTGCAGAAGCTGGACTCGTGTGATCGAAATCGATTCGTCATTCACGTAGATCCCAGCTCCTGCGAGCTGGTGCAGAAAGGGTGCCGTATACCGACAAAAAAAAAGAATGTGATTTATCTTATTCATTCAGCACAAATGCATTGACCAGTGCTCGGGGCCGGATCCGATCCAGACGGATGAAAAATTAAAAAGTTCAATTTTCAGACCGTTCGTCTCGCACTGCACCACCATCCACCTGCACCGGTTCAATTTTACCTGTCTCGTTAGTAGGTTGTTGTAACATGGGAGGTAAAAAGCAGTAGCCATTCAAAGTCCAAAAATTAAAAACCGAATGATACGAAGCTCTCGGAACTCTAACATCCCGTTCTAGTTTCACTGCTACGCTGTGGGGTGTTCCTTATGTTGGCCTGCGGAAATATTTCGGCGAGCAGATTCACATTTGTCCTGAGAAAGGTGTATGAAAATTCTCAGTGAAATAAACTTAATTTATAGTAATAATTTTAGGAATCAAAGATTATTATTTTAGATTTAGAAGAAATTTTAGGGAAAAAAACAATTTATTCCCCTCCCCCACCCCCACCCCCTTTGTTTGGAATCGGTGAAGACACTTTGTACTCTTTGGTTACTAGGCAATTTCAATACCTTGCAGAGGATATGAACCTGTATCGAATTTTTAGTAAGATTCCTTCAAAATTATTACACTCCCCCTGGCAGTGGTACCCGTTGCGTTGCGGGCTGAAAAACTTTCATCCATATTTTAAGGAGATCCCAACCAAATGCATATGAAAATATTGTTCGCTTGCCTCGAAAGTGTTTCGTTCCCTACAGTGCCAGCGCCCAGGATCCGTCCGCACGTCCGCCGCTGCTGTTGTCGTCGTTGTCATTGTGGTGGATTGTTGCTTCTTGCTCGGGGGAAATGCTTGGAAGAAGTAAATATCGAAAATATATTATTCAATGGAATAAATCACTCCGGTAGCTGCTGCTGCTGCTGCTGTTAGGGCTGCCGTTATGCTGGATTCTGGTTTGCAGCCGCGTGTGTTTTTCGGCAGCAGATGCAACCGTTTTTCGCATATGTGCATCATTTGTGGTCGTACAGACCTTACGCGGACCTTCCGTTTCTACATGGTCAATGAAATTTGGAAGTGACCTGCGTATGGAGGCCCCTGAAAGGGAGAACGAATGTAGCACATAACAGTTGAATGCTGCTGCTGATTTTGGTCGGCGGAAACGGGAGAAAACAAAAAAAAAGACCGATCTGATTTGGTTGGAATTGTGTTTGCTCTCTTGTCTGGGATCTGACTGAAACATATTTCTGAATTGATTAGGTTACTTTATGGACCACGGATAACGGTTTCAAATGCATCCAAAGAAGTGATGATTCTTTGTCCACCTTTTTTGATTTCATATAATTTTTATGTCAGCCTGAATCAGGTTTATAAAAAAAATTTGAAGAATTTTAGTTTAATCCAGTAGAAAGACCCATAGCAGCATAATTACTTTTTTATTTGAGAGCACTATTGTGGACACCCGTAGAATGCAGCGACATATTTCATCATAACAGCGGTGGGGTAAACTGCACTGCACCAGCAGGCCGGAATGCGGATGGTTTGTACGCTAAAAATTTCTAGCGCGCGTGGATCGTTTTTTTGCCAGCAAACGAACCAATTTGAGCTGTCAAGCGCCCACCCAACGGTATTTTAATAAACCAAGCATTCTACCCATTTGGCCGGTTACTGTAGGAAGTGGATGGAGAAGAATGCACTGCCACTGGCATAGTATCGCGGTGTCAATTCCAGCCCGCGGGATTCCGAATAAGCAATCATCAGCGCCCCGCAGGTTTTTTTTAACTCCGTGTAGATAATGATTAGTAGGGCACCTGAAAGAAAAAATACGACAAGTAAGCGATATCATTACATTGCATAATACGGTTGGTTGGTACCAATACGAATTGGTTGAAAAATTTGACTATTTTTTGACTAATGTGTTTATCATTTCAAATCTCATTCTAAACCTTTCTTATGCGGACACATTCTATTTGTAGGCTCAGTGCATCATAAAAATCATTAAAAGCCTTTTCGCGAGAACACTTTTTTGTTTTTCTTTAAGATGTGGCTAAGATTTATTTACCTATGCAATATATTCCATGTATTTTTATGTTTTGTACTGAGTTGATGGTCGATTGAATATTGGCGTCGCTACCGGTTGTTTCTGCTTTGTTTTGCCAAGTATTCTTAAAGGAAATTAATTTAATTTTATAGCTTGATGTCCAAAACATACTAACAGTCTCCTAGTTGACTTCGATGTACGATTCAGGTAAGGTTTTGTTATGTTCGTCGTATATTCGAACGTCGGCAGGGAGAGATTGTTAGAGTAAATAGGGTCGTAGCACTAGCCCCGCAGTTGTCCTGTACTCTAACAGCTGACTGCGAAATCTGTGGAACAAAAACAGAAGGTCAAATTTCAAAAGCTGAGCTGAGAAAATTCATGAATTTTGCGATTTTCACTGTGCAGATGATGGCAATACTTTTCCAAAGTTATACGATTATAATTAATTCCAGTTTTCTCCTTCTTCTTCTTCTTCTTCTTCTCCTTTTTGTTCTTCTTCTTCTTCTTCTTCTAGCAGTATAGAGCCGGGGTGGCCCTAGTCGTATCAAGAATTCCTCTCTACTCGGTTTGGTCTCCATTCGCTGAGCGTCTCGACACTCGCAAGTAGGCTTCAACCTGGTCGAGCCATCCAGAACGTTGGGCCTCTTTATTCCTGGTATCGCTGGGGTTCTTTGATGAGAACCGAATTCACTGCACAGTCGAGCGGCATCCATGCGACGTGGCCGGCCCACCGTATTCTCCCATCTTTCGTCGCGTGTACGATTGGAATTTCTTCCAGTATCGCCTGCAACTCGCCACTTTCCGTTTGTACTTTGCCAAAAGTAGTCCGCAACACTTGGCTTAATCAGCTTCAGGCCGTAGTTTCCTCTGCTGTACGAAGAAGTCGTCTCCATTCCACTCGGTCCATGGCCGCAATTCGCCAGCCACGTAGTCTGCGTAGCGGCCGCAGGTCGCCTTCCACTTGATCGATCCATCTTGCTCACTGCGCGTCCCGCCTTTTCGTTCCAGTCGGATCATTATTGAGAACTTTTTTAACCGGGCAGTCGTCCGACATCCTCACGATGTGCCCAGCTCATCGCAGGTGACCGATTTTTGCGGTGTGAGCGATGGGTGGTTCTTTAAGCAGCTGATGTATTTCATGGTTCGTTCGCCTCCTCCACGTTCCGTCTTCCATCTGCACTCCGCCGTAGATGGTGCGCAACGCTTTCCGTTCGAAAACGCTAAGGGCGCGTTGGTCCTCCACGAGCATAGTCCATGCCTCATGTCCGTAAAGGACTACCGGTCTAATCAGCGTCTTGTAGATTGTTAACTTCGTGCGGTGGCGAATTTTGTTCGATCGCAGCGTCCTATGGAGTCCAAAGTAGGCACGATTTCTTGCCATAATGCGTCTTTGTACTTCTCTGTTAGTGTCGTTATTT
Source organism: Sabethes cyaneus (assembly GCF_943734655.1). Taxonomy (NCBI): domain Eukaryota; kingdom Metazoa; phylum Arthropoda; class Insecta; order Diptera; family Culicidae; genus Sabethes; species Sabethes cyaneus. Next base: position 230,674,360 of record NC_071355.1, read on the forward strand.
GCGGTAACCAGTGAGCCCAGATACACGAACTCTTCTACAACTTCGATTTCATCACCGTCTAAATGAATCCGGGGAGGGAGGTCAGCATTCACTTCTTTAGAACCTCTTCCTTTCATGTATTTTGTTTTCGATACATTAATGACAAGTCCAATCCGTTTGGCTTCAGCTGTCAGTCCGTTGTACGTTTCCGCCATCCTCTCAAAGGTACGTGTAATGATGTCAACGTCGTCAGCGAAACCAAGAAGCTGGACGAACTTCGTGAATATCGTGCCACTCGTGTCTATCCCCGCTCTTCTTATCACACCCTCCAAAGCGATGTTGAACAGCAAACATGAAAGCCCATCACCTTGCCGTAACCCTCTTCGAGATCCGAAGGGACTCGAGACTGCCTCTGATACTCGAACAACACACATTACTCGATCCATCCGTCCGCCTTGACTAATCGCGTTAGTTTATCCGGAAATCCGTAGTAGTGCATAATCTGCCCTAGCTGATCTCGATCGATCGTGTCATACGTCGATCTGAAGTTAATGAATAAATGCGTGGGCACGTTGTATTCGCGACATTTCTGCAACACTTGCCGAAGCGCAAAAATCTGATCCGTGGTGGCACAGTCACCCATGAATACCGCTTGATATTGTCCCACGAACTCCTGTGCATACGGTGATAATCGACGACATAAAAGTTGGGAGAGTACCTTGTAGGCGGCGTTCAACAGTGTGATTGGGCGCTAATTACAACAATCCAACTTGTCGCCCTTTTTGTAGATCGGACACACGATGCCTTCCGTCCACTCGTCCGGTAGTAGCTCCTCCTCCCAAATCTTGACGATGATCCACCCAGCAAACCACAAATCGTATAATAATGTGTGAAAATCATCTTAAATATCGCTAAACAAACTCGAAATCGTACATAAAGCTTAATAAAGCGCACTCTTGTTTACATTTATTTGTACAAAATGATAGTAACTGATTCACATACGATTTTCCTCACAGAATTGTATAGCATTATGGAACTAATTATGTTGAGTCGGATTTCATCGTATACAAATACTTATGAATGTAAATTGTTTTCATATAATTTGCTGTACGTATATCGCCTCCAAAGCAGTACGCATATGCTGGTTTCGTGCATCGAATGCGATTTTTCTAGATATATATCAGTACATATATCATATTTGTTACTTTGATATACGTACGAAAATGTTTGCTGGGCAGTGCAGCGCTCTAGCCAGTGCGTCACCACCGTATTTCAGCAGCTCGCCGGGTAGCTGATCAGCCCCAGCAGCTTTATTGTTCTTCAGCCGACCGGTCTCTTCTGCTACCTCCTGGAGGTCGGGGGCTGGTATTCTGTCGTCTTCTGCACGTGCTCCAAGACCTATTACCATATCGTCATCTCCATGTTCAACTACATCACTGATAAGGTGCTCGTCATAATACTGCTTCCACCTCTCGATCACCTCACGTTCGTTCGTGAGAAGATTACCGTCTGAGTGCCGACACATATCGGCCTGCGGAACTTAGCCTTTGTGCGAACGGTTTAACTTCTCGTAGAACTTCCGTTTATCGTTATCAAGGTACAGTTCTTCCATCGCCTCGCGATCCGGTTCTTTCTTTTGGCGCTTTTTCCTCCTGAAGACCGAGTTTGGCCTGTTCCGTGCTTGTTTATATCGCTCCACATTCGCCCTCGTACGGTGTTGCAGCATTCTCGCACGTGTTGCATTCTTTTCCTACACTAATTGCTCGCATTCGCCGTCGAACCAATCGGGGTTTCGGTTCTGATTCATTGTACCTAGTGCCGCTAGAGCAGTACTATTGATAGCGGTCTTAATGCCTTTCCAAACATCTTCAAGTTGCTCTTCCGTTGGTAGCGCCGCTTCCATCTACCGCGCGTATTCCTGGGCAACTTCTGTGTCTCGTAGCTGCTCGATGTTGGGTCGTGGCGTACGACTTCAACGCATGTTATACACCGTCGAGAGTTTTGAGCGCATGCAGACTGCAACTAGGAAATGGTCCGAATCTATATTCACACTGCGGTAGGTGCGAACGTTTATAACATCAGGGAAGAATTCACCGTCGATCAGAATATGCTCAATTTGGTTTTCTATTCGTTGGTCTAGAGATCACCAGATGGCCTTGTGGATATCTTTGCGGGGGAAGAAGGTACTTCGGACTACCATACCACGGGAAGCTTCAAAATTTACGCATCGTTGGCCGTTGTCGTTCGTTGCGGCATGCAGGCTGTTTGGTCCGATTACCGGTCTGTATATAGCTTCCCGGCCTACCTGCGCGTTCATGTCACCGATGATGATTTTCACTATAAAGCCGGTTCCCAGCTCGTTGGTGGTGCCACAGCTCTGGTAGAAAGTAGCCGCTCGATGCCCGCTTTTCCATACCTTCTGTCCTGTCCAGCAAAGTTCCTGCAGTGCTACGACTTCGAAGTTTCGGGGATGTAGTTCATCATAGATTATTCTATCGCAACCCGGGAAGCCGAGCGATTTGCAATTTCATGTCCTGAGTTTCCAATCGTAGTCCTTATTCCGTCGCGGAGGTCGACGCTGATTGTTCCGATCCCTATTTTCTTCTTCGTTGTTGGTAACTTTTTGTTTTTTTAGGGCGGCTTGTTGGGCCTGCCCCTAACCCCCTGTCTCGTCGGAGGACCATCGTGCACAGCATTGTTTAGAGTCCCCGCTGGCACAACGACGAATATGATAATCAGTCGGCCCTAACATGGAGAACAGACGCTGTTTGAGCCGCACCCCCTTGGTGAACAAACGCTCGTGTTTGACGAAGCATTTCCTCTACCGCCATGCTATGGTTACGGCGCCAATATTCGCGACACACCTCCTCACTTCGCTATTGTCTGATTGACAACATTGCCCAGGTACGCCGCATTTGGTATCATATGACTCGTGGAGACGTGAGGCGGGAGCTTGTGAGGACCAGAGCTGTGTTTCACGCTCCTTCCAGGTTGTCAACTCACCGTTTGAAGCCCTGTCTTCTGTCGTGCTCTGCAAAATATCTCAATTCTCGGCGTTTTATTGGCAAAGCACAGAAGACGAATCGATTTGCTCTCACTCCGACGGATGTTACCTTCTCTGTAGAGTTCTGAATTGAGAGATTAGCCATGGCAACTCAGTAGCTCGCGAGAACTTGTCATCATTAAACCAGCCTGTGTTACCTTTCACGTAATCAGTCGTTGGTTTAATGATGCGAGTTTTCGAGCGACATGGCCAGTCTCCCAATTCAGAACTCTAATAATTGCCTATCGCATATTCTCTTTGTCACACGGAGCGAATAGTCTTGTGCAGGGCTTGAAAATGGATCGTAAGTTGAATGTGACTGCCGTGAATGCGATACTTTCCGCATTCAACCTCCGCTTTTTGAACGATCATTTGACTGTTTTTTGAATCCAGTCAATCTGCCGCTTGCGCTGCTGCCGTCTTACAATTCATGTGCCCTCTCTGCAAAAGCAAACAGGCGTACTCCCGCTTTGCCCACATTGCGCGTTCATATGAAGAATCTGAATTGCAGATTGAGTGGAAGCATAAGATGGCGTATTTTTTCGTTTCTCTTTTTGTCTCCAAATCCGCTACTCACAGTAATAGTTTGTCACCCGGACCCGGATATATGAGAGCGCCATATAGCGCGGTTGCTTTTCGTTAGCGTGGTGACTGCCAGTTAGCATTGGGCGATACTGTATCTGTATCGAAAAAATCGATACTTTTGAGCCGATACATCGATATTTTGGATCGATACTGAGCGTCCCGATACCGGCCAGTATCGATGCTAAAACGACGATATTTGTATCGATACCTTTATAGTAAATGCTAGAGAAACTAAAATACTTTACTTATCCTAATGCGATGTCCATTAGGATTTCACCTGCATAACAATGTTCCGCCAACAAACTCGATCCATGGCTGTCCGCCTCCAATTTCTCGAATGTCCCACACTTTCCAGGACTTGCTCCATATGGTCTAACCGTCAAGCACGCTGAGTACCTCTGCGCCTGGTACCAACCGAATTCGAGGCAAACATCATTTTTACGGGATTGTTTTCTGGCATTCTCACAACATGTCCCGGCCATTGTACTCTTCCAGCCTCAGCAACTTTCTGAATGCTGGGTTGGCCGAAAAGCTGCGCCAGCTTGTGGTTCATGTTTTTCCTCCATAGACCGTACTCACATACACCACCAAAGATGATCCTAAGCACACGACGTCCAAAAGTGATCAGTCTCCGTCGAGTATTGTCCACGTTTCGTGCCCGTAGACTATCGGTCTTATTTGCGCTTTGTACATGGTACATTTGGTACAGGGATGAAGCTTGCCAGATTTTAGGGTCTTGTAGAATCCGTAGTAAGCACGACTTCCGGCAAGAATACCTCTGCGTATTTCTCTGCTGCAGATGTTATCCGACCACCTCGAACTCGTAGAAATTAAAATAAGAGGTGTACCTAATTAATGCGGCAACTAATTTTTTTTTCGATAAATAAACTCTGCAAAAATAGATGCATTCCCAGTTCCAGTCTTAAATCAAATTTTAAGTAAAACTTCAATTTCAATTTGAAATCTAATTTAAAGTCGGATTTCTTAGGTGATGTAAAAAAATCAAATTCAATTTCAAATCCTATTTCAAGTTCAAGTATAAGTCCGATATAACTCCAATTTCTGGCAAAGTTGTAAGTATAATTTCTAGTCACATTTTACATCCAATTCACTATTAGTTACTAGTAAAATTTTAAGTTCTTTATTATGTCCTATTTCAAGTTCAATTTCATGTCTCATTATAAGTCCTATTTCATGTGTAATTTCAAGTCCAATTTATATATTCTAGTCTGAATTGGTCCGAACTTGAGTTTAACTTCGCGTCCAATTTTAAGTGTGATTTGAAGTCCAAATTCAAGTTCCACTTCAAGTTTAATTTTAAGTTAAATTTAAAGTCTTACTTCCAGCTCAATTTAAAGTAAAGATTCAAGTTGAAATTGATTCAAACTGAAGTCCAATATCATTTGTTCATCAATATCAATTTGAAGTTCAATTTTAAGCATAATGCCATGCTCAATTCTAAGTTAAATTTCAGTTCCCATTTCAAGTTCAATATCAAGTTTAATTTCAGGTTCAATTTTAAGTAAAATTTCAAGTGCAACTCCAGCTCCGATTTTAAAATTAATTTCAAATGCAATTAGACAACTCACAAGTTGCTGAGTGAAGCTCTGCTTTCCTCAATGGAGGTAGCTGTCTTGGCACTCGAAGATGGATGTGGCTGGATACGCTAGACCGTCAATGAAACCGCAACTGCGTTGTTAAGTGAAGAAACCCTGAGTGCATGAAATAACTTTTGACGGAGATGAACTGGAAGGGGTTGATGAATTCATAAATTAGGGATCTCTGGCAACCGCCGTCAATCATACGAGTAAGCAGATTCAACGACGCATTCTAGCTAAGTCAGGTCTACTTTTCCCAACGTAAGTCATTTCGATCAAGGAGCATAAACCGTATGCAAAATATAAAAGCATTTGCTAGCGCTTGGCTGAGTGGTCGATTTCTGGTCGGCCCGGCCGGTTTTTCACTTGCAAAGCCGGTGACCGATCAATCTAGCAAAAAGTCGGTTTACCAACTTAAAAAAACGGATTTGTACTTTTTGTCCGATTTTTAAAATTTATTTTTCATTTCCATCATTCCACTAGATTTTCTAATAAATTTTGTAGCAATCCTGAGCAATTCGTTGCAGTTTCCGGTCAAAAGAGTTTAAAACCGCAGGCCTGACCAGTCCGACTCAGCTATTATTTCGTTCCTAACGAGATTTCATATGAGAACGAAAGAGAAACAACAGTAGTAAAAGCATACGCATATAATTTTCTAAAAAATTAAGCTAAATAATAAACAAAAGTGTGGTTTTCGTTGCACCCTGTCAGTGTATCGATACCGATATCGATACCATTGGTATCGATACTTGCCGCCCGATATTTCAACGGGATCGATACCTTTACAAAAATTGTATCGATATTCGAATATCGATGCTTTTCGCAGTATCGCCCAATGCTACTGCCAGTCATTTGACTGTTTTGCAGTCATTCGCTGCTCCAAACGGTAAACGCAACTTGGTCGAAACGAAAATGTCAAAAAGGCTTAGAACTCATCCGTTCTACTGCGTTCAATCGGCGTTTGACTGAGCACACTGCCAGTTGTGTTATGCATAGCGTTCGTATTCCACCACTAAACGGACGGTGTGAACTTGAATGTACGTTGATGTGACTGCAGTAGAAAAAAGGATCGGCCGAAGCCCTGGTCTTGTGTCTCCAGTGTGCGAAGGAAATATTAGCTCTGTTTGTCGTTCTGCTCCTTCTGCGCAAGACGAGTGGTCGTAAGAGAAAACAGTATTCAGGCATCGTCCGGAGGGAGAGGAAACGGTTGAACAGAAAACGAAAGCAACTTGATCGTTGTAAGAAGCAGATTGCTCTGCCTTTGTATACCTAAGATGAGCAAAATGAAGCCTGGTTACGATTGACGTAAAGGATTTGTTCCTGTTATGATGTCCCGGTTAGAAATTCTGTTCCTCTATGTGATGTTTTCACACGGGAATGCACGTTGACGAACGTAAGCTACAGCCACCTCCAAAAGTTCACTGTAGGGTTGAAGCAGAATAGGAATTTGTTAAAGAGCGCAAAAGATCGCAACATTTTGGCAGATTTTAACCCGCACTCACATATGCTTTAAAGGCTTTGTAGAACCAACGAAATGGTCGTTGTTAAGCGGTTTTTAAATAAAACTCAAATTGTTACTTGAGATGTACCTATCCGGTAGCATAATGTTTTATGATTGTTTGAAACTGTAAGCTGGTTGACCTTTTTTTCTATGTTTTTCTTTTTTTCATTTTTGAATCTAAAGTGTCATTGATCGCTCTTAGGACGGTGTAATTTCGACCTGTAGTATCTCAGTTTAAAAATGATTGCAATTTAATAGTACACTCCTATAAATGCGCTATTGCCCGTTTCTTTGTGTATAGAATGCTTTATAGAATAAATGACATCACATTATGCGCTACAGACCAGTTCTTGTGTCCTTTTTATCATTTCGAATTCTTTTATTCGGTATCGAAATTAGCGAAATAAACGAGAACATATAAAGTGCCGACTGACGGTATAAATACTGGATTGCAAATTAATGGAAAAAGAAAAAAGAGAAAATAATATACCGTTTTTTATAGATTAAGTTTAGGACAGAAAAAAAAAGATTTCTTTCGATTTCTTTGTAAACTGAAACCATAAAATAATTACATAAGTATACATGATACATGGTGATCTTTTTTTTTATCTAAACCTATTTTTATGCGATACAATGCATTCGAAAAGCTCGGCCTGTAATTCGCAATACCATGAAAAGGGTAATCAAAGACCGCGAAGGTATTCGAAATTCTGTCTTCGGCGAACCGAATGCCTGATAAGCATTCCAATTGTTCGCCTTTCAGCCGCACCGTACGCAATCCATTCCCATTAATGATCCAATTTCTTCGAATGATGTTTTCAACTCACAATAAAATGGTTTCATCAGAGCATTTCGTTCTAATTGCGCCATTTACCATTATTCCAGCTTGACTGATGGACGGAACGTCGAACTGGGAGCAACTTCTAGCGCAGCGATTTTCCTTCTGGCCAGAACACAGAGACCGGGGCGTAATGCCGCCGCCCGATCGTTGCGCACCGGACAAGGCGGAATATTAATGAAGGTCATAACCATAATTTAATGGAACACACCAGCACTCGATCTCCTCGTCGCGTGTGCGCCCTGCGAGGGCGTTAAGAGAATGTCTTAATTCTGCCTAGATATTCCTTTGATCAGACCGGATCGCGCATCCTATTCGGTCGCTGCTGGAGCAACAGAGCGAACATCTCGAGTACCAGTTTGATGACGCCGGTCCATTACTCATTGCGGCTTTCTTCCGCAGTGTGGCACAAACAAATGGGATAACCGCTTTCGGGAGGCGTTATTGTTATTATAATTTTGAATGATTTGGATACTTACTGGAACGTAAGCCGCCTTGCAGGGTCACCGCCGAGTATGAGCACCGCAGTACGGGGAATGGTGCCCGCGGTCACCCTGAAAGGCTAGAATTAGGAAATAAATCATCCGGGTAAATAATCGTCCGAACAAGACCCGCTCGGCGGTTGTGGTAATTGAGCTCGCGCGAACTTTCGAGTCAGCCGGCAGCGGTTAAATGCTAGGAAAATAAAGGCATTTCGATGGCCGAACCGGTGTCCCTCCGGGCAATGCGGCGGCAGATTCGTGAATAATGGCGCGAATTTGAAATTGGCACTAGCTTTTTTTGCGCCTGCATAACGGGAATTTCTTTGAATGGCAAAGTTCGAAGTTTTTTTTGTTTAACACAAATGTTCGGTAAAGTTTGGTTACGTATATCTTTTTTCATAAGTTTAAAAATTCATTGTCCAGCTAAAGTTAGTTGGAAGCTGATTCATTCCCTAAAAGAATTATTGATCACCTTCATTTTATAACAGTAGTCAGTGTCCGAAGGACATTAGTAGTATCGAATCCGTAATTGTGCTACCGTGCAAATCAAATTTCCAACGTTAATCGAGTACATGATTCTTCATCAAACCATTCGATTCCGGTGAAGCACAGATGCGGAGACGCAGATAAGATTGAATATTTCTTATTATTTCAACAATTCCAACCGATGATGACGGCTTCCAGCACTTCACAGTAGTTATTACGCATTTATTGGTCATCAGCTGAGTGGCTGGCGGCTATCTGACCGGGAAAGGTATCGATTCCTGCTTCGGTACCTTGGCCACTGTCAAGTCGTAGGCAGCAGGAACAGCGACCGCAGCTGCAGGCGTAGATGACGAGCTCGAGATTGATCGAATTTCTTCGGAAAGAAACCGTGCTACGACTGGTCGTAAAGACAATCGAAGCGAAGAAAAAAAAGAACCTGCGCAATAAAAGGAAGCTAATAAATCCCATGACTTATTGATACGGTATCGTTGGTTCCACGAAGCGACAAAACAGTAACGACTAGGGCCTTGGAAGGGTACTACTATATTTCGCCTTCGGCTGAATGGCTGAAGCTGATCCGAGATTTGACTGATTGGATGGCAATAAATACCTTGGTGAAAATGTGGGTTGTCATTTACGGTGGGCAGGCAATCGGAATGCATTGCTTTCTACTTTTTTTTCTTCTAAACTATGTCATTCAGCATAAAACTTGGTCTGATCATTGATTTAGTTTATCGAGGCTACCGTTATATTGCCGTTCTAGCAAAAAGCTGATCCGCTAATCGTTCGATATAGCCTACTTAATTTACAATTTATCAATTATTTTCACGACACATTGTCTAGAATTAACCTTCAAATTCAACCAAACCGGTGTAAAACCATTGACTCACAGTAATTGAAAGATGATGAATTTCAAAGGTAAAGAAACAACTCAACTCATACGGTAGCCACAGTGATACAAAAGCTAATTGACCCCCGTGCTCCTGCATTCACCGAGAGTTACGCCCTGTTATGCTGCCGGTATGTTCGGTTTGACCCTAATCATCCCGGCTTTCAGCCGGGCAATCGCCCAACGTCGGCGGCCAGCAGAAACATCTCGATCCCATTGTAATCGATAGTGGGTAATTGAAACCTTCTCGCGTCATGAACAGGCAAAAACATTTCGTTCAGCCTCAGTTCGGATTCAGCTCAGTACTCTGAGCCCATGTCATCCGTCGGATGCTGCTCGTGTGGATCCCTTCTGCACTTCACTATCATGTGCTGTGTTGAATTAGATCGCAATTACACTGTTATCGCGGCCTTAAGCTCAGCCGGTGCTGCCGGTTCGAAACCGTAAACATCGATCATAGACGAGCGGGACGTGATTATCATGACCTGCCATCATCATCGTCATCATCATCATCATCATCAACAACAACAACAACAACAATAATAACGACAGGATCGCGTATCCAACGGTGGAAGAAATACGCGCACGAGGCCAATTCTCGATTTATTGGATATGGTCATCAATTCGCTATTGAATGTGTGATGAGGTCGGCCACTCGCTGCCTCGCAAGGTTCGGAATGAAAAGGGAGAAAATAATACCAGCGGATCATCACCAGCCGGCAGCAATGGGGGAAACCGTCAGTTTCTTCTCCGGCGACCGGCCCAAGCGAGGGCCCAACCGATGCTAATAAAGTGGAAATTACAATTTATTTCTATTCAGGTCGAACGGCGCGCGGTAGCATCTAAGGTTTGAGGTCAAGCGAAATTCTTCACTTGCCTATTGCTACCTGGGTGAAGAATATTATGATTTCCGTTTTACAACGGTGGCTAATGATGATGCCTTGGAGTTGGAGTCCGATGAGCTGAGATAACGCAAATTGTTACAAAATGTTTTTTGTATGTCACAGGTTGGACGATGCGAGACCCAATACGAAGACTTTATCAAATTCTTTTTCAAACCAGCAACTAGGATGGCACAGCATCACAACTCTGCTGGGATCCCTTTCGTACCTGGTACCTTTTGGATGTAGGTAATTGTCGCTACTGGATGCTTCTCAGCGGGAACAAATAGAAAGTAATCGAGCACCAGTAATTACTATGGAGAGCAGAAAGAATCAATCAATGGTAAAGCTGCTTCTGATGCTCATTGCTTTGTGCCCGAGTATAATAAATAAATCTATCGGAAAATTAAATCGAATCTACTGGAATGACGAAGCAGTATATAGTGCTCATTGGTAAGAACATATTCCGTCTTTTATTCCTGCTGCCTGACTATAAAATCCATTCTAAAGTTCGATCGGAACGTGGTGTTACAATGTGATTTAACAAACTATGCTGTTGGCAAATGTTAGCTGGCTTAAGGATCTTGGGTTATAATTTTCCACTGGTTCACACTCGTCAATTTCTTAGAAAATAAGTCATATATTGCACCATTTTTATTGTGACAGGTTGATTTGAAATATAATTGCCTTTCAGTTAACATATAAACAACGAGTTAAAATTATAACAGTTAAAATATCATCAATTAGCTAACGTCCTCTGCACATTACTAGTTTTTTTTAACACTCTGTTCATCAGTTATTTCACACTTAATAGCAATACAATTGAAAGTATACAAAGAGTTGTATGCAACCAATTGTAAAGCAACAAACTAAACGCCCGAAATCTATTTACGGATGCATCACGTCACATGCATGAATATTTCGTTAATCCTTTTTGACGTAGGACTACGTCTTTCATGGACTACGTCTTTGTTTACTATACTGGAACTGAGTAGCACTTTGTGAAAACGAAAATAGAAGTGTAACGTTTGAATGAAAGATTTCAAATGGTAATAACTACTAAATTACTGAACGAAACTGAACAATTTATATGTCGTTGGATAGATAAAATGACCAGCAATTTTATGGAGGGGGAAGAGAGCAATTTGATGGAGGGCGTTAAAGGGGGGGCTTTCATACAAATGAAATAAAAATTTCCTTAAAACTCGAGAACTAATCACACAAATGGAACCAAATTTATCATGCGGGGGTTTTAGAATGCAGAATTTTTTTCTATGGTGTACTGAGATCCATCCGTCTTTTAAAAGGGGGAGCTCCTATACAAATTTCCTTATAACTCAAGAATTAATTAAGCAAATGAACCAAATTTGGCATGCGGGGTTTTTGGAGGCATGAATTTATTTTATGATGGTTTGAGTCCTTTCACCACTGTGGTAGGAGGATGAGGACAAATGAAACAGAAATTTTTGCGTATGTGCCATATTTTCTGCTACGTAACAAGCGCTAAGCTGTGAAAGTAAACTAGTAAAACCTTCTCGAAGCAAGAGCTAGTGTATCGACTCCGCTAACTTACAAAAGTGTGAGGTACACACATGTACGGTGCATACAGGAGTCTATATTTGAGCATTCCTTCCCCCCTTCACAATGAAAGTGTTGGCAACGCTGTCATGTGAAGCTGGTACAGTGCGCAATTATCATTGGCAACATTGCTCGTCTGTCTTCCCCCTTTTCCAGCAGACTCTTGAACATGTAAGACGTGCTTTGTTCGTGCAGCTCTTCTCCGCGTCGAGTACTTTCTACAGTGTGATACATAATAGCATCTGGAATGAAACCGAGCATGTCTTCGGGTATTCACAAAAAGAAAAGGACATTCGTCTGGCACGTCATATTTGCGATGAACGTGCTTTGGCTTTAATGTTATTGGTAACCAGAGGCCCTTTTAAAGGCCACAAGCGATTTAAAGTAAGATTATTGAAACATGTCAAGTTACGCATAATCATATTTAATGCAATAATCTGTGGGCTAGCCATTAATTACTATTTCAACCTTTATGTCTCAATGGTTGCAGGCGTTGTAATTATGAACCCCCGTCCACGTATTTGCAAAGCCACCATTGCATTCATTGAAAATTTGAATCTAAATATTATGCTTTTCTCTTTTAAACATTCACTTAAACAATGGCACTCACAGATTCTTATATGCCAGATATGCAATTTACACTGGTCTTTGATCTAATGATCTGATATAGTCCTACGTCACCCTTTCGTACAACCCTTAGGGTTGTATACCTTGTAGTTTTTCATATAAGATGTCAGTTTTAAATAAATTCTTACAGTCTATAGATACAATCGGGCGATTGATAGGCTTGTTCGCGCACTTTTTTATAACTATTCACTTTCATGACATCAAATTGGACTACGTGTACCGCGGTCCTAAGAAATCTTGTTGGTATGAGGAGACTAATTACTTTTTCTTGCTCACTTTCCCAACACACATTGAATTGGTCTAGGTTTAATCGTAATCGTAAGAAATTTTGTTAGGACGAGGAGACTTGGTCACTCTTTCGGGCGTACTTCCAAAGCAAAGACATCAATTTGGTCTAGCTTTAATCGCGGGGTTAAGAAATCTCGTAGAGACGAAGGGACTTTGTCATTTTTTCTGACTTACTTTCCAAGTACAGATATCAAGTTACTCTAGGTTCAATCGTCGCTAAGAATCTTCGACCTTTTGGGACAGGAAGAATTTGTCAATTTTTTTTCTAAAAACACGTCTAAAATTGACGTCTTTTCCAACCAATCACGAAGCTAGGATTTTCAGGGTGCCAATACTTAATTATTGTCAATTTTTCAATAGCGCGTGCTTTAAAATCAATAGGCTTCTTTGCTGGAGTTGATGCACAGGCGATTTTCCGATCGATCTACCCAAAAATATTGAAAATTGATCTGGAAACTGCTAAGCAATTAGCGCTCGAAAACTGTAATTTTTTCTTGACGCTTGCATTTTTTGATTTTTTAAAATGACCCCCTATACCAGCTACCTTCCTGAAAGACGTAGTCCTGCGTCAAAAATTTTGAAAACAATCGAATTATTTGCTAACACCGCTATTTCACTATTGATTGGTTATTGATCTTTCATTTGTGTTTTTCCGTGATTTGTGTTCATCTTACATTTTGCTTCGTGTAATTTTTCGGTTCGAAGAGGGCTTAGTGGTTCTTTCTTTTTAACATCTGTCTTTCTAGCATCTTTATATCGTTTTTTGAAGTCTCTTTATCAGTGATTTATTGTACCTTTTCGTCTTTTGTTGCGTTTTTGATTGCTATTAATGGCGTCTTTTTGTCCTCATTTGTAGTTTGGCATTTCTGGTCGCTGTTTCACTGTCGTCTCTTAGGGTGGATGTTCCAGTAGTTGTGGTAGTACCAGTAGTGGTGGAAACTCGAAATATATCATAACATTGGCGGATTTCGAGATAATTTATATTTTCTATTGTTTAATATATATTTGTTAACAATTTTATCTAAGATATACAGTTAAAATCTAAGATGTTGGTGCAAAAATTACAAGTTCCTTCTGAGCAGACCAATAAAGTGCAATTGCTTAAGAAATTCGTAACAATCCATAGCATTTTAACAAGCCTACGCTGTTATTCACCTGATACCATGCTCACTGCAAGCGTTACTAAGGGCGGTAAACAAAATTCCACTATTATAGGCAAATTTTCCACTATTAAAGGAACATTACCACTACTTCAGGAGCACAGACTTATGTCAGGAAAAGCAATATTTTAAATATATCAACCAGTAGAATAATATAATTTTGGTATGTATTTAAAGCTAACATTATGGTGCACCATACTATCATGTAGTTCAATTAGAAACTGATAAATTGTGCGTTCAAATTGTCTTTAAACACTATCCCCCGACATAATCCCTCCATTACTGGAGCATCTACCCTAATTGATTTTTCTGCATCTATTTTAAGTAGTTTAGTTTGTTTTGTACTATCCTATTGACATTTTTTCATTTCGTTGGCGTTTTTTTGGTGTCTTTTCATCGTAGTTTGTCGTCTTTCGTATTTTATTTTTATCGGCTTTTCGCCTACTTGTCACCTTTTTGTTGTTTATGTTGTTTTTTAAACACGTTTTCGCCGTTTTTTGTTACTTCTCTATCGTATTTTTGTCTCCTTTTAATGGACTGTTCGCCATCTTCACGTCACACTTTTGTTGTCATTTGTTGATTGCCGTTTTTGGATTTTTCGTCGCTTGTTTCGATGGCTTTTTACCATTTTCATTTTGGCATCGTCATTTTGTAGACGTTTTTTTCGTTTTTTTTTGACGTAAGACTACGTCTTTCAGGACCTGGTAGTTGGTATAGAAGACTTTTACTAAAAATTAAATTTTAACCCTCAATTGGTCAACGAACTGGGCCCAGCACACTGGTCCAGAACCTTTTTTGCTGCGCAGTAGCTTTGAGCGGGAAAACTTGGTTTTAGGTTTATGGAATGTTTGGAAGAGTTTCTTAAAATTAAAAGCTCTATCGTCCAGCGGAATTCAAATTTTGATTAATCCCCCTAAAAGTGCAATAAAAAAATTGTTTTTCTTCATTTTCAATATAACACATTGATGTGTTCTGCAAAGTTTTACGACATATTATTTCAAGCAATTTTGCAGAAGACAGTAACCTTCTATCTCTTCAGCAAAGATTGAAAAATCCTATTTCTCATAAATGAAAAATCATTAAAATAAATTTTTCTATTTTGTAGTTGTTGTATGACTTTTTCCTGTTTTACAAAGATGTACAAATAGTAAAAATACACAACATTGGTGAATATAGTATGCATCTATCTTTGTTTGTCTAGGAACTATAGAACTTTTACTATAAAAATACCCTAATTTTGACCCCGAATTACTCTCAAGATGGCAACATTTTATTCAAAAACTCTTCCCAGAGAACCAGAATAGTTTCAAGCAGGCTGAAAAGTTTTATAAATCATGTTTAAAAGCACAAAAGTTAAACAAAATTTATAGGCTGACAAAATCGGGATAAATAGTTGATAAAAGCGGGAGTAGACAAAATCGGGAGCTGACAAAATCGAAACATTACAGTAATTTCAAAGTACGCACTATTGAAAAATTTAAATTAATGAAATATTGCCCAAGTTTCATCGTTCTTTCGTCGTCTGTTTTACATATTTTGTTGCCTTTTTAACGTTATTTAAATAATTTTTTGTCATATTCGCTTTTGTTATTTCTTTGTCGCAATTTTGGCTTCATTTCGTCGTCTCCATCGTATTTTCATGTTATTTCCGTCGTCTGTTCGTCGTTTTTTTACACTTTTCAACATATTTTTGTTAGGTTTTTTGTCATGTTTTTTGTTGCGGTTTTTGGCATCTTTCCGTTAGCTTAATGTTGTCTTTTCAGTGCCTTTTTGTCATAGTTATGTTATCTTTTTTCGAATTCGTCTTTTTGTCGTATTTGTGATTTTTGTCGAGGTTTTTATTTTTTGTTATTGTTTTGGCGTCTTTGAATCATATTTTTGTCATCGTTTCTTTGTCTCTTTTGAGACATTTGTTGTCATATTTTATCGTCTTTTATGGCATTTATGACTGATCCATTTTTTTGGCGTTTGTTCGGTGGTTTTTCATTGTCTCGTCTTCCGTCTTTTTTCAATGGGATTTTTACCTGTTTGTCCTTACGTTTTCGTCATGTTTCCGTCGTCTTTTTGTTGCATTTTTGTTGTTCTTTCGTCATTTTTGTGTTGCTTATTTGCTGTCTCTTTTCGGTTTTTGTTGGCTTTTTGTCATTTCTGTTGTCTGTTTTCGTATTCATCGTCTTATTGTAATTTCTTGTAAATTGTAAATTTGTAAATTTATTGTACATCTGTCGTATTTTCCTCATCTGTTCGATTTTTTTGGTAATGAAGCGTCATATTGTCATCTTTTCTTTTTTGTTTCCTTTTCTGCGTCTTTTTTGCAATTTTTTCGTCGTCATGTTTATCGTCAGTTGTTTTTTTTACTGTCTCTGTGTTGTTCTTCCGTGTTATATTCGACTTTTGTTGTCTGAATGCAGCCTTTTTGACCTTGTTTAAACAACCTTTTGTCATTTTTGGTGTTCTTGTCACTGATTCTTTTGATCGTCTTTTCGCCAACTTTTCATCGTAGTTTTGCCACCTTTTGATAACTTTTTCGTCATCTTTTCATCGCACTCGCATCGTCGTCATTATGCCGTCTTTCGCCGCTTCTTCGTCGTCTTTTTGTCGATGATTTGATGTCTTTTCTTTGTTCTTTGGACATCATATTGTTGTCTTGTCGACATCGTTTTGTTATTTTTCTGTCTTCTTTTTTCCCCATTCGTCGTCTTTTTGTTATTTTGCCATAGTCTTTTTGCCATTTTTTCATCGTATTTTTTGACGGCGTTTTTGTTGCTTTTCGGAGATTTTTTGTCTTGTTTTGCAGGCTTTGTTACTGTTTTGACGCATTTTCCCCGTCATTTCGTCATCTTTCCTTCATTTCTTGTCTTTTTCATCGTCTTTTTGTAGTTGTTTCATTTTACTGTCTTTTCGTTGTTCTTTTGTCGTCAGGCTGCAGAGTTTTCGCCACCTCTTCGTCGCCTTTTTGACGCTTTTGAATATCTTTTTATCATATTTTATTTTGCTTTTTTTTGTCGATGTTTTAACGTCTTTTCAGCGTGTCATTTTCATGTTTATTCCGACGCATTATCATCGTCCTGCGCTGTATTTTCGTCAATTTTTCATCGTATTTTACTATCACATCTACTTAAATCCAATCACGTAGGGGAAAGCTCTCTCGTGCCGGACACCTAAGGATTTTGAAATCAATATTTAGCATAGCTTCAGGTTTTATTCATTGTAAGAGCAATTTAGAGAACTGTTGTTTAATAAAAAAAATTGTGTCTCCCAGTAATGGGCACTTGGTAAAAATGTTTAATTTCTTCTATTGCTTGCATATTTGTTAACTACATATGAATTAGGTGACTACTCTGCTAAGTGAGATTAATGCTCGTAGTTTTGGGATTACTTTATAACCAGACAACTTAAAAAAAATAAAAAAATAAATATTGAGATCATTATCCGTTACCAAAAAAGAAACAAAATTGCGTATAAAAATCATGAAGCCATTAACTGCAATATACAGTGTACTTTACTGTAATTAAACAATACTAATTCATGAAAGCATTCCTGGAATTTGTTAATTATGTATTTTGAAACGTACCGTAAAACCGCTCAACTGCAGCTTTAATCGACATCCTAGCGCAATTTGTTGAGTTTATAGAACTCTCCGTGCCATTCTAGAGTCCTTTTATTCATTTCCAGACAACAACGAAAGGGTTTCATCATGACGTTTGCTTTGTTTTATGTGTAATCAAAGTGCCTTTTAATATGTCTCATAAAGCATTTGATTCCATCACCAACCTTTGCCAGCGGATGTCGATCTACCCGGCATGAGTCCTGCCTTCCCTGCTCTGTTCTAGCTCTTAAATCTATCTGCCGGTCAGCGTCGTTGATCATTTGGATCATTATTTGCCCACCCGATTCGACTATAGTTCTATTTAGTGCCATCGCCCAGAGACCCATATGGCGACAGACTTTTATTGATGTTTTATAATGGATCGCATTTGAGCTTTCCAATTAATTCGAGGAAAAAGCTCTCATCCGAATCACATCAAATCAATTAAATGATCACGTTGATCTAACATTAAATTTACAACGACTAATACGAGCTGACGATGGCAGAGCTTTTTATTTAATCGATGACTACCAAGGAGGACCCATCAGCCTGGCCTGGCCAGTCAGTCAGTCCGAGCTGATTTAATGGTGCTGCTAGTAAACCTTCGAACGAAGCGGGAGTTTTTTCCGTCCTCTATTTCACCGTAAAAATCGTTTTTGATGACAGATAATGAATAATAATAACACCCCGGTTTGATCGGCCGTAGTTGCCGTAGTCGTTCTGTGTTTCCGAATTTGGTGTTTTATTGATTTTTAGGCACCATGCTGCTTCGGAGCTCCACCTTGGCTCTGGAAACCGTCTCCATTGGTAGCCAATAGCCATACTCGTCGTAAGCGCGATGGGTTTTGGACCGATAGCTAACTTTTTATGCTAGCACGATAGTTCCGAGACCGAGAGTGTAGTCGGCCAGTGAATTAATAGTTATGATGTCTCTGTCGCTAGATTATATTGATTTTTCGTTAAAATGCTACTAAAATTAATAACAATTAAGATTAACGCTGACAAGCAATCGGTTAGCTTGAAATCTTCACCTGTGTGGTATGCAGACAGAGTGTAAAATTTATGGCCCACAGTTTTGAATTGGTTAGCAGTGTAAGCCTAAACGCTATAATGGTGACATAATAACCTTAAGTCGGCTAATAATCACTACTGAAAGCCTACTGTTTTGATTTTAAATAGTTAATCGTAAATTTTAATACTGTTGCATGTAAAATTTGACATGGTTGTTCAGTTTGTGACCATCCACATAAACAAACATATTCATCACTTTCCGCAATCAGTTTAGTACACATATCGAAATCCTTTTCCTCTCACCCTAGGACGCAGTTCGAATACTGTACCGTGTGTGCCACTAGCTGAAACCTGAAACCACATTTGCATAGTACAAGCGCGGTGATTTAAAATGCATTAAGTCTTAATTGTTTTTAATATGCAAATCAACTGCTGCTGCTGTTCTGTTCGCAGCCAGCCAGTGCAGCAAACGAATCAAATCCATCTGAACAAAATAAAACATCGCACAAACCGAAGAGAGCTGCAACCGAGGACCAATCGAAGAATTCCGCTGATGATGCGATAGATTTTACACTCGCTACAATCCTCGCGCTACTCTCGGAGAGGTTCCGTGTGCAGAGTGTGGTGTTTATGGGTCCGTTCGTTCAGAAGTTCAGAAGGTCCGTGAATCTTCACCGCTAGGCTAAAGCGATGCAAGCGGCCAGACACCGTTCGTTGCTGTCCCGCTTTCCTTTTCGCCGCCTTTGATAGCACCGCGCGGAGCGTGTTGTGTAAGACCGACGAAACATGAAATGTTGCAGCCTCCGATTGAGAAAACCGAGCAACGAGTCCCGGCCGGTCGCGCGGACGGGGAAATACCTGATAATTTTAGCAAAAATGTATACAACATCCACAACCTTTACGTGTACGTAAACTTGATCTACATAAAACATAAATAATGTTTTGGTAAGGTACATTCGCTTGCACTTGGAGGCTCACCATGTTCCAGGCGGATTGATGCGGAGCAGCAGAGGAGACCAGACGACGAACCTTTCCGATCGATTCGGGTTCCGTCGAGACGCCATCCTGTTGCCAGCCACGCTACAGACGGTTTCAGCCTGTTCCACCACCCTCAGAGGTGGAACTGGCCGTCAATAAAAGAGGAGACACACACAAGATTAACGAAATTAAGTGATTAAGATTATATCCCGGCAATGTTTCCTCGTGATTCCCACAGTTTTCCTGCGGTACTGCAGCGCAGCGGCTTCCGTTTGTTTTGCGGTAGAAGCCCGAGTACCGAGTCCGGTGAGGTGACTAAAGTTGGTCATTTTTTGTTTGTTTCAATTGTTCAGTTTGAATTTAGGTATCCTAGATTCGAATAAAGTTGTATGGTAGTGTAATCGGATCTTTCTCATGGATTGTGTTGATTGTCAAATAACACTAGTGAATAAATTATTATAAATCAATGCCTATAATACAATATTCACCGGCAAAAATTAGAATTACTCTGCCTCTAATTCACTCGGTGTACTTATTACTATCCACCATCCCCAGCAAGACGCTTCTATCACTTGTAGTTGAAATAACTTATTTATGACTGGTATTAGTCATATAGCAGTCACTTTAACTACTCTATAACAACTGTGTTGCTTGTGACGCCACCAGGAGCTGGTCATCCGCTTTTGTTGATATAGTTACACTAAACTGTTTCAATTATCGTTCAATGACTGGGAGATAGTATAGCAAAAACTGTTAAAACTTATGCAATTAACGTGGAAGTTTCCCTAAGTATTCTACTTCTGCAGGTCCTCCTACTGGTTCACCGCTGTCCAAATCATGTCCTGCAGAGCTCCACTAGAAATTCTTACAAGGAATTGCTTAGGAGTCAAAGCTTCAAACATCTCTGAAGAAAGAGTTGGCAACATTCGTTGCTTCCATAGCCAGCGTTAGCAATTTTTTACTAAATTTTTCCTCAGTGAAGCATGCTTCATAACAGATTTAACAGACTTTACCAATCTTTCCCAACCATCTCCCATACGTGATATCCCAGAAGGAAACAAATTCTTCATTTTCATTTTGTCGGTAATCGATTACGGAACGTTCCTCGTGAATCTGCTCTCGTAAAATGCATTCTGTACCCTGTAATTGGTCTTGGCAATCCTCTATGTCCGATAATTCATCATACGCAAGAAATACAGGATATTTTAGACAAGCTATAAGTAGTTGAATAATTACAGACCATTCACATAGGGGCACAGCTAATCTCGATCAAATATTTTCAACAAAAAATCGGTCTTTGAATTTTACTTTACAGGTAGATCATTACCAACGGCCTTTGACCAGCGACGAACGACGAACGACGAACGACGAACGACGAACGACGAACGACGAACGACGAACGACGAACGACGAACGACGAACGACGAACGACGAACGACGAACGACGAACGACGAACGACGAACGACGAACGACGAACGACGAACGACCAACGACGAACGACCAACGACCAACGACCAACGACCAACGACCACAGACCAACGACCAACGACCAACGACCAACGACCAACGACCAACGACCAACGACCAACGACCAACGACCAACGACCAACGACCAACGACCAACGACCAACGACCAACGACCAACGACCAACGACCAACGACCAACGACCAACGACCAACGACCAACGACCAACGACCAACGACCAACGACCAACGACCAACGACCAACGACCAACGACCAACGACCAACGACCAACGACCAACGACCAACGACCAACGACCAACGACTACTACTACTACTACTACTACTACTACTACTACTACTACTACTACTACTACTACTACTACTACTACTACTACTACTACTACTACTACTACTACTACTACTACTACTACTACTACTACTACTACTACTACTACTACTACTACTACTACTACTACTACTACTACTACTACTACTACTACTACTACTACTACTACTACTACTACTACTACTACTACTACTACTACTACTACTACTACTACTACTACTACTACTACTACTACTACTACTACTACTACTACTACTACTACTACTACTACTACTACTACTACTACTACTACTACTACTACTACTACTACTACTACTACTACTACTACTACTACTACTACTACTACTACTACTACTACTACTACTACTACTACTACTACTACTACTACTACTACTACTACTACTACTACTACTACTACTACTACTACTACTACTACTACTACTACTACTACTACTACTACTACTAGCGTGGTATGGACCGGAGTACCCAGGTAGATGCTATCTACACTGACCTGAAGGCTGCATTCGATCGTGTTGATCATGGTATATTATGTGCTAAATGCGATAAACTTGGAGCTTCTGTTGCAATTGTATCATGGCTAGAATCTTATCTACGAAATCGGAAAATTGCTGTAAAGTTGGGTGCGTCTCAATCTGGCTGGTTCAGTAACAATTCTGGAGTCCCTCAAGGCAGTATACTGGGACCCTTACTTTTCTCGTTGTTCATTAACGATGTAACCAAGCTACTACCACCTGGCACACGATTATTGTACGCAGATGACACTAAGATTTTTCAGCTAATCAAAACGAACTATGATTGCTGTAGACTTCAAGCGTTGATCGACTTATTCGCAGATTGGTGCTCCAGTAATTATATGACGCTTAGTATATCAAAATGCAGCGCAATCAGCTTTCATCGCAAAAAACAGCCTTTAGTTCACGATTATCGCATTGATGGAATACCTCTGCAACGCTGCGAAGTAGTCACTGATCTCGGTGTAGTGTTGGATACTCAACTGACGTTTAGGCAGCACTATTCCATGATTATCAGCAAGGCTAATCGACAACTCGGACTGATCATGAGAATTGGCAAGGAGTTTAACGATCCTGGTACCCTGCGAGCTCTTTATTGCTCGTTGGTGCGCTCAATCTTAGAGACTGCCTGTGCTGTATGGGATCCATTCTACGACAACTGGATAAAACAGATTGAACGTGTACAGAAACACTTTATTCTTAGAATCTGCCGTACTCTACCATGGAGAAATCATGACAGCTTACCTTCTTATGCTGACCTTTGCCTACTGATAGGAATTAAATCCCTTGAACAACGACGTAAAGACATCATGGCTCAAATGGCTCATAAGATTCTCAATGGAAGCTACGACTGCCCAACAATTCTCTCAATGCTTCAACTACATTGCCCTCTTCGTCCACAACGCCATCAACGTCTGCTTCGGTTGAACGCGCATCGCACAAACTACGGTCAGCATGAACCTATTCGTCGACTGGCTATAGCATACAATCGGTCTGAACATGCCTTAAATTTTTAAGTTTTGATTTTCTGTAGACTTTTGTTAATGTTTTTGATATAATTATGTATTTAGAGTTTAGTTTTGTTAGCCATAGGACCTTTTAAGAAAAGATGTTGGGTTTTTGTGCCGGCTTGAAAACTGCCATGTGTGCATTTCAAGGCGGCTTTTCCCAATCAACAACATTATTCATTAAGACATTTCTGTCGGATGAATTATACAAATAAATAACAAATAACAAATACTACTACTACTACTACTACTACTACTACTACTACTACTACTACTACTACTACTACTACTACTACTACTACTACTACTACTACTACTACTACTACTACTACTACTACTACTACTACTACTACTACTACTTTCTTTTTTTCATTCTCCTTTTACTTTAATTTCCAGTTGTAATCATTGTTCAAAAGTATTACAGGTGACACACACACACGATATCCTGAGGCATTCCTATTCTTTTCCAAACGTGGCTTAAAAGTACCCATAGTCAACCTTTGGTGCTCCTTAATTTACCTAGCATGAACCCCGTGCATAGGCTTCAAATCAGGCGAAGCGGCAGGCCCCTCTTTAGATGCAATAAAATCCGGAAAATTCTCCTTACACAAAACCTGTGCAGATTTCGACTGGTGAGACGGTGCAGAATCTTGTTAGAAGCAGTACGGTGCATTATTGTGGCATTTTTAGACGAAGGGAAGCAAATGACTCTTCAAAACATTAGCGCTATAATATTTAGTGTTGATTTTAACACCAGGCTCAATGAACAGCGATGGAACCTTCAAATTTGGATGATAAAACCTGCCGCAGTTGGGAAGAACACGCATCGACATTGGAGGAGGAATGTTTCAAGAATGTTGTGCCTTGCAGCATTTTTTCGAGTCCATATTTTAATAATAAGTATCATGTACTTACCAAGTGAAAATATGCTTGTCAAGCAAGGAGGGGTACAAACATGTGTGGGACACGTAGAAAATAATCACGTAGAAAATAATTTCCGCGTGGGTCTCTAAAAAGGGGGAGTCTCCGCAATATAGTCGAGGTTTTGCGTCGCCGCATTCGAGGCTTAGCATCTCTATCGAGCTAACTGCCAACAGAGAATCATATGCTAACCATCAGACAGTTAAATCCACCCAGAATTGCTAGCAATGGGTTAACTGAGCCAAATGAGTATAAGTGATTTCCTGTTTTGTTTCTCATCCGCTTCACATGATAAATTTTACGCGCAGTTGGAGAGTGAATACGACCACCGCCACAAGATCGTCATCGGGGATTTCAATGGTCAGGTCAGCCAGGAGGATGAACACGAATTGGTTATCGGAGGGTTCAGCGCACACCAGCTGACCAATGAAATGGGTCGAAGATCCAAGTAACAATTTGGGTTTTATTACACTCCTATGATGGCATTTAAGACCAAAATTTATCTTCAAGACCAGCATATGAGTACAATAAAACACACAATGTTGCTTTGGTTATCAACTTGACGGCATCCAAGAACAAGGCCGTACATAGTACGTTCTTTCAGCACAGACTCTAATCACAAGTACAGTTGGAGGTTACCAAATCAGACAGAATCACAAATCGACTACGTTTTGATCGACTATAGTTTGTTAACTAGTGCTATCGGCACTCCTAAGACATTATCAACGTCAGATCCAATCGTCAGCGCTAACGTTGACTCGAACCACTACCTAGTGATGGTTAAGATGCACCCAAAACTCCCCGTTGTTAGCAACCTTCGGTACCGACCCCAGCCTCGGTTAGATCTCACGCAGTTGAAGCAGCCAGACGTCACCGCAAACTACGCGCACTCACTCGAAGCTGCTCTGCCGGAAGAGGACAAGCTGGACGAAGCCCCTCTCGAGGACTGTTGGAACACCATCAAAATAACCATCAACGATTGGTTTGACAATGCATGTAGAGGGGTCATGGATGAGGAGAACGCTGCGCGGGAGGTCGAGATGCGCAGTGCCACACGTCAGCACGTAGAAAGACACAAACAGAAGAAGATGCAGCGAAACCAAATCTTCTGGGAGAAAAAGCGCTTCCTGGAAGAGTAGGAATATGCAGAGTTGCAGCGGCTGCATCGTTCTCAGGAAATGCGAAAGTTTTACCAAAAACTGAACGGATCCCGCAAAAGCATTGTGGCGTGAGCCAAAGTGTGTCGAGATAAGAATGTCAGTATTCTGATGGACGATCTTGAGGTGACCGATAGGTGGAAGCATCACTTCGATGAATATTTGAATGGAAACGGAGAACCATGATGGCGGGGAAAGCGATTTCGACGGTGCAACAAACGGGGAAGAGGTGCCAGCCCCAACGACATGCGAAGTTAAGGAGGACATCATGCAGCTAAAGAACAATAAATCAGCTGGGAGAGATGGAAGAGATCATTAAAATGGGACCAGGAAACCTTGACGTTTGTATGCACCGGATAATTGTTTGAATTTAGGATACGAAACAGTTACCGGACTCCGGTAACCGGAGGAGTAAAGAGGAAAGCTTATCTCCCCAATCTACAAAAAGGGCAACAAGTTGAACTATGAGAACTATCGAGCAATCACCCTGCTCAATTCCGCCTACAAAGTGCTCTTCCAAATCATTTTCCGCCGACTATCACCAATTGCGAACAGATTTGTGGGAACTTATTAAATCGGCTTCGTCGATGGTCGGTCTACAACGGATCAAATATTTACATTGTGGCAGATCCTCCAAAAGGGCCGTGAATACAGAGTTCCCACACACCATTTATTCGTTGACTTCAAAGTCGCAGTTGACACAATCGACCGGAAAGAAAGCAATGAAAATCAGGGAGAACAGTTTTTTCAGGATTTTATCGGTTTTGTTGCTTCAAGAACCGATGTTGCACTGATTTGTAGGTTGAGATTAAAAATCTGGAAGGTATTGGTATTGGCGTGTAGAGATAAACTTACCAAATCTTCCATTCTGTGCTTCCACGTTAGGTTTCGTACTCTATGAGACGCTAATTCTCCCGGTGGTACTCTACGACGAAGCGTGGGCGTTCTAAATGACGAGATCTAAATGTTTTTGAGTGTATAATTCTGCGAATAATTCTTGACGGTAAATTAGAAGAATTAATTTGGCGCACATGTATGAATCGCAATCTTTCCTCGGTATCATGAGGAAGAATAACCATTTCTGACGTTTTCGTAACGCCCCGTAATACGCTTAATGGAATGTCGTCTTCGTCTACTAATTTATTTTTATATTGAGTACCAATTTTGGTCCAAGACTTTTTTATAATTTTCTCCTCGACAGACATCCATGCTTCATGGAGCCAGAAGCATACCTGAAATAGAAAAACTAGGCAATAAGCAATAAATCTACTACAACATTTTTATAACAAATCACTTGTTTCATGGTTATGCTTGCTAAGCGGGTTTCATAACTTTGATCGTCATCTCTAGCCATAACTTCTAGCAGAAGTTTCTCTTTGAACCGTAACTTAATGGTTTGGATCACATTTTGGTCCATTGGTTGTATCATTGCGGTTACGTTCGGCGGAAGGAAGAATACTGTAACCAGCCCATCGTCACTTTCAAGTTTATCATTTACGTGGTGCGCTGAGCAGTTATCCAACAGCAGTACTGCTCTCGGAGAAATATTTTTTTCCTTTGCAAAACTTCTCACACCCGGAACGAAGTCTTGATGGAACCAAACATGGAATAAATTTCTAGTCATCCATGCATTCTGTGACGAGAGGTAAGTAACTGGTAGTCGTACATTTTTCAATGCTCTAGGATTTTTGGATTTCCCAATTATCACCATGGGAAGCTTGTGAGTTCCTGTCACGTTACAGCATGGCATAAAAGTCACCCGTTGTTTATTTGATTTTCTGTCAGGAGCTTCTTTTCCGCACGGGCCTACAAGCGCTTCAGAGGGTAACATTTTGTAAAACAGACCCGATTCATCTGCGTTATGAATCATATCGGCGGTTATATGGCTCACATTATCCAAAAATTGTTGACGGAATGAGTCTATACTGCCAACGTCACACGAGAGTACTTCTCCACAAAGCTTTAGTTTTCTTATGCCGTTTCGCACCTTTAAAACCGATAATGTATATTAATTAAAATTTCCTATATCCTGATTCAAGTTTCTTTACCTTGAAATTATGAACCCAATGATAAGAAAATACAAAATTCACGGGAACGTCACAATCAGGAGCAAATATTTTTGCCTTTTGCATCACCATTGACGTTGAGACCGTGCGGTTCAATCGTCTTTGGTTAATAAACCACAGAAAAAGAGCTTCCTCCAGTTTTGGGTACCTTCCACTCGACGCATACTTAAACTGTTTTCTTCCGCGGCATGCTTTGTTAGATGCTGCTTTGAGAATGTTACCTGAGTTTTTCTGGATTTTTCCAATGGTTGATTTATGGAGATTATATTTCCTTGCAACTTCAGCTTTAGTTGAAGTCTGG
This sequence comes from Sabethes cyaneus, assembly GCF_943734655.1. Taxonomy (NCBI): domain Eukaryota; kingdom Metazoa; phylum Arthropoda; class Insecta; order Diptera; family Culicidae; genus Sabethes; species Sabethes cyaneus. Next base: position 230,701,670 of record NC_071355.1, read on the forward strand.
CATTCCAACTCTTTCAAAATTTTTACTTTATCGGCTAGTGTTATAACACACCTTTTCTTCCTTTCGATTTTTTTCTTTGGCGAAGGCATTATCTATAGAAATTTAAAAATGATCATTTGTTAAGGAATATATTTTCCAGGAGTCAGTAAAACTTCTCTAATGTGCACTAGATAAAGTGGGTCTAAAGACACAAACACACCTTATACTTCACTCTTTGCCAAACAGAAGTTCTATATGTTTTTACACCACGATAACACACAAGCCACAAGAAGCACTTTTATTGATCCAAACACAGGGGTTTTGAAACGCGTATGATAAGACGATGTAAATTCGTTACAGGATAATTAGGAACTAGTTTGTTTTAATTTGCCATACGGCTTATATAGAGATCGAAACAATGGTATAAGCTATCTATTTTGTCAATTCAATAAAGAATATAAAAAAAACTTGGGCATTGATCAAAATTTTGCATTTTGTTTTGTGCGCATTGTAGAAAGCAAATTATATCGTAGCTTTGTCGATGATGTATCTCCACTGTCGTTGACCTCGCACTGCTATAGATAAGACAAGTTTGCATACAAAAACCGCATTGCATAGTTTAACTATTACATGTAGATTTTTGTCTGTTGAATTTTCAAATTTATTGTTGTTAAGAAGGTTTTAATAACATTATGTATACATTTATATTAAAAATGTATGGGGAAATTTGACCTTAAAACATTTCGTTAATTTTCAAAGTCAAAGTTCCTCATACATTTTTTTGTTTGAAAATTAAAACTGTTTGATGATTTGAGCGATTTTGTGGAATATGAAGATTGAAGTGAGTTCGAAAACTGACACTGATAAAGTCTGCATGTCGTAGGCGAAATACATATCTGTCGTGAAAAAGTTTTCTTTTATTTCAATTAAAATTGTAACAACAACCGACATTCTATTATCAATCGATCGGTATTTAAACCATTAAAATCTATCCATAATTGACAGAACTATTCACATTGTAAATCTTTCATTTTTTCGTGTTGCTCATATATTTTGATTTTTTGGAATTACCCTCTGTACCAGCTACCTCCCTGAGAGACGTAGTTCTACGTCAAAAAAAATCTGGTCCAGTGATGTATAAGATGACGATCAAAGCATGATTCAGTATATTTTCATATAAGACTTCATTATTGCATAAATTGTAACAGTATAACAAAATATTTTATCAAAAGAGGGGATTGCCACACACTTTTACAGAATATTTTACTATCAGGACATCAACTTGGCCTAGATCCAGTTGAAACACATTCAACTGTGACGAAAAGATATCGTAAATTTTTTATTAATTGTAAAAATGGAGTTTTTGAGCAATTGGAAGTTGGTAATCTGCCAGAAAAGAAAACAAACTAATTTTGACTTTGATTTTTCAGATTATTATAGACTATATTTCGCTTTGATTACTTTGAAATACCAAAAAATATTTTATGGTATGTATATTTCATTAAATACGTCAAAATCCATGTGATTGAAAAAGTATTTAAAAAAAGGTAGATAAAAACGGAAGTAAAAGGTAGACAAAATCGGGGGTACCTAAAATCGGGTGTAGATAAAATCAGGTGTAGATATAATCGGGATACCACTGTACTACGTATTGAGTTCGCCTACACCTATCAGCGTGAACAGCTCTTTTTTAAGACAACTCGTTATACAAACTGCCAAAGAATTTCTGACAAAATATAACAGAAACACTTACGATTGTAGTTCAAAATATTTATTATAAAATAACTTGTTTAACAGCCACTTGAGTAGATTTTGACTTCATTTTATTACAGGTTATCCGTCGTACCTCAACGGATTGTTCGTTTTCTGCTGTTGCGAGTAGCCGGTCGACGTCCACCAGAACCGGCTGCATTTCGACGAGCTCTGGTTCTGAATACGTAGGGGACGGCGTTAGCCATCTCTATATATGGCATCCTGGATTCCTGGTCCATCTGCTGCCAAGCGGCAGCTCCTTGTTGAACTACTTCCACTGGCGAAAGCTGACTGTGGCTACTCCGGAACTCACGCAGGTAGTTCAGGTATGGGTTTCTGGTGCGTTTTCCACCCATATCCGGATCGCGCTTGATGGGACGGCCACTGTTTCGATTCATCTTGCTGTAAAGTTTTCGTATGGATTCAAGGAAGGTCCACATTCGAATGACAGTTTTTTGCGTTGGAAGGCCTTGCTAACTAGATTTTTTCGCTTGTTGCGTCCGAGGACGGGAGATTGCTAGGTGATAAAAACAAGCCTAATAACAACCCATAGCAACATGAGCTATGTAATCACTCTTACTACAGTAACTTTCCGATTTTGTCAGCTCCTGATTCTCTTGCGATTTGGTCGGTTTTTTATACTGATTTTGTCAACCTATAGGTAAATTTTGTTTAACTTTTCTACTTCAAACATGGATTTTCAAACTTTTTGCTCTACTAGATACTATTCGATACACCGTGGTGAGTTTCAGTCAAAAATGTTGGTTAATTTCTGCTTTTCAAATTCGGACAAGCGATATGATCAATTAACAACCTACCAAATAGGTTCAAGTCATCCGTGTTAGTTGCTTGTGATTGTAGTAATACTGGAAACGTTGCATTTATTTAATCTTCTATAAGATTGAGAGGATTTACAGGGTGAGTAGTAATAACTGTAAAGTAGTAGCACAAACTATATATAGTTTGTGGTAGTAGGGTTAAATGGTTACAAAAATAAGACCTATGCAAGCGTTAATTTTGAGTGTATTTCGTGTAAAGTATTTCCATAACATTTGTCTTTCTTTCTTCCTTCGCTTTAATTACCGCTCGTAATCGTTGTTGAAAAGCGTTACAGCTGACACGCATGTTATTCTGAGGCAATTCATCCCAAATCTACTCCAAACATTGCTTGAAAGTATCCACAGTCTGTCCTTCAGTGCTCCCTAGTTTGTCTAGCATTAATCCCCATGTATAGAAGTCGTAGGATTCAAATTTCCAAACGTCCATTCGAAGAAATAAAACCTAGTAATAGTTTTCGCGTGGTGAGACGGTGCAGAATCTTGTTGGAAGCAGTATGGAGCATTCTTGTAGTGTTTTTTGACGATGGGATGCAAATGGTTCGTCCAAACATTATTGATGTAATATTTAATGTTGATTTTAAAACCAGGTTCAATAAACAGCAATGGAGCCTTTAAATTTTTGGAGATACATCTCCTTATCATCACGCTGAAAACTTTGTGGTAGCAGGAACATGTTTTCGTCCGAAAACAGAATTTCGTTTATATTTTGGCACTTTTATTTGCCTCAATAGGTAATTTTTTTAATACATTTAGATCACTTCCGAAGTGTGTTTTTATAGCGATAATTCACGAATTTTCTGCAATTAAAACCATTGATTTTATTGATTTACTAATCGCATCGTAACATGGGATGATTTGATGAGCGTTGGTCTTATTGTTTTGTCCGTCACTGCATTAATATTAAAGTAGGTATTCGTAATTATGTTCAACAGTTTCAATTTTTCTTCGGAAAAGCTAACGCTTTTTGAGGAGAAGCAAAAAAATATTATAATTTTTCAATACTTTATTTCACATTCGAACTGCCAGGTCTGTTCCATCACTAGGGACGTGGTGTGTTCTTCCTACCCCTGTTTCCCTCCAGAGCCGTCCTCAACCCAGCTCAGGAAATTTCTTCTTCCGTGGTAAACCGTAATATAGATATTAGCATAATACTCGCCAGGATCGAAGCTGGGCGAAGGGGCCTCTACAACAGCACTGATCCACCGTTGCCGGTTGGACCTTATGCAGTCAGTCAGTCGCATAAAACCGTCCGTCGTCGCGTCGTCGTACACATCGATCGTACTGGCTGCGGGCGAACCTGCGAAAAGAATTTATTCTTTAAATAAATAAATTGGATCCCTCGCAAGTCAACAGTACCGGCGCTGGATCGCGGATCTTCCCTAATGAGACAAATTCCTGTCGTTTGCCCTGCCATTTCAACGTCGAAAGGGAAATGTCAGTCTTCCACCCGGATTATGCTTGTTTGCCTGCCCGGTTTGTTAGGGCTGGCAGCAGCAGCGGTGATTTGCGATCTATGCTCTTCCCATTCCCATTCATTGTTCCATTCACTAACAAACCGTAGCGGTAGCGGTTGAGAGATCGTTAACGACAACAGATCGATCGGAAGTTGGCCATACCAGTGCCAGTCACCGTCGGCAAGACGAGTCCGACGGGTTGGCTGGGAGCCGAAAAAAGCACATAAGTACATATGGACGACGGCAAAATCGACAACGAACAACAAGATCAACTAGTGATGGATTAACATTTCAAGCGAGTCCTGGTTCGGGGGGCGAAGAGAGTACAAGAAATGGCTCAGTCAACCGGTGGTGGGAGAAGTCACGAAATTTCAGTCATTCCGCCAGTAAGAATCACGATCAATCATTGACAATTCGCGACCGACACTGACACTGGGATGACACAACAGCGGCGCACAACCTGCCGTTGCTGATCGGATCGAGTGAGTTGTTCGAAGCCGCCAACAGGCGCCATCTGTGTGACAGGATTTCACGTTGTCGAGCTATATTTAAGAATAGACGAATATACACATATCATACGTTTGCTTAAGTCTTATATCTTACCCGCCACTTTTATTCAACGAAGGTCATTACAAAGAACTTCGTTCCAGCCTCAACAACACTGCTGAATTACGCCGCTTCCTTCGGCCGGCTTCCTTCCATTCGAAACATGGAACGATGACCTCGGCTGATAACAAACGTTAATTTCAGAGTAATTCGAATTTTATTACCGGGTGCTGCATCTACCGAGCTGAGCTCATTCTCCGCAGCAAGGCTCCAAGGTTGTACAGCAACAAAAGCAGCTGATGACGACCGTGGTGAAGAGCCGTCCGTGGTGTTGTATGGTTGCGAAAGATCGCCCGGCGATAGCTTCGTCCTGTCGTCGCACGCCGTCCACCACGTCCACGTCTGTAGCAACACAGACAGCGTGTATTATATGTTTGTAAAAATGAGATTGCTGTCCTCCGGCATTCTTCCCGGAACCAACCGAGTCCGTTCCTGCCCTCTAGGAAAATATGATAAAACCACGTGAATAAAACGATGCAGCACAATTCGATCACGCAGTCGGAGAACGATGCGCGCACTTTATTATCATCCGTGTGAGCAACACGGGGAACGAGACAGGACTGGAGAAGCGGACAGGCGTGCGAGGTTGGCGCGGTGCGGTAGTTGATGAGAGGGGTCTCAGAATCACGACGAGCTTCGAAGCTGGCCGGGCCAGAAGAGGTCCCAGCGCGAGATGATGAATGAATGAAGCGTATTTTGCAATCGCAAAAGGGGGAGGAGAAGAAACTAAATTGCAACCCTCCGTTCTCGGGGAATCTCGGAGACTGAAACAATCTGTTCAGGGCACGGAGGAAAAACTTGTGTACTGTGGTGAATTTCTATTCTGTTTTGTTTCGGTACTGTTTTACCTTTGTTATACTCCTTAACAAAGGTTTTTTAACTGTAAGCGAGTTAAAAAATTTAATCCCTAGCTTTACTAATTAGGAGACCATAAAATTCTAATAACGGGTGGCAGCTAAAATTTTGGATTTTTTTAGACGAATGTTTGAAGAAAATTTGGAACCCGTTTCTACAAAAAACATCATGCAGATGGACAATACGTGTTTTGGCCGGATAGAGCATCATCGCTTTACGCCAAAAACACAATCGTTCCTGAATACCCATTCGATCCCATTTTTACCCAAAAACTACGACCGGAAAAATCTGTGTCAGTGCGCCCAATCTAAGATTTCTTCGGGATTTTGAGTTCCTTGGTATTCAGAAATAATTGGAGAGCCACGAATTGCAACAGTTGATTAGTAGAATCAAGAGATGCATTCGCAAAGTTGACATGACGGCCGTACAACGCTTCTGTATTGACGTCAAAAGAAAGCTTCGCCGAACAGCCGATTACGGACTGTTTTCAAATGTACACCAATTTTTTTTCAACAATGGATAATGTATCTTTAATTTCGGTAAATCATTTCTTCTTCATGTATCTTTGTCTTTTTTTGACAGCTTGACAAAAAATTGCAAAATTTTAGTTGCCACCCGTTAGCACAGATCTCTAGGCAAATTCGCTTGCATCCATGAAGATGTGCAATTGTAGAAACGATGGATTACACCGCAGATAGCACCGCGGGCGTAACAACGAGATACATGGAATACTGCTGTCTGAGTTAGCAGACTTCTTCAGCGCTTCCACATCGACTCAACCAACAATCGTCGTCACTATCTTCATCCCAATTGCATCTCATTCCACAAAGATCTTGTTTATAGTAAACGGAGCAAAAAAGCCGAGTGGGTCGAGGAAGCTCTAGAATTGTCGGTCCTCCAATCTCGCCGAACATCAGCTGATCCTGCGTCGTCCTCGACAGCACACATCCATCAGGTGCGGGGTTTGCCACGAAATCTACAGCCTCTTCCTGGTTCTCTGCTGAACATAGTTTTGGCAACTTTTTCGTTAAAAATTCTGCTCACGTGCCCAGCCCATCGAAGCCTGCCACATTCTACTATTACTGGCACTTGCGTGTCGGTCCTCTGCGCCGGCGAGTACTTACTCCTCGTACTCGCGTTCTTTCAGACGATGGGTTCATTTTTCGTAGCTTTAGTCACTTTATGCCTTTCTTTGTTCTGACGTGATTCTTCCCATCTGTCACTCTCTGGCATTCGGCATCAAACCAGCTGTTATGCTACCTTCTCCGAGTCGTGCCTACCACGTATCTCGCAGTTGTTTCGTGGGCGCAACGTTAAGCATAATGGACGTTAGGCATAACGGATGATAGGTATAATGGTTGATAAGCATAATGCACAGTAGGCATAATGGACGATAGGCATAATGGACGCTAGGCACAATTTACCAAATGTCGCCTTCCTACGAATACGCACTTGAGCCAATCGCCATCGGCCTGTCACAATATAATGAGAATCGGTGCCGCGCATTTAACATAATTTCGTTTGGCATAATCCTGCTTGGCATAAGGTCGTTTGCCATAAAAACATTGGCATAATCATAAGGGACCTTTTGGCAGAAAAACATTGTGCGGGCGACACCCATTCCAAATAACAATTTGGGTCTTATTGCACTCTTATGATGTCATTTAGGACCAAAATTAGTCTTGAAGACCACCATAAGAGTACAATAAAACTAACATAGTTGCTTGGGATGCAAGCCTCGGGGGTTACCGGCGACCCGCCTTTGAATGTGGCGGCCACTACGGAGGCAGCCCCCCACAGTAATCACGTCTGTCTAGGTTTATTAGCTTTCCTAGCTCTACCGACTTTTATTAGTTTTCCCTGGCTCTCGCATCGGCTCACCTAGTTTGTCGAATGGTTCTATAACAAATAACCGAAATCCAAATGGCCGAGTTTCAACAACTGTCACTGAAGGCCGAAATTGTATTTGGCCGTATTATGGAAGACCGAACCCCTATTTGAACGGTTTATAAAGGCCGAGCCCGTACTGGGCTAAATCTCACCGAATAATATTGATAAAAATAATGTTTTTAAGGTCAATGTTAAGCTTAAAATAAGTAAAAGATATGTTTATGCTATCTGGAAAAATATCAAATAAAAGAAAGTAAGCATCTCGTGAAACACTGGCACCTTAGTTTAAGAGTAACAAGACAAATACACTCCGCATCCTACTTTTTTTTTGGTAATTATTTGTGGCACAAACAGTAGAGTATAGATGATTGATATTTCTTTCTTTTTCTTGAGTGCAATTTAGTATTAGTTGCGAGACCTATTAATCGTGTCAGTAGCAAACGTTTCCTCGATGATTTAGGGCGAGACGGATTTACTGACTAGTAGGGGTTATCTCTTAGTTGAGTCCGAACGAGTGGTAGCGAGTAAGGACAGTATATACCCAACATTTGAGCAAGACGAAGGCCGCGAATACTTTCGATGACATATGTCCATTCGTAATTTGGTCATGTGTGTTTCGACAATGTGTTATTCAGTTATTTTGTTTCGGCCATTAAATCTACATCATTTGTTATTTCGTCCAGCTGAGACTCGGCCAATCGTGTTACGGCCATTCGTATGTAATCTGACTCATTCTAAATGCAATGCACTTTTAAACAGAGTTGATTAGACTGCTTGCAAGCTAACGGCAGACGGCCTAATGTTCGTTATGCATATGGTTCATTGCGCCTTCCGCACGTCCATTCCCTGTCGTCCCTGTAGATCTACCACAATAGATCTTAGTGCTGGTCGCAGTGGTTTCGTCTCCTATGGACAAAAAAAATCGTCCATTATGCCTATCGTCCACTATGCCTAATAGGGTACACTCGTTATTTTAATGGCTCCATGGATGTTCCTCCACACCCCATTTATTCCCATTCTTTCTGCTGCTCTGCAATTCGTTGATCAAGTTTTCTGAGGTATTCCGCTGCCACGCCATCTGCCGTCAACCACTGGATGTTGAAACGTAGCGTCCTCTCAGTGCTAGCCTTCGCTGCGTTCGTCAACCTTGCATGAATCTAAAGACGACGAGACAATGGTCAGAGTCGATATTTGACTCACGAAAAGACCGTAAATTATGCGACGTTCGAAAAGTGTCGATCGTTAATCAAGACATGATCGATCTGAGAGCTAGAGTCTCCAATTGGATACCTCCAGGTTACTTACGTACTTTAGCAGCCGGGGTGACTCTTGTCGTATCAAAAATTCCTCTCCATTGTACCTGGTCCTGGGCTACTCGTCGCCAATTCGTTGCGCGTCTTGACACACGCAAGTCGACTTCAACCTGGTCAACCCATCTAGCACGTTGGGCCCCTCCATTCCTGGTGCCGGTGGGGTTCTTGAAGAAAACGGATTTCACTGCACAGTCATCCGGCATGCTTGCGACGTGGCCGGCCCACCGTAGTCTTCCAATTTTCGCCAGGTATGCGATGGGAATCTCTCCAAGCGGTGCCTGTAGTTCGTGATTCATACGGCTCCGCCACTCTCCGCTTTCCGTTTGTACTCCGCCAAAAATAGTCCGCAACACCTTTCGTTCAAATACGGTTAGTGCACGTATGTCCTCCGTAAGCAAAGTTACTGTCTCAAGTCCGTTGAGGACTACCGGTCTGATTAGCGTTTTGTACATCATCAGCTTTGGCATATGCTCCCAAATCGAAGCAACTTGCGGCAGGAAAAGTATGCTCGACTTCCAGCTTGAATGCGTCGTTGAATCTCCTTACTCGTATTATTGCTGACGGTGACCAGAGATCCCAAATATACGAACACATTAACCACTTCCAGTTCATCATCATCTATAGTCACTGTACGTGGGAGGCAAACGTTGCTTTCTCTGGAGCCTCTCCTACCATATATTTGGTTTTCGACGCATTGATTTGTAACCCTATCCTCCTAGCCTCCGTTTTTAGTCTGGCGTAGATTGCCTCTGTCGTCCCAAGGTTTCTAGTAATGATGTCGAAGTCGTCTGCGAAGGCTAGGAGTTGGCTACTCTAGCTGAAGATCGATCCTCGTTTCGATGGCCGCTCGCCGGGTCACACCTTCAATAGCGAAATTGAATAACATACAGATACAGGACAGTCCATCCCCTTGCCGCAAACTTCTGCGCGATTCGAAAGGATTCGAGAGTGTCCCCGAAACGCGCACATAGCGCATCACTCGCTCTAGAGTAGCTTTGATCAGTCGCGTCAGTTTGTCCGAAAACCCGTACATGTGTATTATCTGTCATAGCTGTTCTCTTTCAACTGTATCGTATGCTGCCCTGGAATCCACGAAAACATGATGTGTGGGCACGTTGTACTCTCGACATTTCTGGAGGATTTGCGGAGAGTAAAAATTTGATGCGTATTAGCACGAGCTCCCATGAAGCCCGCCTGATACCGCCCTACAAATTCTCTTGATATTGGGGATAGATGACGCAACTAAATCTGGGAAAGCACCTTGTAGGCGGCGTTGACCAACGTGATGCCGCGGTAGTTACAGCAATCTAGCCGGTTGCCCTTTTTGTAGATAGGACAGACTACACCTTCCATCCACTCCTCCGGTAGTTTCTCCTCCTCCCAAATCTTAGAAATTATCCAATGAAGTGCCGCTGCTAGCGCTTCTTTGCCATTTTTGTAAAGCTCTGCCAGGCGTCGGTACTTCCCGGCGGCTCTATTATTCTTCAGCTGACGAATTTTTTGCCGGATCTCTTCGAGATCGGGAGCCGGCGCGCTGTTGTCGTAGGCACTCCGGGGTTAACTTCCATTGCGTCTACTGCTGCTATATCGCCGTTGAGGTGCTCATCGAAATACGGCTTCCAACTGCGCTCGTTTGTGATTAGAGCCCCTTCCTCGTCTCTACACATGTCAGGTTTAGGTGTGTAACCCTTACGAGTTTGGTTCACTTTCTCGTAAAACTTGCGCGTATCATTAGCCCGAAATAGTTGTTCCAGCTCCTCACGATCTTTGTCCTCATCCTCCTTCTGGCACTTCTTCCTCCTCTGGACCGTGGTGAAATCATTCCGCACTCGTCGGTACTTGGCCAAATTCTCTCTCGTGTATATGCCTAGATAATCTCTCTATCGCTTGTTGGCGTTCTCGTCATACGTACTCGAGGTTTCCACTCCTAGCACCGCGGTTGCGGCCTCGTTGACGGTCATGCGTATCGTACTCCATCAGTTTTCGAGGGTCGAAGCATCTGGCTCCACAGAGGAAGGCAGAGCTTCATCCAGTATGAACCTCAAGGTGTATTTCCGAATATTTCGACGTGGAGAGTAGGTGCTGATGGGGCCATTAGGCCCATAGTTGAAGAATTTGCCTTTAATTCTAAACACACATACGGTCATCTACAGGCTTCCACCGGATAACTTGTTCCTTTTGCTTTCCCAGCACTACGAAACCGACTCCATGTTCTGCCTTTTTACCGTCACTGTAATAAATGTGTGTACATGAAGCATTGCCAGGTGTGGCCATCGATCGTCATCGTTTAACTTAGATCTTTGAGGAGGGGCTAGGTAAAGGCTTGAGGGAGCCAGAGCTATATTTGACGCTCCTTGCATACATACGATTTTTCCACTGTATTTTAAATTATGTCACTTATAATTTCTGGTTAAACATCGCACTTCTCAGGAAACTGGTTGTTAATGTTTTCGCTATTTCCTTTCAACCGACGTTGAACTGATTTTTTTATAGCAGTAATCTCTACATTAGATAAAGGAAACGGTAGAAGAAAAAATTGAAATAAAGGTGCGAATTGTACCCTTAGGGTAGAACTGAGAAGGGCAAAAGCGGAAAATTACATGATAGCAGGGTTATTTGAAATTCACTTATTAGGTTCGTTGTTCTTTGTATGTTGTTTAGCTCGATGATTCCCGGATTTGAATAGGTTTATAATTTGAGTCGATTAATATAGAACTCGAACCCAAAGTACTCTACCTAAGTCTATATAATTCGCCAATGCTACATATCCCTTGAACCTTATGAGGACCATGAACACTCATAAACTTTCCTCCTTGTTGGTTTCGATAAACTTAGTGTCAAATAAAAGGTAGAGTTGGTTCATAGGTCGCTATTGAAATTCATGCTGATCGGACTTTTAGTTCAAAAGTACAAGTTTTTAAATTTTATAGTCCATTGAACTTTTCTGTAATAATAACATCAGGATATCATATGAAAATGTGAAGAAAAAAACTGTAAAATTCCACCGAGTAAATCGTAACTCAAAAATCAAACATTTTGAATCCAGGTAAAAGCGATTCCCTCCGTGCCTTTCCGGCAGCGCACAATGAACGATGATTATCAGATATATTGCTTCAAGTGTTTTCCGGCTACTGGTTGTTTTTGGTTCCTCCATTGTTGCGGTGAGTTTTTCCTTCGATGTCGATGCAGCGACGGCGCGGCATGGCAGTGTAGTGTAGTGTTGATCGAGTCGTATCGAATCGAACAGAATCAAACAGTTCCTCCCGAGGAGTCCGTCCCCGGATGGGTGCGACGTCGACGCCGGAAGGCGGCATCCCCTGGAAAGGAAATTATTGAAAATTGTTATTAAGTACGCGCCAGACCAGACCGATTTTCATAAGTCGCGCATACATTCCGGCTGGCGGTTGACCGTTTCGTTGCTGGACGGTTGGCTGACTGGCCGGCCGGCTGGCTGGCTGGTTGGCTGGATGGCTGTGAAAGAGGTTTATCGGAGAACTTGCATCTTTGGACGAACACATGGACATGGATAGGGGGGTAAAAACAGAAGCTACTGGCTCGTCCGCGTACAATCAGCGGCAATGTGCCCGGCATTGCACCGCGAGAAGAGAACGAGTGTTGCAGCAGTAGCATAATAATTACAGCCCCCAGCTATGTCAGACGATAAATTTCGATGCACCCCGTAGGCAATCTTAAGACGGAATGAGGCAGACATGCCGGGAGAGATAGATAGAGAGCGAACGAGAGACAGGAATGCCCACGGTAATTGAAGGTTTTCTTCGATTCCTGCACAGTCATTGGGAGACCCCTCGATTCCATTCATCATTTGTTGTTGCTGCTGCTGAGGCTGCTGGTGCTGCTGGGCTTGCTACTTTGGCTGTCGTTTCGACCGGACGGTAGCTAAATTACGTTTTAATTTCCAGTCGAAAAAGTTCTAAAATTAAAGTTTTGCCAATTGGATGCAGTGCATTGCGTGCCATGTACGGCGAGTGAAGCATAATAAATGAGAAGGTATTGATAAATCATTATTGGTGATCAAGTGGAATGGGTGTTGGATTTTGATTATTCAGTTGCAGTGAGTTGGTTTCGCGTTTACGTGCATGCAAGCAAAAAAAAAAAAAAATTCGATGATGATAATACTAACGATTTTACAAGTGGCTTACAAGCATTATTATTTGGTGTTCTTCTTGGACGAAAGATGATCGAAATTGATATTTCGGAACTCACCCAAAGCCATTTTAGTTGAGAATTGAACTTTTAGTTATATTAGGTATGCATTTCAGTGCGTCTGAAAAATAATAAGAAAAAAGAAAAAGTTAAATTTGACTTTTAGTTGAGGAAAAACTGGTAGGAACACAGCCTGCAGTTTACCAATGCTAGATTCCTTTAATGGTTTGGTTAGTTTTCGTTCGGTGCGGTGGCGATAAAATTAATGAGAAGTTGCATGTCCGGTCAGAGCAGTGTCCTCAATGGCGAAATGATGTTATAGAGAATGCAGCTGCGAGCCGGGGAAAGCGATTTTACCACGAGCAATAAAGCTATTTTTTATGTTCCAACCTTGAGGGTGTCCAGCATCACTTATTTCTAATTAGAAAGACACTTCTAACAATTGCCTTCGAAATCGCTCCGGCAGCGAATGATACTGAACACATTGCTTCTGCTCGTATAGACTCCTGGATGTGCCATTAATGTTCAAATTTGACACAATCCGGAAAGTTATACCTACGTGTAATTATTTTCATTATTTTTACCTGTTGTATGTTAATATTTGAAACCAGAAAATACACAATCAACTATTCGTTTCTGAAATTGTCACAAATTTGTGAATAAAACCAAGCTGCCCCACCTATCTTAACTTGCCATGCGTTTCCATTTCCGTTAACTAGGTTGATGTGGAAAAAATTCTAAGTCAATACAACTTGTTGCCCGAGGTGGTATAAAGCAAGCAGAACGATGTGGATTAACGATTTGGCCCCGCATGTTTCTCAGGTTATTGCGATCTGCCTCGGACGGTACACCCGAAAACAAGCAGTTCTGCTGATTCGGAAATTAGCGCTATAATTAGCGAAGCCAACTTTTGATTACCGAATTAATGTTTTTGCTAAATTTAGCAACGTGCAGTGTGGAGTCTTTAGCTTCGGTGGAAATTTCCTTTCGCTAACGCTAATCAATTTCCATTGCTTCGAAAGCAGCTTACGGAACGGAAAGGAACAATGCTCAATTGGCAGTAATCAGTTTTTCAGTTCTATTTTTGGACGCCTAGGAATGTGTCTAATAAAATATAATTGTACGGTTTATTGAGGTAATAGTGAAAATAGTCATTTTGGACAGCGTAGAGCCACCATGGTTCTTCGCCCTCGCTGGTGCGTCTTCGCGGCATAGTTCAATTTGTTAATATTTAGACTCAGATGTACACTCACCAGTAACTATTTTCGTAAACACGCTGAAAAAAATCAATATGCGTAAATGAAAATTAAACCGTTAGTACTGAGCGATAGAGTAAAGTGAGAAGCGACAGTGTGAAGCGAAAAGTGAGAAGCAAAAAGTGAAAAGCAAAATGTCAGAGGCAAAAAGTGTGTAGTAAGAAGTGAGACGTGAAGAGTGAGATGTGAAGAGTACTAGGCAGTCTGATAAGTACCTGGAAAATGAAACACGGAGACGTTTTTGTTGGCCAAAGTCGGTTTTATTTTTCAACATTCAACTCTCCTTTTAGGTCGATACAGCGAGTCCAACGATTTTCTAACTTTTTGATACCGTCCGAAAAGTACTTGATCGGAAGGTCTCCAAAATACGCCTCAGTTTCAACTGTGAGCTTCTCATTTGAGTAAAAAGGCTAACCGGAGAGCCATCTCTTCAGGTTAGGAAACAAGTACTAATCGCTGGGAGTTGATTAGGCGGAGGTTAGTTGATTCTCAGTGCTGTAACTTGTAAATGCGTAAACATAAATGGCTGAAGTTTTGACAGGCGTCATTTGAAGGGTAAAGCTCGATAAAAATGATTCACATAAGTGAATACTAATGCCATCTCTTAGAATTTTCAGGTACTTATCAGACTGCCTAGTGAGATATGAAGAGTGAGATGGTAAGATTGTGGTGTGAAAACTGAGATGTGAAGAGTGAGATATGAAGAATGAGATGCTAAGAGTGGGATATGAAAAGTGAGATGTGAAGAGTGAGCTGTTAAGAGTGAGATATGAAGAGTGAGATGATAAGAGTTAGTTGTGAAGCGTGAGATGTGAAAAGTGAGATGTAAAGAGTGAGATATGAAGAGTGATATGTGAAAAGTGAGATGTGAAGAGTGAGATGTGAAAACTGAGATCTGAAGAGTGAGATGTGAAGAGCGAGATGTGAAAACTGAGATGTGAAGAGTGAGCCGAAATGACAATTCTAAAGCCGCTTGGTTATATTTTAATTTTATAAAGGTTTTATATCGATATGAATCTGCTTTTATCAAGGTGTTGCGCAATACCAAGATAATGCAAGTCAAAAATTATTAGTAGCTAGCTATAAAATCATAATAAAACTGTTTAGAAAGCAAATTTATTGTGGTTGCTTATATAATCACGATTAAACTGGTTGGCAGCAACACATCTCTTATAGACTTACTATAAGTGGGGTGTAGTAATAGAATATGGCTCACCAATCAAAGTTGACTTCATTGCGGTTGGTTGTCATATCGCATTTAGTTTAGTTTTATGGTGCTATTGATATGGTATCACCCGGAGCAATCAGATTTAATGCTCCTGTTATCAAAAATATTAGAGTTCAACACGGAACCAATTTTTTATGCGATTCCATATTGCCGTTCTGTAGCTCTTTTTTCGGTCGCTAAACAACAATTCATCAAAGCATGCTGTGACTTGCAGAAATGGGGTTATTACTAATCGGTTTTCATACCAGAAACAGAATGCAACTTGAATGATTTTGCTAGAAACAAAGATTAACCAATCGAATAAATTGAAGTCACTTTTTACGCGCAGTTTGATGTTCACGCGAATTGCGGAACTTATGCGAGCTTTGGATTTTACTCGTTTCTTTTTACGCGAGTTTCGTAATTTATGCGGATGTACTCTGTGTCTATATTTACACGTAATTTTGGCGTTCGCGAGGTTTTTTACGCAAATTTTAGAGTTTACGCGGTTTTTTTTACGTGAATTTCGGAATTTGTGCAGTTTGTACGTGGTTTTGATTCACGCGGAACGTGCCCTTCACGTAAATTATTTTTATCACCCTACTACTTGTAGGCTTATCATTCCAATTTACACTATTAAATTTAATGCGCATATGCTGCATAACTACGGAAACCGCTAAAAATTAATTATATATTCGCATATTTTATTATCGTCACTGTATATCAAATCGATCGATCGATCTATATATTCTCAAGGTAATTAAGCTTTTTGGGTGATTTCGCTTTTACCGCAGTAGGGCTTCATAGCTTTGTCGAACAAAGCGAAAAGCTGTATTAGGTCATGGCGGTAGCCGTCAAGCAGCGAAAAGCATAATCGGTTTTATTGCTGCTTTCACCAGAGCTTACTAGATTACTAGAGCTTATAGCCTAACTCTTCAAGAGGTTATGAAAACCTTCTAAAGCGTAAGCCTCTTGGTCGGAAGGAAATTTTGTAGCGTTCATCAGAAGGTTCTAGTGGAGCTTATAGTTTCACTAGCGGTTTTATGAAATAAGTCATGAAAACCGCTAGAGAAGCGTAATAAAACTTAAATTGCTGCTTGGGAGATGTAAAGAGTAAGATGCGAAAAATGAAATCCGAAAAATGAGATGCGAAAATTGAGATGCAAGAAGTGAGATGCGAGAAGTGTGATGCGAAAAGTGAGATGCGAGAAGTGAGATGCGAGAAGTGAGATGCGAGAAGTGAGATGCCAAAAATGAGATGCGAAAATTGTGATGCGAAAAGTGTGATGCGAAAAGTGTGATGCGAAAAGTGTGATGCGAAAAGTGTGATGCGAGAAGTGTGATGCGAAAAGTGTGATGCGAAAAGTGTGATGCGAAAAGTGTGATGCGAAAAGTGTGATGCGAAAAGTGTGATGCGAAAAGTGTGATGCGAAAAGTGTGATGAGAAAAGTGTGATGCGAAAAGTGTGATGCGAAAAGTGTGATGCGAAAAGTGTGATGCGAAAAGTGTGATGCGAAAAGTGTGATGCGAAAAGTGTGATGCGAAAAGTGTGATGCGAAAAGTGTGATGCGAAAAGTAAAAAGTAAGAAGTAAGAAGTAAGAAGTAAGAAGTAAGAAGTAAGAAGTAAGAAGTAAGAAGTAAGAAGTAAGAAGTAAGAAGTAAGAAGTAAGAAGTAAGAAGTAAGAAGTAAGAAGTAAGAAGTAAGAAGTAAGAAGTAAGAAGTAAGAAGTAAGAAGTAAGAAGTAAGAAGTAAGAAGTAAGAAGTAAGAAGTAAGAAGTAAGAAGTAAGAAGTAAGAAGTAAGAAGTAAGAAGTAAGAAGTAAGAAGTAAGAAGTAAGAAGTAAGAAGTAAGAAGTAAGAAGTAAGAAGTAAGAAGTAAGAAGTAAGAAGTAAGAAGTAAGAAGTAAGAAGTAAGAAGTAAGAAGTAAGAAGTAAGAAGTAAGAAGTAAGAAGTAAGAAGTAAGAAGTAAGAAGTAAGAAGTAAGAAGTAAGAAGTAAGAAGTAAGAAGTAAGAAGTAAGAAGTAAGAAGTAAGAAGTAAGAAGTAAGAAGTAAGAAGTAAGAAGTAAGAAGTAAGAAGTAAGAAGTAAGAAGTAAGAAGTAAGAAGTAAGAAGTAATAAGTAAGAAGTAAGAAGTAATAAGTAAGAAGTAAGAAGTAAGAAGTAAGAAGTAAGAAGTAAGAAGTAAGAAGTAAGAAGTAAGAAGTAAGAAGTAAGAAGTAAGAAGTAAGAAGTAAGAAGTAAGAAGTAAGAAGTAAGAAGTAAGAAGTAAGAAGTAAGAAGTAAGAAGTAAGAAGTAAGAAGTAAGAAGTAAGAAGTAAGAAGTAAGAAGTAAGAAGTAAGAAGTAAGAAGTAAGAAGTAAGAAGTAAGAAGTAAGAAGTAAGAAGTAAGAAGTAAGAAGTAAGAAGTAAGAAGTAAGAAGTAAGAAGTAAGAAGTAAGAAGTAAGAAGTAAGAAGTAAGAAGTAAGAAGTAAGAAGTAAGAAGTAAGAAGTAAGAAGTAAGAAGTAAGAAGTAAGAAGTAAGAAGTAAGAAGTAAGAAGTAAGAAGTAAGAAGTAAGAAGTAAGAAGTAAGAAGTAAGAAGTAAGAAGTAAGAAGTAAGAAGTAAGAAGTAAGAAGTAAGAAGTAAGAAGTAAGAAGTAAGAAGTAAGAAGTAAGAAGTAAGAAGTAAGAAGTAAGAAGTAAGAAGTAAGAAGTAAGAAGTAAGAAGTAAGAAGTAAGAAGTAAGAAGTAAGAAGTAAGAAGTAAGAAGTAAGAAGTAAGAAGTAAGAAGTAAGAAGTAAGAAGTAAGAAGTAAGAAGTAAGAAGTAAGAAGTAAGAAGTAAGAAGTAAGAAGTAAGAAGTAAGAAGTAAGAAGTAAGAAGTAAGAAGTAAGAAGTAAGAAGTAAGAAGTAAGAAGTAAGAAGTAAGAAGTAAGAAGTAAGAAGTAAGAAGTAAGAAGTAAGAAGTAAGAAGTAAGAAGTAAAAAGTAAGTAAAAAGTTATATCACATGCAAAAGAAACTTGAGAATATTCCACGCGAAATGTGACTTTTGCACTTCCATGGAAGTAAAATGACATTCGAAATAATCCCGATTTCCCGGTAGTCGCTCGTTTTGACCATTTTTCTCATTTGGGCTCCTGTAATAGGATAACATTAATTTTTAATTGAAGATTAAATGTTGACAGCCCCGTGAACGCTGAATCAAAAATTAAGTTATTTATATTATTTGTGATGAAACGCTTCTATTGCTTTTGGATTCAGCACTGTTTCTGATATTGACGCAATTTGAACAATGGTAAAACAGCTCCACATTTCCAAACTGGTACATCATCGAAATAATAAACCTTCGTCACCTAATCTTCCCTACTCACGCCGTCTTATGTACAAATGTTTGCCCAACTGCCATATACGGTCGGTTGATCGAGACTCATAATGATGACCCCGCACTTTCCAGTAGTGGAAGCCAGTTTCAGAAAGACCCTCGAAGGGCTCCCGCTGCTGCTTCTGGCTGGCTGTGCGGTTTGGCTCTATTCCAGTAAATCTACACACATTTTGCGCTTTTGTTCCAAGACAGTATTGCTGCCGTTGCTGCTAGGGGCAGAAGACAGTAAAAATACGCCATCCAATAATGGCTTCCCCACATTAAACGAGGTCGGTGTCCAGGGTCGCGAAAAGGAGCGGCCGCGAGAAAGGAAGAGTATATACCTATAAGAAGGTACAACAGCAGCAAAAAAAAAAAAAAATTGCAAGCAAGTTCCAGCGAACGGTGAGTGTGTGTTTTAAAAGGTGATTACGGCCCATACCGAGCGACACAACACAATGGTGGGCGGATATTAAAATCGGCTTCTTTTGAAGGCCCCTCATGATCGGCCGGTTCTTCGGCCCGATGGAAGTGCTTCGCTTTTTCGCGCGACCCCATCATCATCATCATCATCATCGTCGTCATGATCACTGCCGATCTCTTTGTGTAGTCGCATAAAGCTCCACTTCCGAGCGAAAACGCTGACTAAAAAGGGGAGCAAACAGGACAAGGCACTAAACTTCTCAGATCAAGATGGCGGCTGAGTGGACGTTCTGCACGCGAGACAATCGAGAGGGTATTTTATTGTTATTACTGTCATTACGTAATTATTCGCAATGGATACGACATCGTTACAAGTCGATTGCTTAAATTGGTGCGCTGTTGCCATCATGCGCGATGGGCGGAAAAATAGATAGAACCATTTCCCGAAAAGTCCAAAACGCTTAATCACTTTTGCAGCGCGAGTTGTGTGCGAAAAGATCGTTAATCAAAGCAGACCATAAAATCGAGTTTTGTAAAGATTGAAGATCGCGACTGCCCGATAGGCTTGGAAGGAAAATTGTTCTCGAAACGATTGCTGCACTGCACTGCTGGCACGGAGAGAAACGGGTGATGGTTGCATTACATCTAGTAGAACATTCAATTCACTTTGTTCATTGTGATTTTACACCATTATTGCCCGTTATGAAAAAATAACGTGCCTAGATTGAGTGCTTCGGACATCGTACTGAAGAGTACATATCTCCGTGCAGCAGCCATGCCGCATTCGCATTTGTTATGAACAAGTCAAGCAAAAAAAGAACCGAGTGTGTAATGACAGTATTTATTACCATCAGCATTGGCTACCGGACTGGGAGATAAAGTAAGTAAGCAAGAATCAATTACTAGATTAGTACCCTGTGGCTCTTTCGACGACGATGACTGGACGACTCCTAAGATTAATACGGTACCTTCTGGAGAGTGGTTCCGTCTCTTTCTCACCTCTAATCGTAAGCCGCACGCAAACTGATACAATTTACTGGTACATCGCGCAATCTCACAAAGCAAAGTCTTTGATAACTATCATTGCGCGCTTGGACCACAGCAGCACAGCTCTCTGACGAAGCCGCGCCGTGCCTTTCCGTGCCATTCCGTGCCATGCCGGGTTCCATTCTTTCGCTTCAATGCCTATTCTGCCGTCGCGTTCCTTTCCTATCAGCCAGGCATCCGATATAAATAAGTAAAAATTATTATTATAGGTTATCCCGTGCGTGTTCGGGATCCGATCGGATCGAGTTGGAAACAGTGCTCTGTCGAACATTCGTAACGAGGGGACGTGTTTTGCAGTGTGCAGTCACCACTATGAAATTAACACAACCGCCACTGGTATTACTTTCAATTACCGCCGGTTTAGCCGGGAATCATGTTTAACATTTGTTCACCGACTTCTATCACAACTGATAGGGTTTTCTATCTTGTACAGGAACGTTTCAGGGATGCCACCAATCGATCTGATACAAGACAGATAATCACAAACTAATTAAAAAATAAATCATAGGTTCGTGTCCCATCTTGATATTCTGAATGTGATTCTTGAAATTAGAATTTTTTTCTTCGCAAAGAATGATCCTTCCCTGTAATGAATGTTGCTGTGGCAAGCAAATTATTGCCACCGAGGATACAGGATGCACTAACGAGGATACAGGATGCAACTCCCCGAAAAATGAGGAACGAAAATCATATGATTCCATCTCTCTGTTTCGGTCCAAATTGAATTTCCTCCTATATTTTGCAATATCTTTATGTATGCGAGAATTCTTTCACACTTTTGTGATGATAACTTTCGAGCAGTTTTAATTTTCATTTCTTTCCTTCTTCATCGCAATCGATCGGTGCGAAATGGAGGTTGTTAATTGACTGAAGCAGCCATTGTCGCGACAGTCGATGGTGATTGTGATATTTTTTTTCAATTTCCTAAGGGCAAAGTAATTATTCCCGTAAAGAACAAAAACAAAATGTGACATTACCTGATTAAGAACAGGATTATTGTTTTACCTTTTCCATCTCATTACTCACCCGATTCTTTTAAGATTCGAACCCACGACTACTTGCTTGTCAAAGCCGATTCGGTAAATTGTGGCCGTAGAACCCCCAACAACAGTTTTTATAAATTAGATAAATTATAACAAACAAGAAACAACAGTTATAAATTGACGTCAGTGATTAAAACAATACGTTTCCGAGAACTACATGCGCTTGCGGGATGTAGCTCTACCTTTTTCTATGCAGTGTGAACTCTCGAAGACGAATGAGACAGGATACGCTGGGTCGTCAATGAAGCTCCGGTGCTAGCTGAATAATCCCCGAGTACAAGAAATGACGGTTTTAACGGGAAATGCCAGCAAGGGTGCAAAGGGAAAAAGTGTAGAAAAACTATCTGAGTATTGCCACCAGGGAAAATATGGCCAAGTAACAACGAGGGCAAAATAAGTGGACCTCGACTATCGATCTCGTACAGATTCGGCGAGAAATCGGACAGCTGAAGACCAATAGAGCCGTCGAAAAGGAGCGACTCCCGTTCTATGAAAACGGTGTGGAACCACGAGCAACAGCACTTCATTTGGTAATTTCTAGGATTTGGAAGGAGTAGAAATTACAAAGGTTAGGTTATTACCACGGCATTACGTTGATCTCACAAATCTGGTTACGTCGTCTATCCCCAGTAGCACGAGATTTCGAAGTTCAGTAACAGGCAAGTTTTATGCTGATCCACAGTTGGCGTCTTTGGTGAAGATTAGATTTGGCGCCGATTTCTAAATCACTGCTCCTTCCAAGTTTATCAGTTTTTAAAGTTTAACAATCATGCGAGATTCGTATCTCGTCAATATCAAATTTTCACACTCCGACAAATTCTCCAAATCCTGTCGGGAGAACAATGTGGTCGCTTCATATTTTTGTGGATTTCAGGACAGCATACGATACAGTCCTGCGCGAATAGGTATGGCAGATAATACACGAGTACGGTTCTCGGGTTAAACTGACGGACGCGGCTGATCAAAGCTACTCTGAAGCGAATGATGTGCGTGTTTCAAGGGCACAGTTGACTCCTTTCGAATCGCGCAAAGGGTTGCGGCAAA
The DNA here is from genome assembly GCF_943734655.1 of Sabethes cyaneus. Taxonomy (NCBI): domain Eukaryota; kingdom Metazoa; phylum Arthropoda; class Insecta; order Diptera; family Culicidae; genus Sabethes; species Sabethes cyaneus. The sequence continues at coordinate 230,723,885 of NC_071355.1, forward strand.
GGGCTGGACTGTCCTGCAGGTTTTTCAACATCGTTATTGAATGTGTGATCCGACGAGCAGGCATCGAAACGGGAGGAATGATTTTTGCTGTAGAGATGCTGTAAGAGTCAATAGGATCGCAGCAACTGGCCCTGCAATTGTCCTGCACTCTAACAGCTGACTGCAAAATCTGTCGTAAGAGAACAGAAGGTTTCGAAAATGGAATGTAGCACCTAGGCTTTGCTTCGTTTTTTAGACGATTCCTAGCCTTTGTAAACAACCTTGACGTCATTACTAGAAACCTTGGGATGACGAAGGCAACAAATCGATGCGAGAAGTTCTTGATACAGCACGAACCACTCCGGCTCTATGCTAGGTACTAGAGTAGAAGAAGGCTCATGGTTCATACCTCATAGTTGCTTGTTCGTTAAGTTGAAAGTTTGTGAACTTCTTCAATAAACTATGATTCGCAAACTAGAGTTCGTGTTACTTTCGGTACGTATGAAAACCCGTGGTTCTGCTTCGAGAGCTTTTCACTTGACTCCTCTTTCTTATTAATCGATTCATTTGAACAGTTCGTAAGCCAGTCGCCCATCCCTAACCAGCGGAGGATAGTGATCGTTTAGATGTGATCTGCAGAATTCTAATACGCTAAGTGCGATTTATGGGGCCCGTGCTACTACAGGTCAATTATTGACTCCGACAAGTCCTTCAGAAATATCGGGAATACAACGTGCCCATGCATTATTTTGTCGTGGATTTCAGAGCAGCATTTGAAACAGTCGAACAAGAACAGCTATAGCAAATAACTGCGCCTACAAATGACGGATCTCTGTAGAGGCACGTTCGAATGAATCTGAAGTTTCTGAAGCAGAGGGTCAAAAGTCCCTAAAAGGAGGATGGTTTTAATAACTGTTATGCATGGCTATTACGTAATGACCTGAATGGAAAAACCCCTAATCCAAGATGTGACGCGACCCGTGCCGAGGCATAAATGGTGGAGAAAAAAGCAAAGCCATGGGTTTATACCGTCTTTAGACATTACCCTTCTTTATCGACAGACTTCGCAGCCGGCTGTTAGAGTACAGGAAAATTACGGGGCCAGTGCAACAATCCTACTGACTCTAACTTGCAAGCACCGCCTAGCCGAGATTCGAACATAAGACGACTGGCTTGTTAGACCAGCATCGTACCTCGAAGCTAACTGGTGGAGAGGGTTCTATGAATACTTAGCCGCAACGGAGCCTGAGGAGTACCGGGGCACTCTCCACAGTAATTTGCTCTTGCTGAATTCAGCCGGTCACTGATGCAGTCGACTATTTCTTACCGAGCAGCCTCTCTGCCGGAAAACACAGAAATGAAGGGGGCGAATAGGAAAGGAATAGGAGCTGAATAATGCACTAGCAGAAATTCAGTCCTGTTCCTCGTCTATCCTTAAAGAAACTGTTTAAAAAAATGAAATATTAATATTAAAAAATATTAATATATGCCTGACCGTATTTCAGGGTCATGAGGTAGGATAAATCACGAGGTTTGGTCCAATTTTCACAGGAACGGGTCATTCTCCCGAAACCCTGTACTGAGAATCGCGGCTAACACGCTGACAGACGAACAGCGTTCACACGCAGTACCTTGTAAGTCGCAAGGGCCTGCATAGTGTCGTCGTCCCGCCAGTAAGCACAAAGTTAGATTAAAATATCTCGGTCGGTGGATTCTACGGTAGGTGGAGGAAGAGGTACAATTTGTGTCTCAAAATAGCCCAACCCATGTCGCTACATTAATAAGGGGGGTTGTGCAGTCTCCTTTTGTCCAGCGCCTCTGTGGTTCATAGGTACATGGGTACCAACGAGCCACATGCCCTGGTGGGTGTTGTGGGTTCGAATTCGGTTATAATCTCAGATTATAGCTTGGTTCGACCCATGCACCACCCAAGCAGCAATGTGAGTTTTATTGTACTCTTATGGCAGTTTTCAAGGCCAATTTTGGTCTTAAATACCATCATAAGATTGTTATAAAACCCAAATTGTTGCTTGGGCAGGTAGGAGTCACAACGATAACTTGTTAAGCGTAGCTACCTATTACCCCTCCCCCCCTTCCTTTCCACTCTTTCCCCGCCATTCCCATAAAATCCGTCATTACTTTCCCTTATCAATTGCAGAACCATCGTTTCAAAAAAATATTAGTGGTTGATGAGTTCGTATAGGGTAAAGAACTAGTTTTAAGCAGTCTAAGCGGGTCACTGATTGTTTTACCTTATTACAAGCGATGGGTTGACTAAATGGGGGATATCAGCATACCAATCTTCTTGCTATCTTTAGTTCTTCAAGCTGTTACCATTGGAAGACACTATTGTTAAGCTAAACTTTTGATTTTTCGCTTTAAAAATTGGAGCGGCGGAACTAGTTTTGAACAGACCGAACCTATTTTCACCCGCAAGGTGCTTTTTTAAGCAATCCTGAAATCTGAATTTTTTTACGTCCCCTTAAAAAAACCCTCGAACTTTTCCCCCTATTCAGTAAGTTCGCGTTCCTATCCGTGACCTACTAATCGGCATCTGATGCGTAATCGGCATAGATGCGTAAAATGCCATCTGTCTAAATTGTTTATCGGGGCATACACTCACCGCACCGTTCGGCAAACGGTATTCGTCGTCTCTTTTATTCTTATTTAGTGTTTTTATGGGAAACTGCGAGTTTGACGTCTCATTCGCTGTTCATAAGGATGGTGGGAGAACAAAAGAGGTAAACATGGCAGTATAAACGATCCGACTCAGAACAGTGTTGTCAAAGCAAATAACATTGAAACACATCGTTGCTTTATTAAATCACTGAGAAAATCTTCGAAAATTATTGAAAAAGCTGTCTTTTGTGTTGTTTTTAATAAAGAAAAAATAATTATGATCACACATTTCTCTTGAAAGTATTGAACCACGTTTTCACCATAGGAGGTTTCAGTTAATTTCAAACTTAAAATTCTTATTTCCAGAACCGAAACAGTGTCTTGGCAACACGATAGTTCATCAGTTGTGCTGCAGCTGCTGCTACTGGTGAACAGGTTCCGTCAATTCAGAATTTGTTTTCAGTTTTGTTAGAAAATAATAAAACTTTCGGCTAGTGACAAAGCCTAAGATAATAGAAAAAAAGAGATTGAATAATATGGTATGTGACAATTGAGTGCTTGACTTTTAGAGTGGTTGTAATCAGTGCTGAAAAATGTGATGGATTCGTTAGTAGCGAGGTGGCGATTGCCTTCAGCAGCTGAAAAATGTACGTTTTTGGACAACAATTTTTAATTCATCATATTTCTTGTAGGAAACCCAATAAATTGTGTTTGTGTGAATCAAATGTATGGTTTAGTGATTTGTGAAGATGATCCTATCAAAAGATTTTGAAAATATGAATAAAAAGTGCATTTTCGGCTCATTTATGTTCAACTGATTAAAATAGGTGACACTGCTTAACTCGTTCCTTCCCTATTTGGGATCTCTGGTCACCGTCAGTAATAATACGAGTAAGGAGGAGTAAGGAGATTCAACGACGCATTCAAGCTGGAAATCAAACCTATTTTTCCATCCGCAAGACACTTTGATCAAAGAGCATACGCCGTCACACAAAGCTGACGATGTATCAAACGCTCATCAGACCGGTAGTCCTCTACGGACTTGAGACAGTAACTTTGCTTGCGGAAGACATACGTGCACTTGCCGTATTTGAACGGAGCGAAAGTTGTTGCGGACAATTTTTGGAGGAGTACAAATGGACAGTGGAGAGTGGCGTATGCGTTTGAATCACGAGGCACTAGTTGGAGAGATTCCTATCGTACACCTGGCGAAAGTCGAAAGACTACAGTAGGCTGGTCTTGTTACAAGGATGCCTAACGTGCTAGATGGCTCGTTCAGGTTGGAGCCGACTTGCGTGGTCGAGACGCTTAATGAATTGGCGACGAGTATCTCAGGACTGAGTACAGTGGAGAGGAATTATTGATACGACAAGAGCCACCCTGGCTGTCGGCTTTATTTTACAACAACAACTTAACGCACCGGATTAAGGACTTTCTAACGAGCACGATGTTGTAAAATAAAGTGCAGAATGTTCCAATTTGAAATATGAAGTGTGCGAAGTTTGATCTTTTCAAAAGGATCCAGAAGCTGTCATCCAGCTACGCGACGAAAACGGTGGGGTGTCCATCCAGAAATCAAAGAAAAGGGCTGAAGGAAAACAAACGCTCAAGGAATTTCAACGAGAAATTGCTGACAAAATACGAGAAATTGGATGTCGTAATGTATTGCAAAGCTATTTTCGAACAAAATCTTGGATAAGATTATAGTTCGTTCAATCGACAGAGTGCCCCGAAACTTAAAAAAAAGTTGTTGATATCCTCGAAAAAGTTTCTCGTTTGTCAACCAATTTGCAACTGCAGGCGGGTGACGCTTTCGTAACATCTTGAACCATGAACCTTGGATATTGATTGAATGAGTGTCTTCAAAAGAGATTTCTTCGTTTTCTGACACGATTGTAACTATTTAAAGTCAACAAAGCCTTAGTGGTACAACAACAATGGCGTCACTGTGATTCCCAAAGAAGTTGATTGAGAATTACTGGTTAAACAAAAACTAAAGAAGAAGAGTGAAACCGCGAACGGCGAGAAGCAATTCAAATTAAAATGGAGTTTGGTTGGCAAACATGTGGAAAAACAGCCGTTCCAAAGGTTGATAGACCGTATTCGGGCAAAAGTTCGAGTCATCTGTGGCTCGAGTAGCACGTTCCTCACAAGTGAGAAGTATGAAGTAAGGCTAAAATAATAGCACAGACAAACAGACATAACACTTGTTTTCCATTCTTCGTACCGATTAAACCGTCATTTCAAATTTGTTCTTAGTTGGGAATGTCTCCGTTTTGGTCAAAGTGGCTCTTTTTGACGAAAGAAGGGGAATTCCCCGTAAAAAATACTTGCTACTTCGAGGGATACCCATGTTGCTATTTGATATTTGGGAATGTCGATCATAGATGGTGCTAGTGTTCAAGCTAAATGTGAGGTACGATAATTTTTGTTGATTTTTCTTCCAAGAGTTATGTCTGTTTGTCTGTGCCTAAGATATTACATGTAACAAGATTATAGCCATGTAAACATAACAGGTCTTGCTCATTTTCAATCAGCTCAAACTAGTAACAGTCTAACAGACGTAGCACTGGAGTATAGTTCCAAGTTCGCCAACAAAAACGATAATTTCAAATTTCCACTCTAGACTCATACAACAGTCGCTGTGTGAGAACTTTGTTCGCCTGCGTCGACGCTGCTTTTCAGATAGAATAGGAGTAAATTTATAGCGTGCCGTTTTGCGTAGCGCAAAGACTGCACCGGGTGACGCTAATGGTTCTTATGAAATTTAGAATAATCATTTGAACGATGTTTTGCTAGAAAATTTGTTCGAAGTGTTAAGTCTGTTAGTCTGCGCTAGCAACTTTGTCCTCGGAAGGCGAAGGCGAACCTGGTTAAAGCAAGAACGACCTCTTCGGAACGACAAAGCTATGTAAAAACTGCATACCACCTACTGACAATGAGTTTGTTTTACGATGCTTGGTTCAAGAGCTATGAATTTTTAAGGTAAGCGAAATTGCAGAAAATGGGAAAATTTAAGTTGAAATTTTCTGGGAAGGTATTGATTTCTTGAAATATTGTTTTTGTTCTCAAGTACAAATTTTCGTGAAAGTCTGGGACACTTCGGAGCAAACATATACGATAATTCCAATAAACGGCGTGCCACACGATTAGATTTGACTGTAGACTAGATAACATGTAAGAAGAAGTTAAATAATTATTGAAATTGGCAAGGAAACACTAAGTGTGAAGTTCATTTCGAAAAATATCCTGAGTCAAAAAACAAAAACGAAAACAAATTGTAGGTACCAGAAGACGGATACATGCTACAGCATGCTCAAATCTTCGAGGACGGCAGAATACTCCACGCACAACCATCAGCAGTTCGGCTCTAAAAAGTAATTACGGCGAAAAAACAAGTGAGGCCTGGGTTGCAAGCACTGCGCGCGCTATTAAATTTTGTTGACTTCCACGGCAGTAGCCATCAGCCCCGGTGGAAGAGAAAATCGAGTTGCGATAAGAGAGCAATCTCTGATCCGGTCGGAGCTTTCGGACCGGAATCCGCACTTCGGTAAGCCATTAAAATTTATTCGCTCGTCGTCTGCTCGCCAAGAAGTGGAAGGCTCGTCTCGGACTGGTTGATGGCAGGTAGCTAGGTAGGAAAGGATGCTGGCAGGAGGCAGGTGGGTGGAGTTGAAATCCAATAAATAATAATACAAGAATATGTTAAAAATAAAGATAATGATATATCATAAAATCTAGCTACTGCCATCCGCAGCGACGACGACGACGACGACTGACTGCAGCAGCATCCAGAACAACAGCCGGGAGCGAATGTTTTGAGTCCCTGCCATGGTTGACCGGCATTCGAGAAACCCGGCAGCCAGGAGATGTACCTACTTGCGTTCGCAAAGTAAGGAAGAAGTTCGCATCTGCCAACGCGAGTACGGTTATGAAGTGTGTGGAAAACCGAAGAAAATTATGATGCAGCAAAAGTTAATTTTCTGTTCATTCAACACTGATTCGTTGGGTCCGATCCGTCTCTTTACCGTTGGATTTTGTGTGCCGTTCGGGTTAACACGGATGCTCACAGGTCAGCAGTTCAGCAGCAGTTTTCTAAATTTCGCTTTTCAATACTGACCGGCAAAAATTAAATTGAATTTTTAAGCATTCTGGTCGAAAATTTGGCCATTGTTGCTAATATGAAAAATCTCTTTTCCTGATCATGTCATAATTGAAATATGGTATTCTAATCATCGCCTGTTGTTCGTTGCTACGATCCTGAACAGCACTTGTATGGCAGCCGCTTGGTTGTAAGTACAACAACGTTTGGCGTCATCCAAGCTGTTTAGCACTGGTCTTTTCGGTGCAAGCAAAGTCTAATGAAGACCTTCGGCATGGTCATGTCTATTTTTCCATAGAGTGTTGCAACAGAAATTTACCGCCCATCCCGGCTGCACCGATATTTTCCAAGATGATGTAGGTAGGTAGCATTATGAGGCAAGTAATTGCTGTTTAAAATGCTGCTTCGAAACTGGTTCTCCGGTCATAGTAATGAATGGAAAGTATACGATGGGGCTGAAGAATTTTAATAGTCTCCGCTACTCGCAGTCGAGAACAACATCGATCATCGGGATTCCTGTCCTGGCGTCGCCGTCGTCGCGGTCCAGCACCAGTAACATTATTGGATTGGACCGAGACACGGCCGGTACAATATCCGTGAGACAGGATCGCCCGCGGGAAAGTGGATATCCGACACGGACGACGATAACGTGCGCGTAGCAGCAGCGTAGCGGTAGCTCGACAGCCCGAGCCGACCGCCGCTTGGCCGAGGCGGTGGCGACCGTACACAAACGGTGGCAGACGAAATATCCATTAGAGTGATAACATCGACCGGTGCCGGGGCTGCCGCTGGTCTGCCGTTAAGAACCGGGCTTGTAGAGTTGTTAAATATGTAAATTGTGTTATTAAGCGCAATCAGTTGAGAGTATATCCGGAGCAGTATTCTTCGCGGAATATTATTGGGGATATTGAATATGTGGCCGAAAGCGACAGAAAAGAACGTACCACTTAGATGAGATGGTTCAGTAGCAGTGAGGGACCTCTTTTTGTACTTAATTAAAAAAATCACGACTCATAAGTCTTAGGCAAAATTTGATCCACAATCTCAAACCGAACTGTTGTCATCGAAATTAATTACACTAACAACCAAATTGTTATCACTCACAAACATTCGCCAGCTCGCGAGTTCATCGGGAAGACCCGCTAGGGTACGGACGGGGGTCCTTTGCCTCAGCTAGCTGCCTCCCACGTTCACAAAGTGGCTTGATAATGTGCACTTTGTTGTGTGCCTGCTTGCGAAAGTAAGTAATAATATGAGGGCGCACGCAAACTTTGCTTCCTCGGTCAGAGCGTCGATATTTTATTGTAATTCAGGTGATGATTTATGACTCTCTAGACACCAACCTCCGAGTGGAAGTTAGCGCGGTATCGGTATTGCAATTCTGAACGGTTAAACGGAGAACGGCGGTCGGGTCGCTGGAGGGTCGCAGGAGAAGTTGTTCTTTCGTTTATTAAATGTATATTTATTGATGTCTTAATAAATTTATTTATCCTCTCGTTTGCAGGCCGTTCGCGTCTGCCGCAGCATGTTACTGACGGCGGAAAATCGTCTAGAGTTTTTTTTGCAGCTATTCGGAACAGTTTATGTGAGGATCGCATAGTGTAAATTAGGCGTTAACAGTGAGCCGTTAGATCCAAGCTAAGTGTACTGTAATAAGCTTAGAGCGAAAATGTTTTTGGTAATTTGTGATCATAAACGTTTTAATAATTTATACTGAAAGAGTGGCGATAGTCATAAAAGATATATGATTTATTTTTAAGTGTAGCTGTGGAGATCCGAATTGTCCCAGATACACTGTATAAATTTGTCTTGTAGGGAAAGGTCATTGAAGCAGCACTAACTAGGTTCATCTGAAAACAGTTTAATTCCACCAGTTGTAGAGGCTAAATAAGTGTCGCAGGCTCATATAAAAGTTATAACGATTTCTTTTTACCAGTCTCCAGCGGTTTAAGGTTGGGTTCGAGTCCCGTTATAAGGCCATTGCAAATCGTTTTTAAAGTTTTTGTCACCCCTCCTACGAAATTGGTTCTAAAAATCGGAGGGCAAAAAATAATTTGTTGGACATGTGTCAAAATTTTGTGATAAAATCAATTGTCTGTGGGCCCAGTAGCCTGTACAACTAAAAAAAACGAGTTTTACGCTTTTTGCACGAAACAGACATGTAAGTGCGCACAATGTAAAAACAAAAAAACGGTAAAAAAATGCTTTCGATTTTGTCTCTCTTTCGGTAGGTTTTTACAATAAAATTATTTACGTGTATATGAAAAGCAACAATAGATTAGATTTTCACAATTAAACTTTAAGTAAAAACGTTTGAGTCACAATTTTTTTTGCTTTTTTAAAAATGTCTTATTGTATTTTTTTCGCTCTTCCCCTCAGTTACCCAACAACGGAAGGACAAAAACTTAATAAAATATTTATAATGGCCTAATTGGCTCCCAATATAGCTTGGTTCATCCCGCAGATCTTCCAGTTTAGTAAAAAGGAACCAACTATAAACCTAGTAGGGTTTATTTATAATTCCCGTCGTAGTAAGGAAAGCCACTCTAATTTTCATCATTTCTTAGGTGGATTTAATGAATACTACAAAAGCTCTGCTGCTGATTTGACTCAAACACACTTACCTTCCGATCCGTGCCCTTTAAATTCACTAAAAAAAAGCATTTGATTGAAATTATGCAACTGACTTTATAAATCCGTCCATCAAAATTTTTCATCGTCCGAACTAAAAATCACAATAATGTTTACGAAGCTAGCGCGCATCTATTTGTGTAGTACAGCATGACAAATGTAATTATGTAAAATTTCTGTAGGTTATGCAAGTTTTCCCGGCTGCAGAATAACAACAATGCGTTGCGTGAGTTATTTTCATTTTATGAATGACGGAAATTGAAACGATTAGTCGACATTTTCTTCTTCGTCGCATGAAAAAGCGTTGGAAATTTAGCTGCTAGAAATTCTTAAATGAAAAAAAAAGTATTTAAATAGATCTCAGCTCACTTTGATTGATCGCATATGAGAGGAAATAAACTAAAATATTAGGGAATAACTAATTTTGCATTGTGTGTCATAAAAATCGCTGATATTTTTAATAATTTGTGTTGGATAGGACGGGAATAGGCAATTACGACGAAGCAGCAACATACCCCAGGTGCTGCTTCAATGACACTTCTGTTATCTAATAGCGAATTCATAAATTAACCTGACTCAGGTCGATTAGCACTCAGTTTTAATCGAAGTGCTGTCAAAGCGTTCATAAATTAACCGAGATTGCATTTCGGTTAAACTGACAGCATTCAGTTTGAAGCGCAGGTTAAAACTGTCTAGCATTACGGTTTACGGGTCGATCTGTCAAACTGCCCGTATCGTTCATAAATAATCTAGCGATTTGTTGAACGATTTTCTGTTCGATTTGTTTCGATTTTTGAACCAATTGATCAGCAAAGGTTGATTGAGCATGATTACCAAAAAGGGATTGGCAACACGGTTTTTTAGTGAAGTGACGGTTTGTACTCTAGTGTTTTAAAATGGTTTTCGCCGGTTTAAAACCAGGTCCGTATGTATATTTGGTGAAAAGATGCAGAATACAATCCACTTACGCAGTGAAGTATGAAGTATTGATCAACCAGCTTCACACCGAGCTAAAAACTTAAGAATTTGTTTCGACCTTTTAGGAAAAACCCGATTTAATCCACCTAGTGGTGAAAGGAACCTTTGTTATACGGTCTTACTTGCTATTTGAGATAGAAATCGACACGCCTTCGAAACATAATTCATCTATTGGTTAACGTTGCGTGGTGGGTTGGTTTTCATTAAATTTTTGGAAATTTAATAAGTTTACAAAATTTGAACAAAACTGCAGCACCTATAAATTTTGATAGATCCTTTTTTCATGAAATTACTGAGTAAGGGTCAGCTGGTTGTTTCTAATTTGAGTAAGTGCAAGTAAAAGCAAGTTATAAGAGGAAATATTATTCTTTAACATATACATTGCGTAGTAAAAGTCTAGTTCATAGGTTTTTGAACTACGCATAAATTTCTGTAACGCCATTATTTTTGATTGACATCAATAAAGTTTTCTTGAATAAATTTCATCAATTTCTATTAACCTTCGATTACTCACGCTGTTGCATTTTGTACAACACATGTAGGTTTTTGAATGCCATATTGTTATAAAGTTACAAATCTCTGCTTAACTAACGTATGTTCTTCAATTACCTTGTTATGAGCAAAATGTCATAATTATGCATTAATACTTTAAATTGTTGGGCAAATAGATCAGCATAAACTGACATCACAGAAACGAAGCAATCAGCATGTGAGTTGTACCGCGATTGGCCCTGGAAGTTTCTCTCGTTTCTTCATATGTAAAAATGGTGTCTGTATGCAGCAACATAAGGCTTATACAAATTTGGAAAAAAGTTTATGTCCTGGTCTCGAAATATTGTTCAAGGGGGGGGCAAGAAAAAAATAATAACATCAAACCTTCAATAACTAAACAAAGGAGAAGAAACCAGTGTATATTTTTCCAGATTAATAAAAGTTCTTCACAAAAAAGTTGTACAGTACTTAAATTTTAGTTGAAACCAAAACAACTTTCAAAATTTTTTGATCCAAGCACATAAAGTAAGTATTCTGGCAGAGATGAATCAACTTGGAAATAGTGGAGTGCTACAGGATCACTTTAGAGAACCATAAACGTGTAACTTGACCTTCATTTGAATTTTGTTTTTTACTTGCATGTCACTCGTTGGTTAGTTACCTTGTATTTTAGAATAATCCGAAAATCTGTGTCACTTACTAGTTCAGAGCTCGGTAACCACGAAATAGTATCTAATCTTCTCGTAAAAATGGCAATTTAGGTCCCTAAAACTTTTTTACGTGGAACGCATGTGCTATGCTATACTGACATTTTTTTAAGAAAAAAAATTTCTGACACCATTCATATTTGAAACCGTTTGTTTCTTGGTCAACCTTTTAGTCATATGAATATCAGCCCATTCCTCAGCTGATGCTGGTTCTTAACAACGTGTTTATCTTTGATATATTAAGGATGCAAACGCACCACTATCAGAAGCGATTGTCATTGTTTGACCAATAGCATTTGTCCAGTCCGGTGCACTTCGGATGAAGTGCAGTACTGCGCTGGGAGTTGTTTTTCAAATATCAGGGCTTCTAACAGCCCTCTGTCGAAGAACCTTGATCTTTAATTGAAAAATGCCGAACATCGGCATAACAGGTGTTTCGAGTCTTTTTTCTGTGCCACAGAATCGACATATATCACCTTGCAGTTTCCCCATAAGCTTTAAATGATAGCGGTTTGGACAATGTCCTGTTATAAGATCAGTATAAATGTTTAGATCTTTTTTCGAAAGCTCCTGAATTTTGCGAACTATTGAAATGTTTGGAGAGATAAACTGTTTCGAATGCCTAGCAATGAAAGTGTTATTCCAATTTAATTCCACTTTCGTACATTTCCATACTAAAGCTCAGTAAAAAAGCAATATAACTTAACATGACTTGATTTGATGTAATGGTCGGGGCCACCGTTGATCCCAATGATAATCACAACATGTCAATAGGCAGAAAAGTTTCGAACAGTTCAGTGACATCCTTTCTGCATGCGTCCAATGCATGGTAAAAAATTGTATCTTTAAGTTTTTCGTCCCTTAATCCAAAATTAGGGTAGGTACTTGTACACTACGGAATAAAACGATCAATTTGGAGCCCCGAAAACACCGAAATCTGATGTTCCGGAGTGTGTAATTTGTTGTATTTCTATTTTAATCTTATCTACTACCTATGACAGTAAAATATAATCCCACAGCAATTCGGAATATCTCCGTCAAAAGTGGTAGCAAATTTCACTAATACATTGTTTAGTTGATTGATGCCTCAATCTAATTCGATTCTTTTGAAGCAAGTCGAATTAAAATGGAACCAAATTTAAAGTAAATGAAGTAAAAGTCTAATTCCAAGCATCCCAATTTTCGGCGTTGGAACTTAAAGGTTAAGCACAATAGTCGTCTGTGACCTGTAGCAGGAATCAGAAAGCATAGAGGATGTAGGATAGTTGATCGAGACTAACGGGATAATTACTTCAACTTTGCACGAATTGGGTAATTTAGAGATGTAAACTGGTTGAATTGTAAAAATCTGCTTGCCATTAAAGAATGCAACATAATTGCAATTTATTTTTTTGCCCCTTCAAATTTCGAAAATTTTTGAAGGGGGGGTGACATAAACTTTTGTTCAAATTTGTATAAGCCTAATTAGCAAATATAAAATGTTTAAAATGTATCTGTTGGTAGTCGAGTCATTCGGGGTCAAAATTAAGACTTTTTTTTAATCAAAGTTCTACAGTACCTAAACAAACAAACATAGAGGTATACTATATTAATCAAAGTTGTGTATTTTTACTATTTATACAATTTTGTAATACATGAAAAAGGAATGCAACAATTACAAAAAGAGCTAAAATAGAAAAAACTGATCTTACAAATTCATATACAATGAATAAGATTTTTCTCTCTTCGCTTAATAGATAGAAGGTTACTGTATTCAACAAAATTTCTTGTAATAATATGTTCTAAAACTTTGCAGAACACATCAATGTGTTATATTGAAACTGAAGAAAAATATTTTTTTTATTTCACTTATAGGGGGATTAATCAAAATTTAAATTCACCAGACGATAGATACGTTGGCATAAAAATAGTTTTTGCAGACGATAGAACTTTCAATTTCAAGAAATTCTTCCGAAGGTTCCATAAACCTAAAACCAAGTTTTCCCAGTCAAAATTCTAATGCGCATGTCTTTTTGGCTTTGGACCATTGTGCGCATGAGTAACCGAATTACAAAAGTCGGCGCGAGTGTTGGAGGGTTAATATCTTTTGATCGGCAAAACCGATTCTTCTGAAATTTTGCAGATATATTTGTAGCATTAAAATCTCTAATTTGATGCCAAAATAATTCAAACTAGATAAATCATCTTAGATGAAATCGTTATAAATTATTGTAAATTTTAATGTGTTGTATTCAATTGATCATAACTCTCAAATTAAACGTCCAATCAAAAAATAAATAATAGTGATCTATTAGGTTATGTTACCTGTCAAATGAGACTAATAGCGTCTAAATCGCTTTAGTCATTTCTAAGAAACAAGCGATAATTATTACCTTGTCAAAACAGGTTTTTTAAGCATAACTTTTAAACTGATTGTTTGTTTTCAATAAAATTTATCCGAAAAATTTAGCATTAACAAGAGCTTTCATTCGATACCAAGAACGTTGAAATCGGTCATTTGGGTACGGAGAAAATCGTGTCACGTAATTTTTACTTTTTTACTTATAACTTTTAAACGAAATGTCGGACCTCGAAACAATTCAATAGTGATATACTAGGCAATAATACCTTTCAAACAAAAGTAATAGCGAACAAATCGGTTCAGCCATCTCCGAGAAACAGGCGATAGAAAAGTTGCGCTCCGCACATACATACACACATACACACACACACACACACACACACACACACACACACACACAGACATTGCTCAGTTCGTCGAACCCTGTCGATTGGTATATGTGGCTCGGCCCTCCGGGCCTCGGATCAATTTCGTGTTTTTCGACCAATTCCTAAACCTTTGTTATAGTATAACAAAGGTAAAAAGGCAGACATATTGATAAGTATGAATGAGAAGCAGCATTCAAGGGGTATGTAAATAAATGCTCATGTTGTAAATACCTATATATACCTTATTCCGACAATAATTATCCAAAATTATCTCATGGTATTTCTGTGAAATCACTTATAACAGGAAGTAACAGATACTCTTTTTATTTTCTTTATTGATTTTGTTTTCGTATTTTTAGTTGTATAGAAAATTATTTTGAAAATTGTGTCTGTATGTACCACCCCATCGACATCTCTATATCGAGCTGCAGTAAACGTCAGCGACAGCATGTCCGGGGCTCAAAATTTGACAGCGGGCCCAAATCACACTGCTGGCAGTTGAGTGAAACGCAGTGCTGAATTGCTATCTCATTTTCGCACACACGAGATGTTGGCGGCGAGAACATGGTTGTCTGCCAGGGGCTTGGTATGTACGCATTATAGACATCTGTAATAATTTACATTCGCCGGCCCCTCGAAAAATCTGACAGCATCTGATTTATCTTGCAGTCTCAGCTCATTTCACTGACAAATATACAAGTACGGGGAACATAAATATTTACAGCTGTAAGTAAATTAGATGATAGTGCTACAGCCACTTGCTTGTTGAACTTTAGAAAAAATAGGTTTGAAGTCATACTTGTTGGTTTTCCGGATACTTCATTATTACAAAAGTATAATATTTTGTATTGAGTTAAATGTTCCGCAGCCGTTTTCACACCTGTATACGTTGTAGTGTATTTATTGTGTATTGTGACAGGTTGTGTCATTTTCATTTTTGCTTTATTGTGGCACAACTCACAAATAGTTCAAAAATCGCGTTAGAAATCAGGGGGGATCTATCGGTAAGGAATTGTGAAACTCATATGTGAAGGGGCAGGCAGGTGACCATAATTTTCAATGCCGCTCTTGCTACTTTATTTCTTACCGATTTGCTGCTCTTGCCTGTATAAGTAGCTTTCGAAAAGTTTCTTAGTTTGTTTTATTTACGCTAAAAAGCAGATAAATGCATCATCGGGATCAAAACAATACAAACGACAATTGCACTGCGTGTTTGGGTTTGAGTTTCTGTCAACTGCAGCAGACAAAAATAGAGTTGCGAGTCCCTTGGCTCGAAATCAATCACACGCCGTTTGGTCCATGACAGTACAAACGTCATGGACCAAACACCATCTGCGGTAACGCACACTTGTATGGAATTTGACAGCAATAGATCCCCCCTGGTAGAAATCGACTATCAACAGCGCTGCCAGACTTTTTTTCTTTCTTATATGCTATATAGTTTATGATAATTGATATTTTATACGTGATTTTAAAGATGGTATTGTGTAAACATGTGACAGAGGTAGAGCGGATCTAAATTTGAATAAGCGTGAGCATACTTTTTTGCCTTTGTTTACGTGGGATTTTCTAAATACTGATTTTCACGGGAAGATTCTGATCTATTATATCAAATATATAAATCAATCGTTATACAATCAATTTGATTACATGACCAATTATATACGGGTCGATTTCTTTGGTACAACATACCAAAGAAATTGAAAGTCCGAAAGTAATAGTGAAGTCCATATGACTCTGATAGTACATTCGGGCGTGCCTGGCTGACTAGAAGTTGATTCCGGAATGCGCTGCAAGTACTCAGTCATTCTTCATGGGTCTTTGGAAAGTCAGTAGAGCTAACACCTTCTATAACCCGAAACTAAGATAATTGCAGAGATGTAGCATAGCTGCAGCTACTTTTTTTTCATAATGTCACTGCCGGACAGTGGGAGATAGATAGGTTACACACACACACACACACACACACACACACACACACACACACACACACACACACACACACACACACACACACACACACACACACACGCACGCACACACACACACACACACACGCACACACACACACACACACACGCACACACACACACACACGCACACACACACACGCACACACACACACGCACACACACACACACACACACACACACGCACACACACACACACACACACACACACACACGCACGCACACACACACACACGCACACACACACGCACACACACACACACGCACACACACACGCACACACACACACACACACACACGCACACACACACACACGCACACACGCACACACACACACACATACACACACACACACACACACACACACACACACACACACACACACACACACACACACAATTGATCGGAAAACCCAACAATTTTGATTTTGATTGGCCAAAATGGACTATTCTTGCATTTCGCACAGTATGGAATGGAAGGAATTTGATTCTTCTGATGTTTTGACAAAATTTGGAAGCTATTTGAGTTCGTTTCACTGGCGGCAAAAAAGTTTTTATACTGTTTAATTAGCTTTTATCATGATTTTTGGGGAAAATAGGGCAAAATGGAGCACTTCCTGAAATCTGCACAGGAATGGAACTCTGCACATGGTGGATGAATCCACCACCAGATTCCAAACCAGCGGCTTCTAATTCTTGGGGCTACGAGCTGGTTTTTTCCCATCGTGGGTTGGTTTGATTCTTGCGGTTTGACACTGTCAGCGTATCTTATCTACTCGGTTTCGATGACTGCGCCATTGTTTGTCTATGTAAAGCCAATGTAAAGCCTCATAGAGATCTTCATTCGCAGCCATCCGACGAATGCAAGCTGCTTGCTTTTGCCACCGTAGCTCAGTATCCTTCTAACGAAATGTTTACTGGTAAACACGTGTTGTCTAGTGCACCGGCAGCGGTAGACAGCTCATTATACACTACCAAAACGTCAGAGGTTTACGTACAATCTAATGGAATTACATTATACCTTAAGAAACACTCAACAGAGTAACGGTAGTTAGAGATTTAGGTATACTTTTAAACAAATTTACAGAAACGGACGTTTGTTTTTCGTTGTTTTCTACCACGAAGTAGAATCGTAAAATCAGTCCTGAATCAAGACGGCTGTATTAGAAGCAGGACAAAATTGCACTAGCATATATTCTCTTACATACAATTTTCGCAGCCCGATCTTGTCGATAACGATGTCAGATGAAAAGCACGCATCATATGCGTTCTAGTGCGAAATGTGCTACGAATATGTTCTAGTACCAAATACGAAGCATTCGAAATAACAACTTTTGTGATAGGAAATAAGCTTGCGAATTTCTTTAACTAGCTACAAATATAGTTTTGCGGATACTTTTTCTGATAATATGCGAAATTATATTCTCAGTGTACGTGCATCTATTTCAATAATATACAGGAAACAGGGTCGAAAAAAGCTGTAATATTTATAAACACTGTGCAATGCAATCCTCTCCGCTGGCCACACCAACCCCAAGCTCAATGAGATGACCTCATCATCGCAGTTTGGTGACTAGGTGCCATATGCAGTCAACTGTATCCATCTACATTACCAGCCTTCGTACCGTGCGTTCGCAGGAAGGTACTTATTTCTAGCCTCAGAACAAGAACAGCACAAGAACCTACCCATCAGTCTCAAGAATCACTACTATTACCGCGATGAACAACAGCGGCATAATCACCGGGACCGGGAGGGATGGCCATAGCCGCTCCGTCCAGCAGACCAATATATTTCACGGTTCAAAACAATGGTCCGCTTTCATTGGAAATGGCATCGAAATTCACACGCTCAATCGTTCGCCAGCAATCACATTCATTGCTGCATCCATCCATCCCTGGCTGGCTCGGCTGGCGAGCGGTCAACACTCCATCTCACATGTCCCTCCTAGAAAATCGTCCGGCCGTGCAGAGCCTAGAAAATAAGACCGTGGGAGCACTTTTACGCTTTGTGGATTTTACTTCCATTGTTTAACCAGCCAGTTCGGACCTCGGGGCTTCTGGGTACGCCACAGGTTGTTCTCGATTTTTTATATGTGCGCATACATTTTCCGGTCATTTCTTGCCCTTCGAATAATGCGTCAATCTCACCGCACGTCTTCATAAAGTTCTCCACCGCTGCTGGCTGCTGTCGTTACCTTCATGGGAAGTTGCAATTGTCATTACATCACCCAATTGCGGTTTGCTGTTCGCTACCTGCCGCCTCTCTGCGTGAGTATGAGTGTTGGCATAACGATGACGATTTATAGATTAAAGTGAATCTTTACGGTACCGAAAATGTTTTTTTTTTCGCCGTGCGGGGATTCGACGAATACACCCCCTCCCTGTATTTTTCATCATCATTATTCACCATTCCGGTTCATTCGCCCACTGCTGTTGTTGCTGTTTCTGTTTGCTGGCCAACAGGCAGCTAGAATCACGTTGTTTAGTAATGTCTTACACACTCCAGTGGTAATTGTGGGAAGAGTTACGCACCGGTGAGCTTCTTCAAAAGGGGTCCAACAATAAAGTACCTCTATATGGAAGCCATGGGCGTTGACCATCAGCCAACGCAATTCCACTTTTATGAAGATGAATTTCGATCATAACGTAATAGATTTAAAATATTTGTTTTAAAAGTTAGCTTTTCCGACTGGTTTGATATTGGTTGAATTTGAAATTTAGAATTGCCTTTGGTCCATCTGTTCAACTGTACCCATCAGTAACACACCTTGAGGGAATAAAACGAGTGAAAGATCCATTTTAGAAAGAAATGTGCCAGTTGCGGTTGGACCCAGAAATGAGTTTTCTCACCTTCTCTTCCTGCTTCTACCCAACGTTAAGTGACGATCATAAAAAAGAACTCCTAAAAGCTATTATTTTGCATCGATCTTCCTTAGCTCTAGCTGACTCACGCACCTTCTGTCCTTCGATTCCAGGAAATGTCATACCAACAGCAACGGACCCCGCAATTATAATCCAATTAAACTATTCCTTTTACGATCCTGCAGCTTCATCCCCGGAGGAATGTCAATGACTTCGGTTGCGAGTGAACGAGACTTTTCCCACCTGATCAATAATCACCGGGATGATGGGTAAGACCTCCGGTCGTGGCAAGGAAGTACCGAAGTCGAATTCCGAACTGATGTGTCTGCCCGGAGCGAATCGTCGTGAGAGACGTGTTATGGAGCCGCAGTAAAAATCATGCCACATGGACGCTTCCAGCACATATAATTCTGCGGGCGGTAATTCAAATGTCAACCGGTAGACCTAATTCGGCTTTCTTGCACTATTTTTTCCCCCAACCGAGCGCCCGCGAGCATGAAACGGCTTATTAAATTGTGATCGTTAGTATTTCTATCGGCCAACTTTTGTGCCAGCTTCGAGCGGCCAATCGAGATGACAATTATTTCGGCTTTTGGCTGGAAGCAGAGCCTAAATTTTTATGGCACCACAGGAGGAACTGCAACGGAACGGAACGCTGCAATTTGTGTGGAATACCGATCGCACATGGCGGCCCCTTTCAAGTCGGATCCGGACAAAGCATATTTCACTAATAGCTCACGTAACAGCTTGCCATCCTTTTTGAATCGAACGGACGGACAACCGGTCAGAACCCAGCACCAATTATCGGGCAAAACACTTTCGATATTTATATCAGTAACAGTTTCCCGAACATGCCGGTAGGGAGATCCGCGATGAAACAGGTCCTATAGCGAGTCCTAGTGAGTCAGTCGGTTGTTGGGATGATGGCACACGGGGTGGAAGAATCTTCGGCACAGTGCAGAATGGCGGTAGGAATTCTCGGTATCTCGTTTTGCACTTTGCTGATGCCCGCCTGTCTCGGGCAGCCGAGGGGGAATCGGTCGGTCATTCCTGTGAATCCGCGTGGTCGCTGATTTAGGCTTTAATGAAAATAATAGCGTTCGCTTTGTCTAACGGAAGGAGAAGGACGTGCGCGTTGCAATCCGTGGGACGGGTGTTCACGGCGGTCACAACCCGGTAGCTACGAAAACGCCAGTGTTGCCTTCAATTTTCAATTTTCAATTACCAATTTCCAATTTTCTACATTCGGATTCTGACATCTGGCTTTCGCGAACAACTTTGTTGACTTTTGGGGTTCGGCTTTCGACTTACAATATTCGATTTTCCGCCTTGGAATTTCGAACTGCGATCTTGCGATATTTGACTTTCGACTTTCGACTTTCAAACATGCGTCTTCGGTTTTCAACCTGTGATGTTTGACTTTCGATTTTCGCCTTTCGGCTTTCGACTTTTACAGCATTCGATCTCAGATTTTTGGTTTTTGGTTTTCGATCGGAAAGATTAGAAAGAACGTAATTTGACCTTCTACTTTCGGCTTCCGGGATTCGATTTTCGACTTTCAGTTTTCGGCTTTAAAATCATCTTCACCTTTCGTCCGTCGATTTTTGATCTTCGACTTTCGGCTTTCAATTCCCGGTTATCCAACTGCGATCTTCGGCTTTCCGCTTTCGACCTTGTAGCACGATATTCGACATTCGAATTTCGGTTTTTATCTTTCGACTTTCGACCTTAGATCGTCGATCTTTGATTTTCGACTTTTGGTTTTTGACCTTCGATCTTGGACTTTCAGCTTTCAACCAGCGAAGTTTAACATTCGATTTTTGACTTTCAGCTTTCGACTTTCGACTTTCAGCTGCAACTTTTGACTTTCAGCTGCAACTTTTGACTTTCAGCTTCTGGTTTACGACCTTCGATTTTAGATTTCTGGCTTTCAGTCTTCGATTTTTGACCTTCTACTTTCGGTTTTCGGCTTTTCACTTACAGTTTTTGTTTTTCAGCTACCGACTTTCGAACTTGAGTCTTCCATTTAAGGTCTTCGACCAGCGGTCTTTGATTTTAGACTTTTGATTTTCGATATCCGGCTTTCGGCCTTCGACTTTTTGCCTTTGATTTTCAACTTTAGGCTTGCGATTTTCGGCCTTGGACTACCGGTTTTCGTCCTTCGACATTCAACTTTCAACGTTTGATATCTGACCTTCGACTTTCGAATTTCCGTTTTTGACTTTCGACTTTCTACTTTCGACTTTAAACACTCGATTTTCGACAAGGCTGCAAGCATTGGACTGGACTGATATTCGATCTTTGATTTTCGACTTCCGGCTTTCAACCTACGATCTTTTATGCTTAGCTTACGACTTTCGGGTTTTGACTTTCGACTCTTATCTTCTTAACTTTAGACCGTCGATCTTTGATTTTCGACTTTCAGCCTTCAACCCTGTTTGGGATTTTAGATCTGTGACTTCCGACTTTCGACCTTTCAGCTTTAATTTTCGACTTTTCGCCTTTGACTTCCAACTTTCGAGGTTGGAGTTTCGATTTCCGATTTTCAACTTTTGACTTTCGATTTTCAACTTTCGACCTTCGGCTTTCAAACTTTGATATTTGACCCTCCACTTTCGACTTTCAAATTCCGAGTTTCGACCTTCGACTTTTGGTATTCGGTTCCCGACTTTCGGCTTTCGCCTTCCGGCTTTCAACTTTCAACTTTCAGTTTCTGACTTCCGACTTTCAACTTTTAATCTCTGATTTTTTCCAGCTTTCGACATTCAACCTTTGCACTATGGGCCAGAAATTAAAATTTCGGAACAAAAATATTTGCGGTTAAACAGCATATCTCAGCTCAATGTGGTCTTCGGTAACTTTTTGAATAAAAAATTGATGCATATTTTGAAGGGGTCGACCAATATTTAAGCGTTATTTAATCAACAATTTAAGTAATTAATAATATGAAGTAATAATATAATAGTTATAATTTAAGTATTAACTAATGCAGAAAAAGCAAAACAGTCTTCAGCAAAAATATTCCTCTTTTACGTGCAAAATGTTGTCTAGAACATCACATTGAGCTGTATGTTGAAATAAACATGTTACAAGAAGAAATGTGATTTGAGGGGTCGTTTATAAACAAAGGTTTATTGCTGAAAATGGGTAAAAGGTAGAAGTTTAATATCTTCAGAAAAAATACTTGAAATTAGTTTATCTTTAATATTTTGAAACCAAAAAGGTGAAAAAAAATTTACTCAAAAAGTTATTACTTAAATTGTTGTTAAAGTAACACGTAAATATTGGACGATCCCTTCAAAAGATACATCATTTTTTCATTCAAAAAGTTGCCGAAGACTATATTGAGCTGAAACACGCCGTTTAACCCCAAATATATTTGTCCCGAAATTTCAATTTCTGACCCATAGTGCATTGACTATCGGTTTTCGAACTTCGAACATTGATATTCGACTTTAGGTTTTGGCCTTCAATTTTCAACTTTCTGCTTGTGAATTTCGACTTTAAATCTGCGAGTTTCGACTTTAGACTTTCGTTTCGATCATCGACTATCGGTTTTCAATCTTTGATCTTTGATTTTTGGCTTTCGAATTTCGGCTTTTGACTTCCGACTTTTAGCTTTTGACCTTAGACCATCGATCTTTGATTTTAGACTTTCAGTTTTCGATCTGTCAACTTCAGACTTTCGACTTTTGATTTTAGACTTTCGGTTTACGACTTTTGACATTCGATTCCGAGCTTAGACCTCCGACTTCCGACTTTCAACCTTCCATCTTTGAGCTTCGATTCTCGACATTCTGCTTTTGAACTTTTGACTTTTAAGTTCGACTTTCGGCTTTCGCTCTTCGATCATCTTTGATTTTCGACTTTCAATCTCCAAAGTTTGACCTTTGATTTTTGATTTTCAGCCTTCCATCTTCGATCTTTGGCCTTCGACAACCGAATTTCCACTTTGGATTTAGTAATTTCAGCTTTTGATCTTCGGCTTTCGAAATCTATGACCTTCAACTTTCGGCTTTTAAGATTGGATCTTTCACATGTGGCCTACGTAATACAATATTCGAATTACGATTTTTGACATTTCACTGTGTTTTAATTTTGATTTAAAACTTTCGGTTCCAATTTTTCGATTTTTGAATTTGGCATTTGACTTCCGACCCTCAATTTTTAAGTTTTGTACTTCCACTTTCGGCTTTCTACTTTCATCTTTTGACATTCGAATTTACGGTTTAGTCTTTTAGACTTTCGAATTTCGACTTTTGACGCTTACCATAAACTTTTAACTTTCGACTTTCAACGTTTGACTTTAGATTTTGGAACTTTCGACGTTTGATTTTTGACCTTAGACTTTAGACTTTAGAATTTAGACTTTAGACTTTAGACTTTAGACTTTAGACTTTAGACTTTAGACTTTAGACTTTAGACTTTAGACTTTAGACTTTAGACTTTAGACTTTAGACTTTAGACTTTAGACTTTAGACTTTAGACTTTAGACTTTAGACTTTAGACTTTAGACTTTAGACTTTAGACTTTAGACTTTAGACTTTAGACTTTAGACTTTAGACTTTAGACTTTAGACTTTAGACTTTAGACTTTAGACTTTAGACTTTGGACTTTGGACTTTAGACTTTAGACTTTAGACTTTAGACTTTAGATTTTAGACTTTAGACTTTAGACGGCTTTCGACCTTTGAGTTTTGATTTCCTGCTTTCGACTTTCAGCTTTCGACCTTCGAATTCCGGCTTTCAACCATCGATCTTTGAACTTCGACTTTTGATTTTTAGCTTCTGACTTTCGCCCTGCGATTTTCGGCATTCAACTTTCGATTCTCGACTTTCGACTTTAGACTTTATTCGATATTTGCCTTTCGGTCTTCGACTTCCAGCTTTCGATATTTCAGTTCTGACTTTCAATCTTCGATCTTTTACCTTCGGCTTTTAATTTTCGGCTTTCGAGCTTTCACTTCTAACTACCGACTTTCGACTTTGATTTTCGAATTTCGGCTTACAACATTTGGCCTTCGATTTTCCGCTTTCGACCGTCGATCTTTGAGCTTTGAAGTACTTTTTATTTTTACTTTTTATTATTTACTTTTTACTTTTTACTTTTTACTTTTTACTTTTTACTTTTTACTTTTTACTTTTTACTTTTTACTTTTTACTTTTCACTTTTTACTTTTTACTTTTTACTTTTTACTTTTTACTTTTTACTTTTTACTTTTTACTTTTTACTTTTTACTTTTTACTGTTTACTTTTTACTTTTTACTTTTTACTTTTTACTTTTTACTTTTTACTTTTTACTTTTTACTTTTTACTTTTTACTTTTTACTTTTTACTTTTTACTTTTTACTTTTTACTTTTTACTTTTTACTTTTTACTTTTTACTTTTTACTTTTTACTTTTTACTTTTTACTTTTTACTTTTTACTTTTTACTTTTTACTTTTTACTTTTTACTTTTTACTTTTTACTTTTTACTTTTTACTTTTTACTTTTTACTTTTTACTTTTTACTTTTTACTTTTTACTTTTTACTTTTTACTTTTTACTTTTTACTTTTTACTTTTTACTTTTTACTTTTTACTTTTTACTTTTTACTTTTTACTTTTTACTTTTTACTTTTTACTTTTTACTTTTTACTTTTTACTTTTTACTTTTTACTTTTTACTTTTTACTTTTTACTTTTTACTTTTTACTTTTTACTTTTTACTTTTTACTTTTTACTTTTTACTTTTTACTTTTTACTTTTTACTTTTTACTTTTTACTTTTTACTTTTTACTTTTTACTTTTTACTTTTTACTTTTTACTTTTTACTTTTTACTTTTTACTTTTTACTTTTTACTTTTGACTTTTGACTTTTGACTTTTTACTTTTTACTTTTTACTTTTTACTTTTTACTTTTTACTTTTTACTTGTTACTTTTTACTTTTTACTTTTTACTTTTTACTTGCATAAATGCATAAATGGATAATAATTTAGTATTATTGATTCGTTTCGATTAAAGTTTTTTCGCCATTTTCTGGCAACTCGATTCCACCCAGCGAACTTCAGCTCAACCGTAGTCCAAACGATCACATCCATCGCGATGGGATTCCTATGCGTTTCAGTTGAGAAATTTTTCACAAATTAGATTGAAATCAATTTTCGGGAAGATCACGTCGTCGCCGCTACCGTCGAATTCGACATGTGTGTGTGTGTGTTTGGTGTGCCTGTGCATAAATGAGAAAGAGTGAAATAGAGACATACAGGCGAAAACAGTTAGTGAGATGGAAAGTTCACGGTGGTGCTGCGGCTGTTGAAGAAGCCGCACTTTCCGAATTGCCCCGGAATGCCTTTGTAGTGCAGCGATTTCCGATG
Organism: Sabethes cyaneus; assembly: GCF_943734655.1. Classification (NCBI taxonomy): domain Eukaryota; kingdom Metazoa; phylum Arthropoda; class Insecta; order Diptera; family Culicidae; genus Sabethes; species Sabethes cyaneus. The sequence continues at coordinate 230,749,288 of NC_071355.1, forward strand.
GCGATTGAGATGCTGCGATGCAGTGCAAGTGTGCGTGAAGTATCCAAGGGAACTGATTAATTTGCACTTTTTATTGGTGCTTATTATGTTCACTATAAAACTGAACAATCTTGCTGGAAAATTTCGTGTTCATCATCTGTGGCTCGTTGAAGTTTAGTATAATGTAGACAAATTTTAGGCTCAAACTCCTCCTAAATATTAAATAAAACACGCGGTCGGCCGAAGGTCACAACATGATTGATGATGGCTCGTCACCGAGTCGTGAACAGTATGGTTTCCGAAGTCCATCAGTGCGTGTTTCGAAAGAATCTCCTCCGAAGACCACCGGAATGTTTCGATAGGATTTCCATAAATCAAGCGATTCGCCAATTGTGAGCACTCGTGTTGAACAAACGCTGCTATGCTGCTGCTGCTGCTGCTGCTGCTGCGGTCTGCGTACTGCTGTTTCGACTTTTAAGCTTGTGCTGGCAACCAACAACAACGGTGGCTGCAGGTTTTTGTCCGCTCTTAGTCAAATTATCACGATCATTATATTCGCCTTCACAAAATGCCAAATCTGAATTCCAGTGGTTCAACCGTGGCAGGGGATCTCTGTCTTTGTTGTTGTTATTTATTAGTAATTTTTAGTTTTGGGTTCGTCCTTTGATTACGAAAGTATTTTCGATTTTATTTTTGTGTTAGCGAATATGAAATAAACAACGAAGTCTATCTGGTGAGATGAAAAACAGGAGCGTCCTTGACGTGATCTCTGAACGCACCCTTCGCCAGTCAGTGGCATTCGGTATCCAGCAGGTCACTTGCAGAACAACTAGCGGGTGCCGGTATGTTCGTCGATAAACTACATACATGCCTTCATTCGTTCATAAGTCCACGCAGTCCAATATCGAATATGTTGGAAATTGAAACTGCCGACCGTTTTTTAACTGTCCAGCAGGTGTTCCATATGCTATAGACACACGTGAGGGAAGGTAGGTTTGCCTTGCTATTTTTTTCTTCTCGTTCTCCAACTGCTTCTTCTTGTCTTGCCAGCAGGTTTCCCCGACTGTGCGAGTGTCCAATGAATGTTGGTACAAAAAGCAACATTCGTGGCGTGCCGTTTTACTTCCAGCGAAACTGTCTGAATATTATTCAAAGGAGGTGTTGTTTTTGTGTCTGTTGTTCCTCGGCTAGGTGCCGGTTGATCCTTACCAGGCACTGCCAACCTGCGTCGGCGGCGTCTCATATGGTCCAAGCTGACGCAAAATGAAACAAAAAAAAAACATAATAACGAACTTTTTTTCCGATAACCAGTGGCATTGTGGCCTGTTTCATGGCGAGAATGTGGTTTGTTTGGATGTGTCGTGTCAGATGATAAAATTTCAAAAACGCAATTTATTTCCTCTCGATTATGACATTTTGGTAGCCACTTCCAATTCGATTCCAACTAGCATGTGTTCGTATGAATGCCGCAACCTCGAACTCAATTGAATTGTGTTTAAATATGCAGGTAGCATGTATTGGAAGAAGTAGACCTGTAAAACATTTGTCACACTTTCTCCTCCATCCAAGAACCGTACGCCTGTCAGCCACCCATATGGTATATGGATTAGGAAAAGCCACCGCGAGTGAGTCGAAGATCATGTTGTTTGATCTCTAATTGAATTAACGCCCGCCTTTTTAGGACTGCATACGTCAATCGGCAAACAGCGTGTTCTGCTCTACCTATTTACCTCTATAAGGATGCGCACCTCCCGCAGTTGATTTTACACCCAACACCCGACTCGACAGCGGCAGCGTCAGGCAGCCCCGGCCAGGTCCAGTGATATATTGGCCATCGGGTCGACAGTAGGTAGATCGGTCGCAGGCCGACTTCCATCCTTTCTGGAGTCCGATTCGCATAGAAAAATGAGGATAGATTGGCGGGAATAAATTATCATTTTAATGGAGTTGGTAGCACGCAATAAATCTTCGCCTCGACACGGTGATTGTGAGTGACGACGCACGGCTGCGGTGGCCAATCGCGTCTAGCGGAGTGGGAAAAACATGATACGGTGTGAAGTGCTTTTTATTGCAATTGCACGGACAGAAGTACATTATGGTCCAGTGTTTCAGCAGTGGTTGTTGTCGGATATTTGCTGTGCAGACAGGTAGCTTAATTTTAAGCCTAGTTGTGTTATGGTTTTTACGATGTTAAGGAAATCAACAGAGACAAAAAAGCAATTGGAAAATTGCCTCCTAAATTTGGTAATTTTAACAAGAGCTGCTTGATGTAAATGGTAAAGAATGTGTTGATTCGATTATATATAATGAATTTTTTTTCGACTTTATATAATCGAGTCGGAGACTTGTATCAAAAACCCTTGCATCAACACATTTAGCCCTAGATCAAGAAGCATTGCTATTTAAAATGCTCAAAAATACGTTTCTCTGTAGTTTTATGAGTTCATCAGTGAATTTATCAGGTATTTACCACACATATTTCAACTTTAAGTTACTGTATGTAAAAGTACGACAAAGTGACACACTTTCCACAAATTCTTATGGACGAGAGCCATAACAAAATACCTCACTTTCGCAAAAACACTCACAACCAACTCGATTCAATTTGAGAAACGAATGTCGAGTGTGCGTATGATAGTGGTATTTCCTTCAGACTGCTAACTTATCACTTTTCATTCGTCATTACTCACAATTCTCTACTCATTACTGAAAACTCATTGCTCACGATTCACTACCGACAACTGACTACTCACCTTCCACTACTCACTACACACTATTCACTACTAACTACTCACTATTCACTACTCATTGACCACTACTCACTACTCACTACTCACTACTCACTACTCACCACTCAAGACTTACGACGCATTACTCAAGAGTTACGACGCATTACTCAATCTTTATGACGTACTACTAAAGCCTCAAGACGCATTGCTCAAGACCAGGGCCCGGCAACCTCACCTTCAATTGCAAATCGCCACTCACCAATGACGCAATGAAGGTTCAGCTCGAACTGAAGTTCCACCGCTTCGCTTCAAAGCTGGATTCAATCAGCGTCGGTGAAGCGGGTTCCATTCCATCATGACGATCACTTTTAAAGCTTCATTTGTACTTTTCTATCAACTATTGACTGAGTAGCTTTATTTATACAATTTATACAATGTGAATGTCTACTTAACATCTACAACTTGTGTCTGACCTTCGATCGTCGTCAGTCGAAACAATTAGCAGCATAAATTGAAGATTGCTTGAAAACATCTGCTCAACCAATGAAAAAAGTCGCTTCATGTGTAAAGCGAAGGTAAGAGAAAATCAGTTTCATTTAGTTTTTTTCGACGATGTCGGGCTCTGTTCAAGACTCACGACGCATTACTCAAGAGTCACTTATAACTACTCGTTACTTTCTTCTCGGTACCTACTACTCGCTGCTCACTACTCGCTACTCACTGTTCGTTATTCACTACTTAACAGTCGTTACTCGTTACGCCCTTCTCGATACTCACCGCTCACTACGGGAGCACTCGAATCACTCGGTCTATGTAACTACACTCAAATCTCGTTTTACAGCCACTATTGGGGGGACGTAAATCAAATCGGTCGTAAAAAAAATGGACGTTAATTCAAATTTCGGACGTAAAACGAGAGGACGTTTATTCAAGTTTTGGACGTAAAAAAAGTGGACGAATTGACATAATTGGTTCCAACATGGAATAACTCGCGATCCTGACCGTATAGAACGTTGGTGTCTTCGACAAAGTTGTTTAGCAGATCAAGGGCTTTTCGTCGGATTGTATGGATTATAGAATTGTCTCACTACGTGGCGCTAGTGTATATGTAGTACTCTTATGCAGGCCATATCTTGCGCTGCTGACTATCTAGAATGTTGCGGTATTCGGGAAGTTTACTCAAATGACTGACACCTTCAAGATGGTATGAAAAATAATGCAGAATTCGCTCATTACGTGGCGCTAGCGTATGTGTAGCATTCCTATGCAAGCTGTACCTTGCTCTGCTGGCTATCTAGAAAGTTACGGTCTTCGGGAAGGTTACTCAAATGACTGCCGCCTTTAAGATGGTATGGAAAATAGCACAGAATTTACTCACTACGTGGCGCTAGCGTATATGTAACATTCTTATACAAGCTCTATCTGGCGTTGCTGACTATTTAGAAAGTTACGGTCTTCGGGAAGTTTACTCAAATGACTGCCGCCTTCAAGATGGTATGGAAAATAGCGCAGAATTGACTCACTACGTGGCGCTAGCGTAAACAGGGGAACTTCGATATAACGTACATTTTGATTTTCAAGTTGTACGTTATATCGAATTGTACGTTATATCGAAGAATACAAAAAGAACTCAAAAATATAGCTTATATTACTTTATTTTGTTACTGTTTAACTACATTTAATAAATAATGATAATATAATCCAACTAGAAGTGTGTAGCAACCTTTTTCGTGTTTTTTTCTGTACACAGTCCTGTATACTAACTTTTTTCAAAGAAATCATTATATTTTGCAAACGGTAAGAGATAGACAGTTATTTCATTCAGCAAAGTTACTGGTTTTGGTCTGTTCTACAATTTCCCTGATGACAAAACAAATTTATTTTAATAATAAACTTCTCCAAAGACATTATCCTTGAAAAATTAGACATTTTTTACGTAATAGCCAATGATCGCGTTTTTCCAACTCAGCACCACTGTGCTGTGAAATACCCTAATTGGAACTCAGGAACCTTTACCGAGGCACTAGATGGCCATTATGAATCTGTGAGATTGACAGGGTATTTAAATGATTGCGAATGAAACTTTAAATACAGTTTCTGAAGAAATTTGCAATACTTAAAAATATGTACGCTATATCGAGGTAAATTGTATGTTATATCAAGTGACGTTGTATCGAGGGTACGTAATAACGAGGGTACGTTATATCGAAGTTTGCCTGTATGTAGCATTCTTATACAAGCTGTATCTTGCGCTGCTGACTATTTAGAAAGTTGCGGTCTTCGGGAAGGTTACTCAAATGACTGCCGCCTTCAAGATGGTATGGAAAATAGCGCAGAATTGACTCACTACGTGGCGCTAGCGTATATGTAGCATTCTTATACAAGCTGTATCTTGCGCTGCTGACTATCTAGAAAGTTACGGTCTTCGGGAAATTTCGGAAAAATGTCTGTTTTATTTGTATGAGAATCCTTATCCTCGTACCACAGGGGTGAGGGGTCTCAAAGCATCGTAAAATAAATTCATGTCTCCAAAAACACCCACAAGCCAAATTTGGTTCCTTTTGCTTGATTAATTCTAGAGTTATGAGTAAATTTGAATTTCATTTGTATGGGAGCCCTCCCCTCCAAAAGAGGGAAGGGGTCTCAATTTATCACAGAAAAAATTCTTGGCTTCTGAAACCTTTACATGCCAAATTTGGTTCCATTTGCTTGATTAGTTCTCGAGTTTTGAGGAAATTTGTGTAGGAGCCCCCCCTCTTACGCCCTTCTTAAAATTGCTTTTTCACCCATCCATAAAATTGCTGGTCATTTTATCTATCCAACGACATATAAATCGTTCAGTTTCGTTCAGTAGTTTAGTAGTTATTCGCATTTGAAATCTTTCATTCAAACGTTACACTTCTATTTTCGTTTTCACAAAGTGGTACCCAGTCCCAGTATAGTAAACAAAGACGTAGTCCTACGTCAAAATGTTTTAAATGTTTGAGCAGTCAATGAAAACCTTGAGCTTTAACTCCGTATTTGGTACCAAAATAATAAAAATCAATTCAGTGGTTCAAAAGTGATAAATTATTAAAGAAGGAAAGTTTGGCAAAAGTTGGGATTTTTTGGGACCACTCTTTCTCAAAACGGGGTTCCCTAAGTGCCAAATGGAAAACTACGGGTGTAAATTTTGTAGAATTTTTATGGACGGTTGATCAAGCGGGAAAGTGAGGGATAAAAAATAAACAATCATCCTAAGAAACTCCCCCGGCCCAAAAATCCTTGCACGTTAATTCAAATTTTGGACGTAAATCGATAGGACGTTAATTCAAATTTCGGACATAAAATGAAATCACGTAAAATGAATGGACGGTTCGGTAACTTAAACTACCTTTCCGAAGAAAGGATCTTCTTGTACAACCAAGATCATGAGTTATGGCAAATACAAAAAAACATACACTAGTGCAGCCGGTTCCAGACCACCTTGAATTTTCCATACCATCTTGAAGGCGGCAGTTATTAAAGTAACCTTCCCGAAGACCGTAACTTTCTAAATAGCCAGCAACGCAAGATACAGCTTGTATAAGAATGCTACATATACGCTAGCGCCACGTAGTGAGTCAATTCTGCGTTATTTTCCATACCATCTTGAAGGCGGCAGTCATTTGAGTAACCTTCCCGAACACCGTAACTTTCTAAATAGTCAGCAACGCCAGATAGAGCTTATATAAGATTGCTACATATACGCTAGCGCCACGTAGTGAGTCAATTCTGCGCTATTTTCCATACTATCTTGAAGGTGGCAGTCATTTGAGTAACCTTCCCGAAGACCGCAACTTTCTAGACAGTCAGCAACGCAAGATACAGCTTGTATAAGAATGCTACATATACGCTAGCGCCACGTAGTGAGTCAATTCTGCGTTATTTTCCATACCATCTTGAAGGCGGCAGTCATTTAAGTAACTTTCCCGAAGACGTTAATTCAAATTTCGGAAGTAAAACGAGAGGACGTTAATTCAAGTTTTGGACGTAAAAAAGTGGACGTTAATTCAAATTTTGGACGTAAAAAAGTGGACGTTAATTCAAATTTTGGACGTAAAACGAGAGGACGTTAATTCAAAATTTGGACGTAAAAAAAGTGACGTAAAACGAAATCACGTAAAATGAACGGACGTAAAACGAGATTCTAGTGTACATTATGCTCAACCACCATCTTTGTATTGCTTGTTACATCTTGGCTGAATATGTTTGGTCAGTTGTGCACTACACAGACGTAGGGTTTATTTCTAGTTCCCGTCGTAGTAAGTAAAGCCATTCTAATTTTCATCATTTATTGGATGGATTTAATGAATACTCCAAAAGTTCTTGTGCTGGTTTGACTAAAACACACTTACCTTCCGACCCGTGAACTTTGAAATCACTGAAAAGCGATTATTAAAGCATATTATTGAAATTACGCAACTGACTTTATTTCTTAAATTCGTCGTACCGTTTTAAAATCCGTCCATCAGAATTTTTCATCGTCCGAACTAGAAATCACAACAATGTTTACGAAGCTAACGTGCATGTATCTGTGTAGGACGGCATGAAAAATATTATTCTGCATTATTTCTGCAGGTCAGGCAAGTTTTCCTGGCTATAGAATAACGACAATACCTTGCGTGAGTTATTTTCATATATGAATGCCGGAAATTATTAGTCGACATTTTCTTCTTCGTCGCACGTAAAAACGTAGGAAATTTGGCTGGTAGGACTTCTTTAATGATAAAAAGCATTTTAATAGATCTCTGCTCACTTTGATTGATCGCGTATGATAGACAAAAAAACTAAAATATTTGGGAATAACTAGTTTTGCATTGTGTGTCATAAAAATGCTGATATTATTAATAATTTGTGTTGGGTATAGAACGGGAATAGGCCATTACGACAAAGCAGCAACATATCCTAGTTCAATGTTTTTCCTTGCTTAACGGGAAATGAGCAATCATTAATTATCCTTATGTCAGCAATCCTTATGTCATTACATGTCATGTCATTAGCTCTGTGCCTGATTGCTTTCCCAAATCTCCCCTAAAGATCGTTAAAGTTGACGAAACATTAAACACGAAAGTTTCTCATTTTGTCAACATCCTTTACATAACCTAAAAGTATCTTGAGAGTATCCCCAAAACACGCAAGTATTGCAACACATCAGACAACTGACGCCAGTTGCACAAAAACTTCGGTTTTCAAAAATATTTTCGATAGACTGTATCGTGCTCCGCCTTGAAATAGATAAAAATATAATGTGTGAACGCGTAGTACTCACAATATCTGGCAATATCTTTCGGGTTCCCAAAATTTGAATGATTTCCCGTAAAACCTTTGTACTGGTTCACGAATTTCAGGGTTTATGGTGACAGACGTTGAATAGGATTTGAAAGAGCATTTTGTAGGCGGCGATTATTATCGTAATTCTACGATAGCCGCAGCATTCGAGCTTGCCACCCAACTGTTACCATCTGCTCTTCCGGTAGAGTTTCTTGCTCCTAGATCTAGGAAATAACCTACATACTGTAGTGCTCTGGCAATTTTCCACCATGCTGTTCCGCTGTTATGTTAAATTTAGTGGAACTCCAACGAAATATCATTCACTCAACCCGGTAATACCCGTGGACGGGAATTAATTGTTTATAAACAAATCTTACAAAGTAAAACAATTTGTCCGGCCACTTGAATTTACACATGAACAATTGCTGCAAAAAAAAGTTTCATAATTTAATTCGAAGTAAACAAATTTTCCTTCGTCAGGCTTCAAACATCTGTTTCTCGGGCCAGCTCTGGCCGCGCCGTGCCATACCATGCAGCAAACAATCACGATTAGTCTGCCCGATTGTTGATTACCATCATTATTGCGCCAGAAAATGCTTTTTCCATTCAATACCCGCTGCCGGTTCTCGTCGCGGCGCGGCGGCCGTTGGTTGGCCGCGGCTTCTGGTTATCGGTTGGCCAGTTAGCCTGGCCGGGCGGCCGGCCGTGGCACGTGCTTCACGATATGGTTCTCGCTCGCAAAGCTCGTGATGAGGCTCGGTTGAAATCCATGAAGAAGGAGGGTGGCGAAAGGTAAGAAAAAAAACCATAAGCAAACAAAACTGAAATGCGCGTGTCAATTTGCCGAAGTGAACTACGGTTATGCTAAATGGGCAATTGTTCACCCTTTGCCACATTGTTAGGTTTTGTTGCTTCTGAATGGCACTTAGGGGGCACAAACCAGAGCGGAGTGACAGCTTGTCAGGCTTGGGTGATTTTTCATAACGCACGACGACTCACTGAGCTGGAAAAGAGAGACCCCAGAAGGGGGCAAAATTACGGTACTAATCAGAAGCAGTAAGGGGGCGTGAAGTTTTTTTTCTGCAGGTAACACCTCGCTATCGAGTTGTGAGGTGCTTGTCACTGGGGTGCATTACCGACCGTCTCTTGCTTTAGCCGGTGGGCAGTGAACCGTAGCTAGAGCGGCCCTTTCTCGTACCAAATTGATTAATCGATCCGTGTAGCGGCTAATGAATGCAGTTCAAAACAAGTCTTGGCATCGTGTCGGTTGGTGGTAATTAGATCTGTGCCTAGCCTGGAGATAGCTCCATTAGCACGTGTAACTCGAGTCGATACCGCAAATTACACCATTTAGAAATGATTTAAATACAGTTTCGCACGTTTACATCGAAATCTTTTCTCAGGCAAGCATTTGAAGCGCTCAGGTTACAACGCTCGATAAAGCACACGACCTGCCGCTATTTGCAGTGTTCGTTCTGTGCGGCAAACTAAGCTGAAAGGAATAGAGCAATGCGATCGCGCTAGGCTGTAAAGGCTTGCTCCACGCTCGATCGGCTTGCTCAATGGGAGTGAACGAAAAATGATAAGGAAGTGATTTTCGTGGCACGCTTTCTGGTGGAATGTGCCTTTATCATCACTGTTCGTTCGCTGTCCGCCGATGCCGGCCAGTGTGCTGGGCGCGATTATATAGCGGCGAATTTTCTTCCTGAAACGGTGCACTCGCCGGAGGCTGCAGCTGGTCCGTAGTAGCAATAGCAGCTCGACAGCAGTGTTTGCATAAGTGGTTGCAAGCATTGTTTGCTTATCGATCTAAATAATGTAACGCAATACGGTGCTACGCTACAATAGTTTTAATGGAGCGTAACAACTAGCTTATTGATGTCGCTCTGCGGCAACCAGAAACAGGAAAGATGACAGAGAGTATTCCTTTCGGTTAAAATGGGTCATATAAAACTGCTACTTTCAGTTTGGAATCTTCCAAATAAATTTAATAATATCCAGATGAGACCCTAAGCTGTCTGCTAACATTTCGGTAAAATCTAAAATAAAATATTTTGTATTAAACAGAATGAATATTAATTATTTTATTTGTTTTAAATACATTGTTAAAAGAAAAGAATATTATTTAGAATTCACCTTACAACATGGTATTATTCCAGGAAGATCAGTTTCGATCCATATGTTGGGCTCTACTCCTCCATGCTTGCGTGCAATAGACCAGCGTGATCAGGTAGATGCAATATTTACACTAACTTAGAGGCTGAATTTGATCGTGTCGATCACAGACTTTTGGAGTACCTCAAGGTACCACTCTACGACCTCTATTGTTCTCTTTGTTCGTTAACGTCGTATCCCGGCTATTACTGCCTGGAAAACAAACTACTCTATGCATATGATGCCAAAATTTACGTGGATATTCGTAATACTTGTATGATGGATACGTGGATATTCGATTGTATGAGGCTTCCAGGACTGATAAATCGGTTTGTTGAATGGTACAGATGCAACTGTATGACTATAAACATCCCGTAATGTACGCCATCGGCTTCTGTGTACCGTGACCGCTCCTAATTCTGCGCATTTTTCTTTATATATGTATTTTTCAACATTGTGCATAACTATGACCATTGTGTTATTTTTTTATAAGTACCTGTTGAATATTACGCCATTATTCACCAAAGAGGCATAATATTTGACAGCGAAATAAATTAAAGTGAAACTGAAAGTATTTTATATGTCAGAAAACTACGTCGTTAGCGCCAACGCTAAAACTGTCATTCTAGAAAATTAATAAATTTATGATCGAAATTCCTTGCAATAATGATCAAATTACCCACCATAGTTAGAAAGAATAGCTAGTTTTAGTCATGTTTTAGACAAAAAGAATGATTGCAAGCCTTGCTTTCGTTGGAAAAATGTACCGCAGTAGTGCGCAGATTTAGGCACAGATTTTTTATTCATGTTCAGAGGTTGGAAAACTCGCAAAATGAACAGATACGCCGATCATCGGCAAATGGTTTTTATCATGATAAAACAGCTACGCGAGTGGTTCAATTCGCCTATAACAATGAGCAACATACACTCACGCTTCGTAGCATCGATGAATATACGAATATCGTGAGCAACGCAAACGTGCGAATGGACGCTTTCTGCTGCTTGTTAAGCCACTAACACTACTTTAAACTATTCCCTTTTCATGGTAATATTATTTTGAATAATTTCCGACGTCCCCGGGCATTCTATATCCGAAAAATCGAACACACTCAATGTTTAATATTCAATTTTTGAACGAATTCTGATGTTCACATTGAGGTTCTGTTCGTGATAAAATTCAAAGCCGATGCGTGCATTATCGGCGAGGCAGGCGAATAGTGTATGTTCATGAGGGATGTTCATCGATTCAAATGATCACTTTTTCGCGAATTCTCCAACCACTGTTCATGTTCCAAATTCTGCGCAGTAATGTATCCTTCGAAGAAATCACGAAAGAATACGCAACCTCACCCAAATGGCTGAGGTATAGAGGTATGAAAATTCAAGTAGAACGTTTAACTTGCATTGATTGGAATCCTGTGTTGCGACTCGGGGTCCGAACCTACGAGCGCCAATTTATGGAACCATGTTTTCTGATTGTTTTTTGAATGTCCAGCTTCAGGCAGTGGCGAAGGGGTTTCTACATGGAAACACAATTTTTAATATATGTCTAAAGTGTAATATTCAACTCGCCCTTCACGTTATCGACAATAAAATATTTAAAATAAGCCAATCAAAATTATAACAATATGCCTGTGCCACATGGACAGCACAAGAACGCCATATCATGGATTTATTTATTGTAATGGCTAATGCCGGATTTTTTACATGCTTTAAGCGTATAATGACATAAACAACATGGTATGAGTGTTTATTGTTACTTTTTGGGTGCGCAGAATTAGGAACATGGGCAAGAAAGTGCGCAGAATTAGGCACCGTGGATAAGTTTACAAAACGAAAAGTATACTCAATTGTTGGTCGACTTTTAATTCCCATGTTTTTTACCAGATACTATAGACCGTAGCACTACACGTTGCTGCTATCAACGTTATTAATTTAAGTCTAGAATACTTATAATAGCGGAAGAATCATAAAAATGTCTTAACTGCGCAGAATATAGTACGTTTACGGTAATTACTGTATTGATGATTAAATATTGCAACGTAATGATAGCGTTACCCAAGTAACAATTCTCAAGCCACTTGAATTTAGAACCATTTTACTTGAATTTTATAAAGGTTTTATTGCAGCATTAATCATTATCTCTGGTTTTATTGTGGTGTTGCGCAATAGCAAGAGAATACAAGTCCAAACATACTTATAACTAGCTAGAAGGCCATAATAAAACTGTTATTAAGGAAATTTATTGTTGTTGCTTATATTACCACCACAGAACAGAAGTGGAAGTTCGAACAATCGTTCGAGCAAAACCTGGCATCTACGCTCTGGTCTAAAACTCTACCAATAAGTAAGAACTTTGACGACTTTTTGTTTTGAGTGCACTTGTCATTTAAAATCTCGTCTAAACGAAATTCCTCAACTTGTCTAAATGTTTCAGCTTTACTTCGCACATAGGAGTATTTGATGCAAAATGTTGGCCATAAGTCCAAAATGGAAAATGCATGGTTTTATCAAAATATCGTATCTATTATCACAATAAGGCCTACTAGTCACGTTAGTATTGTTCTATGCAGGATTGATTGATATTTTTTTTCACAGAGTATGCTGTTATTTTGGATACCAGTTTTCTAGAAGCATCCTATCGCTCGTGAGTATATAAACCTGAAAATCTGAATGAAATATTATTTGTTTAACATAAGTGAGCATTTTCTCCGTAAAGAAGAATATTTGAATATTTGAAAGAAAGAAGCTGAAAAACAAAACCCTCAATTAATACATGCATGATTGAGTTTTTGTTGGTTTGGTCGCGTGAGCATAAAGATTATTAACACCTTTTTGCCATTCAATTCCATAGAATAGTTCTGGCAACTTTGCTTTGGGTCAGCTAGTCTAAAGTTGGAAAACAGCATAGTAAATTTTCCGTGTAAAAAGCCGCTTTCCACCGAATCTGTATAGGCAAGAACAAATTCAATAGAGGATGGGGTGGATCGACGGGAAGCAGCGGAGAAATTGTTCAAATCACAGGGATTTTTTGTCCAGGAAGGCATTAAACGAGGCCGAGTATTCGTCTATGGTAATTACGTAGAGGAATAACTTGTTTTAAGTTCAGGAATTCGAATCCATCAGCTACAGCAACACTAGAAGCGGTACAGAATTGTAAGCAAAAACTTCATGCTTCTGATAACAGCAGAAATACAGACTTGTTTGAGACTACTTCCATGGTTTAGATCGACCAGCGAACTAGGAAACTGTTGAGCAACTGCAAATACGCCAAAAGTACTTTAATGACTGTTCTTCAAGCTACGTTCACATCGATACACGTTGAAGACTGATCCAAATAGTTGAAGGCAATGGATTCAGCCAACCGCTTTCAGGTTTCATGATTACAATAAAGTTGCAGTTATTAGATGCAAAAAACGTATCGTCTACTTTAGTCTTCAAGCCACGCACATTCTGATAGTACGCTCTAATAATTGATGAAACATAATTGATAGGAGTTCATCAAGCTCAACATGGCCGCTTGTGGGACACGGTAAAATCTATGTGTTTTCAAAGTTTTTTTTTATCACAATTAGGCCATTGCAAATCAATTTCAAAGTTTTTGTCACCCCCCCCCCCTGGGAAATTGGCTACATATAAGAATAATTTGTAGGATATGAGTTAAATTTTTTTTATAAAATCAATTGTCTGTGGGCTCTACAGCTTGATAAACTCGAAACATGAGTGCACGAGTTGAGTTAACGCTTCTGTCACGAAATAGAAATGGAAGTTCAAACAGAGGAATTTTCGAAACTCGGCCAAAAAAATTTTCTGTCGTTTTTGTATTTTTGTTTGTAGATTTTTGCTTGAAAATAACAACGTATTTACGTATTTAAAAGTAAGAATAGATTTGGTTTTCACGTTTAAACTTTAAATAAAAATGCCTAAAATCCATATTTTTTTTGCTCGATTAAAAAATTCTCTTTGTTTTTTTTTCGCCCCCCCCCCTTCAGTGGCCCAACATCGGAGGGACAAAAACTTTTTTAAATATTTGTAATGGCCTTATATATTATTCAATTTGTAAACCTTTTGATGTTTGAACATTATACATGTTCTTTTACGATGAAAACATTATATGGTCTTATTGGGGCTATTGGTAAGATGTACGAAATGATCCATGGTACTTTTCCCTAATTTTGCAGACGAGGAACCCTAATGTTGTGGATTACATTTTGTGCGCCTGGAAAGTTTAGTCTGGCACTCATTGTACATAAGTTCTGAACAACTCGTGTTCCAGCAAGACAACACTATTAGTCAGATCAGTTCGGCTACATGAACTTGATTCGATATCCGGAAAATTGAACTATTATGCTAGCCAGTCCGCACAAGCCGGAGCGATTCTACTGGAGAACATCTGGGGAATAACTGTACGATGTAGGTATCTATGCCAACAAGTAGCAATACAGTAGGATTTCGAATTAGGCAACAAATGCGTGTCGCCTATGTTGCCAAAATCGAAACCGTGCCAAAATCGAGACCCTTTTTCGATATGAAAAAATTTAATGTAAATGCTTTAGAAGTTGACAAAATATCATTAATCAACGATTACAACTATTCTATGTTTAAAAAGTCCGACAAGACCTATCCGTCCGGTGCAAATAAGTTATTGGCACCCTGCGGTAAGACGTAGTCCTACGGCAATAAAATATTATTGTTCGAAACCACATACACTTTTTTTCATGAACATACTCAGGGTATCATTTTTTCGTCAATTAAAGCATGTATGCGGAAACTGATTGATATTTAAGCATATTTTTAGAAGAAAAACATCTTGTGTTGCCAAAAACGGATACTTTTGTTGCCAAAATCGAGGCATGCCAAAATCGAGCCATGTCAAATTCGAAATCCAACTGTACAATAGCTTTGATGAACTGATAGTGGAAATTTCGGAAGTATGGGAGGAATATGAAATACCTGGGTCACGAATTAAGTCTGAAATGTGTGTGCGACTGGCTATTGAAAATAGTCCCAGTTTATATATTTAAAGACTTCTCACTTGCGAGTTATTTTCAACTTTTTTTGAAGAGCTAGATTGCTCTTTTTGATTGAACCATTGGTATCAGTTTTTTATCCATAACTTCAACGCGATTCAAGATTTCGCTGATGGCTTATAAGTCATAATCGATAATATCAATTGTTTAAATTTCGAAACAAAGCTCACTCATACTGGGGAAACCGAGAACAACCGGCGGCGCCGAATAAACTGAAACCAAACAGAATATCAGTTTATGATCGATTGCCTGCGGTACCATGTACAATTCTTTCTCTCTATCAGCACGATGAGCGGGATTGCTCGCGCTTTCTGGTCCTCAGAAATCGACCAGAGAATTTCGTCGAGCGGCCCCAGTTAGTGATCGCAGATCCCCAGTTCGGTAGATTCACCAAAAGTTCGACCGACTGAAAGGCATCAGAATCGATCCCGTCCTTCGTGCCAGACAAGAAGAACAAAAAAAAAAAACAAAAGAGAAAAAAGTTAATTATATCTACGTGTGTAATAATTGATTGACAATTTCCTGTGCGCCCGATGATGGATCTCTAATTTATTGATTCTCTGCCTTCGTCTGGTGGTTCACCGTGCGAGCAGCTTCGGTAGTGATCGGGATCCATATTACACGTTCACGCCCGGTCCCAGTCTACATCCATCATCGACGAATCGAAAGGGGGCTTTTCATCCCGGGGCAACCGGTTCTCGGAACACGGCATCATAGCAGCCGCATAGCAGCTGCTCCAGCCCCACCACGATCCCTGTCATTATTTCCAATTATAGACCAAGCGCTACAGATCTCTAGGAAGCAGCCCTCCCGTTTCAGTGAATGATCGATTCCAGCGGTGATTCATTTGAATGATCTCGAATGACGGACTACGCGCAGTGAACCGCTAGAGCGACCTATCGCCGACATGCAAATAAAACTGTATCAACGGTCCAGTGACGTACCGTAACGAAGTCCCACATGTAAACTGGTCTGGCAGCAGGTGCCCCTTTCTCCGGATCTTATTAAATTAAAAGAAAAATTAACCGGGAATTGAAAAACTACTGTTCATTAAAAGAAAAATTAGAAACATTATTAATAAGCAGAATCCATAAAATAGCCTTTGCAGCTTTGAATTATCTTTGTTATTTTAATTATTGTGGAAATTAAAACGTCTTCAGGCAACAGTTTTATGGGTAATCAAAACCAGGAGACACCTGAACTTCCAGTCTCACCGTCCACCGGTTCTCACGCAACCAACCGACCAATCGACCAGCCAACCAACCAACGTTCTGAAGCGTAGTGAAATGTCGTAAATCATAACTCCTAGGGCATGAGTAGGAAACTGCAATTTTATTGCGCCAATCGGGGTCCAAGCAGCGGGTGCCCCCTTTTGCTGAAGTCCAAGAGTCACGTTCGTCACGGGACAAGTTGTTCTCTCTACGCACATATGTCATATCGAACCATTATTGATCACTTACTTAAAAGACATCGAACGAGGCAAAAACTGGCCTCCAGAAGCATAGAGTGTACGGTACAGCTAACGAAGTGGAGAGCGACCGACGATGACAAAACCAGATCGGTCGCGAAGATCCAATCCGTACCGAAGCATCATACGGTTCTGCTGGTCGAGTATCGACAAAGGGCAGATCCGCAACAGTTTGTCTCTTGACGGCGGAAATTACACGGCTAAATTCCTTAGGGTATTTAAGTGTGCAACTACGACCGGCCGGCCGCAGATCAAAGTGGGCCGATCACCGAAGATCACACTGTCTTCCGCCAGTCAGTGCCTTTCGCGAAGAGGCCGCAGAACAGAGTGTTGAAGTATGTGCGAAAATGTCGATCGATCGCAGGAAGTCAGGTTTTCGCTGGGTGAGATAAAACAACCTCCGAAAGAAGTAACAGCAGCCGCAGCACTATGATCACGAGAGAGAAACGCGACAGACTTGTTTGCTGGCATTTATTGATATTAGAGAAAAAAAAAACATTGAACATAAAACCTAAATGAAGGGGGTTACTCAACAAAACATTGTCGATTATATCGTTGAACTAACATCCATTGTTGGTAACATTCCATTGGCGTGTTAAATAGTTCAACTTTGCAAGCCAACTAACAGCACATAATTTCCACCCGACCGGATTTATCGAAACTTACCAGCAAAGGATCGGTTTACATGCAATTCGGTGATCATTTTCGATTGAATAGGGCAAGAGCGTGCCCAGCTGCATACGGCGGCAACTTCGCCGGCCGGACCGGCCCAGGCCGTAAGCTGATACCGGGTCACCGACGCCGCCGTCGCGGCCGCCGCCAATATAAACTAGACCATTTCATCGATAGAAATCTACTTTTCACGGTGCATTTTATTCTTCAATGCGCTCCAAATGAATGGACCCGTCCGTCCGGCAGCCCGGCGAACCCGTTTTCAGATGAAATTGATCCGCGGGCGGGTCACAATTTGTAGCGACCGACCGCGTCGCGCAGGTCGCGGTTTTCAGTGCCGTTTATTTTCGTATCGAAATGATAAATTACCTCTCGTGTTTGACAATAGCGATACTTGAACATACGAGCAAAAAAGTAGAAAAAAAAACTGCTGGAGAGCTAGTGGTTAGATGTCTTACTTTTTTGGCGCAATGGCCTCTAGGGTGAGAGAAGTGTGAAAGGCCAATGCTTTATGACGCGGCAGGAGCTTTACTTGAAAGGTACATTTTCGCACTGGTAACAAAACAGAGTAGTTTGGAATCGTGAAAATAATAGGTTTGTTCAGAGCGATACTTCCAAACTGGATTTTGCAAATGAGTGACAATACGGTTAGAAAAATCTGTCGAATCGATAGTAAATTTGGCCGTCTGTGCTAAATTGCGCTAGCAGATTTTAACACAAAGCAACATTTTGCTCTATTGTAATGAACAAATGAAATAACATACTGTCGAAATTATTGTCCAGTGCTAGCGATTATATATTCCCATTTTTCTGATTCCACAGATTTTTCAGATGTTTCTGATTTTTCAGAGGTAAAATAGAGTAAATAGGGCTATTCAACCAGGCCCATCCTCCAGCATTGGTTTAACTGCCCAGATATTCAGATTCGTAGTAACGCTTCGTATAGTCTCGCGCTACCCGCTGTCAGCAGTTGAATATCGTCCTTCCAGCAGCCTGGTCGTTTTTCAGCTTATTGATAGCATATTAGCATCCCCCTTAGTTGATGACTCCATACTATGACCATCGACCGACAATTCGCATTCGGTTCCTGTTTTTCTTTGCACGGCATTTTCGATTTTTAACGGCTTGAAATCGCTTTATTCATCTGGGTGCAACTGCCCTTTTGTCAGTAAGTCAGTCAGTTCTAATTACTGCTTTTGACGCTGTTGACTATTTTGTAAAAATCAAAATTGTGAATGCAAGCACCACACCGGCAGCGGAGCTCAAACATTCTGCTCCGATCATAACTAACACGCACCCGGTTTAGGCACATTTTTCCGACACGCGTCAGAGCCTCAGTGCCAATTTCATCCGTTTGGCACGGTGCTACATGTGTTCGGAACGCACCGTGCTGCATCCAGCGAAAGAACGACAGCCGAATACGCGAACTCCTCCTTCATTCTAGTTTTCTTTTCGTTTCGTATTATCTAGCTAAAAGAAAGTAACCAAGAATGAAAACATATTAGTTAGGTGGTACGGTGCCAACGAGGTGCGAGCTGAAACCAAAGTCCTGTGTTCGGGTGTTTACTTTCTCTGGTGGCGAACCAATACGCTGCGGGCGACTGTGCGTTAGTTTTCAAAAAAAAAGTTTACCTACTTACTTAGGTGGCTTGCCGTTCTAAGATATAGTTTGATGAACAAAGTTTCTGCGCTTAACAAGTAGTCGTTGTGACTCCGACCTTTTGTCCACTACTACTTCTTAAGCGCAGCTACCAATAACCCCCTCCCCCTCACCTTTCCGCTCTTTCCCATCCATTTCTAAAAAATTTGCATTACTTTCCCCGTTACTCATTAATTGTAGAATTACCGGTTCAAAAAATATTAATACATATGCTTGACCGCATTTCAAGGTCAAGACTAAAAGCACGAGGTTTGGTCTAAATAGTGAGTAGTTAGTTGTGAGTAGTGACCCAAGTAGCACACTTTAGATGTATTTAGTTGAAGCAACCGGATTACGACTGAAATTAGTCATATTTCGGGTTCCACAACAACTCTGCAACAACCGTGCTAGTAGGGGAGTAGTGAGTAGTGAGGCATATGAAACCGAGATCGAATCGAGGCTGAAAGGAAAAGACCGATTAGACCCGACGACGAATCTAGAACCAAGTAGAATCGGACTAATAACACATTTCCTGACTGGTCATGATTTGTTCAGTTGATATCACGAAAAGCAATGCAAGCGCATTCTTTCTCAATTCCGCATTCGACCCTTGCAATAAATGGAAAAATTGTCGCGAATATCATGTACTTTCGGATTATTTACAGTAGGATTTCGAATTTGGCAACAAACGCGTGTCACCTATGTTGCCAAAATCGAGACCCTTTTTCGATATGAAGAAGTTTAATGTAAATGCTTCAGAAATTGACTAAATATCATTAATCAATGATTGCAACCATTTTCTATTTAAAAAGTTCGACAAGAGCTATCCGTCCGGTGCAAATAAGTTATTGGCACCCTGCGGTAAGATGTAGTCTTACAGCAATAAAAATATTATTGTTCGAAACCACATAACTTTTTTTTCATGAACATACTGGGGGCATAATTTCTTCGTCATTTAAAGCATGTATGCGAAAATTGATTGATATTTAAGCCTATTTTTGGAAGTGAAATATATTGTGTTGTCAAAAACGAATA
The DNA here is from genome assembly GCF_943734655.1 of Sabethes cyaneus. Lineage (NCBI taxonomy): Eukaryota > Metazoa > Arthropoda > Insecta > Diptera > Culicidae > Sabethes > Sabethes cyaneus. The sequence continues at coordinate 230,769,286 of NC_071355.1, forward strand.
CTTTTGTTGCCAAAATCGAGGCATGCTAAAATCGAACCATGCCAAATTCGAAGTCCAACTGCATTTCCGAAAAAGTACAGCAACTGTTATTCGCATTTACCTAGACATTTCATTGCTTAGCTAGCAACAGAACCAATTCGGCTACCGTAAGACAAATATCTAAAAAAAATCGTGAATCATTGTATCACAGATCCAATTCGATGATTTAAAATCCCTCATATTATAATTAATCACTAATTATGTTATGAAAATAACGCGCTTAGCCTCTGACCAACTGACGCTGCGAGATATACTCAATAAAGTCTGACTAAAAACCAATAGTATGTAATATTCTGACGGGTTCTGAGGAGAATCTAGATGTGGAAGGACGGCCAAGAACTTTTAAGGGACCGGAAATAGGGACCGAGAGTAGAAACATGATGGTGCGTTAAGCCCAATCCTAGCTTCTTCATTCGGGATATGGATAGAAGGTACAATGCCAACTATCAAACCACTTGGAAGGCTATAAGTCTTATTTACAGTACCAATAAACATCCGAATCGTCACTCAAAGCGGAATTTAGTAGCCAATAAGCGTGTTTGTATGAGCAAGTTTTGACGAAATTCAACGGATTCATTCAATGGACGCCGAAACGTACGTAAAAATGAATTTCAAGCAACTTTCCGGTGAAAAATTTTGCATTCCAACTGGGCGTGGCGATGTGGCCGACAAGCATAAGTTCGTGTTTGCTGATAAATTGGCAAAGAAGGCCAAGATCTGGCAAGGAATATGTAGCTGTGGACTGAATACTTAGCCTTTTTCCGCTTCCTCTACAATGACATTAAAAAAAGCAAAGCCAATGATAATCACGTCAATATCAAGTGTATACATGGAAGAATGGTTGAAGAACCGGCGTTATATTCTGGTCTGATTTAGCTGGTTGTTACGACTCTGCAGTGTGACACATATATATTCGAACAAAAATCATTTCATGCTTGCAACGGCATATATAATTAATGCAATCAAACTATTACCATGTGTGTGTCATCATGACTTAGTTGACGTACAGTAATCCCCCCAATAAGGACGTTAATAGGGACCGCGTTAATGGAAACCGTGTTAATGGAGTCTACGTAGCATATGGGAATTGACTTAATTGGTTCCAACATGGAATAACTCGTGATCTTGACCATATAGAACGTTAATGTCTTCGACAAAGGTGTTCAGCAGATCGAGGGCTTTTCGTTGGATTGTAGTATTTCGGAATTGCCTCACTACGTGGCGCTAGCGTACATGTAATATTTTAGTACAGGCTGTATCTTGCGCTGCTGACTATCTAGAAAGTTCGGGAAGGTTGCTCAAATGATTGCCACCTTCATGGTGGCAGGAAAAATAACGCAGAACTGACTCACTACGTGGCGCTAGTGTCTATGTGGTATGCTTAGATAGGCTGTATCTTGCGCTGCTGACTATCTAGAATGTTGTGGCCTTTGGGAAGGCTGCTCACATGACTACCACCTTCAAGATAGCATGGAAAATGGCGCAGGACTGATTCACTACGTGGTGCTAGTGTATATGTGATATGCTTAGACAGACTGTATCTTGCGCTGGTGACCCTCTAGAAAGTTGCGGTCTTCGAGAAGATTACTCATATGACTGTCACCTTCAAGATGGTATGGAAATGAATGCAGAATTGACTCAACGGACGGTGCTAGTGTATTTGTGATTTTTTTGTGTTTGTCATAACTCATGATTTTGGTAATGTACAAGAAGTTGCTTTCTACGGAAAGGTTGTTTAAGTGACAGTAGTTATTCAACTGGTTGGAAAATTTGCTAATATTTTGCTCGTTATTTAACGCAATGTTGGTCGCTTACAAAAATTCTCTGCAAAATGCAACGGAGGCAGTTGATGAAATTCATAAGAATTTTTCACTTCTCGCATTTAATATGCAGCGGACATGAAAAATATACTGCAACACGAGAAAGCTGAATTACTAAAAGTAACATTACGTATGCCGTTGACTTCACATTATTAATGCTGTGTGACATAAATGCTTATTAAGTCATTGCAAGTTTCGATTTAAAAAAATAGTGATAAAAATGAAAATATAATTGTTCATGAATCATAAGAATGTTTAGAAAGTAGCTGGAAATGTGTTAACGTGACTGAGACTAATTGAATAAGTGAGTTGGTGGGATTTCTCTGGCCACTTGGGAAGTAGCATAAATAGTTGGTAGATTAGCGCGATAGATTTTTTTTGCAGGCAGTAAATGTTGCTAGAGAATAAAATTGAGTGTCGAGCGTTCAGCATCGCAAGATACAATCTGTATAAGAATACTACCTATACGCGGCGCGAGTAAGTTCTGCGCTATTTTCCATACCACCTTGAAGGTGTCAGTCATTTGAGTAGCCTTCCCGAAGATCGCAACTTTCTAAATAGTCAGCAGCGCAAGATACAGCCTGTCTAAGCATAGCACATATACACTAGCGCCACGTAGTGAGTCAGTTCTGCGCTATTTTCCATACCATCTTGAAGGTGACAGTCATTTGAGCAACCTTCCCGAAGACCGCAACTTTCTAGGTAGTCAGCAGCGCAAGATATAGCCTGTATAAGAGTGTTACATATACGCTAGCGCCACTTAGTGAGGCAATTCCGCAATACTATAATCCAATGAAAACCCGTTGATGTACTGAAAAACTCTGTCGAAGACACCAACCTTCTATACGGCCAGGATCATGAGTTATTCCATGTTGGAACCAATTGAGACAATTCCCATATGCTACATAGATTCCAATAAGGACGTTCGCGTTAATGGAATCACTCGAGACCGTCCTTATTGGAAACGTTCTTATTCGAAACCGCGTTATTCGGGGGACTGCTGTAGTTTCATTTTCGTATTGTGTCTCGTTCGATGTACATGTACCAATTTTCGAGTTACGGTCGTTGATAATAAATAAATTCCGAAACGGTGCTATTTTGCAGCACTAGTTTTCGTCACCTCAAACATCTTGGCATAAAAAGAGGATTTGCATACTACATATACAGTAAAAAGATTTGCCGAGCCGGGATCTGTTGAAAACCGTAAAAACAGAAAAAAACGAAGCGTTAGAACTGCAAAGATCAAAAAGGTCGTTCGAGAGCGAATTCGTCGCAGTGGCGACTGGTCGGTACAGAAAATGGCAGTTGAGCTGAATAACAACAGGGAATCTTTTCGTTAAATTTTGAAAATAGATCTGGATGTGAAAGCATTCAAAAAACGTAAAATCCATGGTTTAACGGAAGCAACAAAACAAAAACGGCAGGAAAGATGCAAACTGCTGCTTCGTCGGCACGACGATTCCACTGTGATCTTTTCTGATGAGAAGTTGTTTGTTCTTCAAACCCCGCGTAATGCTCAAAATGATCGGTTGTGGTCGTTTTCGATTCTGAACGTTCCAAAGCACACACGGAATGTGCCACGATACCAAAATTCATCAGCGGTCATAGTGTGAGGAGACCATTCAAAGACAGGGAAACTTCCTATTGTATCTATTGACAAAGGTGTGAAATTTGATGTCCTACGTTCGGGTAATCTATGGTGAAGAATATTACTGCTTTCAACAGGATGGGACGAACAATCTGACGGATTTCATATCGAAAAAGGAATGACTTCCAAGTTTTCCTGATTTGAACCTCTGGTTTTTTGTATATGGGGGTACATGCAGCCGTATTTCAAGGATTATAAGTATCATAATTTGGATAATTTAAGTTAGTTATTAACAAGATATGGGGTGACATTCTGATGGAAGTAGTGCGCGCTGCATGTAACGACTTCAACAAGCGTTTGAGGCGTGTTTATTCAAGCAAAATACGATTCAATAGAGCAATGATTATTTGTTGCGTTCTGTGTCTTTGGGTTAACAACTTCTAAAATTAAAATTCGAAATAAAGCCTTTATTTACAAAAATATATGACTTTGTTTTTGTTCGAATATGTATGTGTCACACTGTAAAGTAATGCCAGAACGGTATTCAGCTACTAATATATGCCTAATCTACAAGTATGATAAATAAATAATAAAAATAATAATAGTAATAACGTCGATTTCGTGCCAAAAAAGATGAGTTTTGACCTCGACAAAGCGGTGGCACAGCCAACAGTGCGAAAAAAAAGCGTTCAAAGTGGAAAAAAAACATGCTAACTCAGTCACATCTTCAACTGTGCAGAGTATGATGAGTTCTACCAAGAAAAAAGTTCGAGATTTTATCAGAATCAGAGAAATGCAAAGACTGTGAAACTTAAAGCTTAATAAAAATACTGCATTCCAGTCATTTGTGTATTTTTTTTTTTTGCGCTCCAGTCTCGAATTCTAGGTTGTTGCTAACGTTCAGATTTACTTTTAACCAGGCTTTACTATTTTATCGCATGTCATTACTTTACATGCGCAATAACTGATCATTCGAAACTGATGGTGCAAATCACGCGATTGTTGTTTTCAAAGATTTTTGCAACCAACGAGGCACAAGAGCAGGTGACGCTGAACTCCCTTACAAAAAAATATTCACTATATGAACGCTAGGTTATAATATGCCAAATTTTAGGCAGGTTTCGTAGAAAATCGCACAAAGTGCGTTCTATGAACCCAAATTCATGTTTGGCAACAAGAAAGTAAATAGATGTTGGTTTGATTAGTATGATAATTAAGATAAATGTTTAAACAAAAATAAAAGTGGCGAATAAATCATTAGTAAATAGTATTTTACATTTACCATCATGTTCTAATATTGCCTACCGTCATTTGAAAAAAAATATAGGTTCTTCCGTTTACAAAAACTGCTTTAATGTCTGCTTGAGATTGTCAATCAAACGGTTAAATCCCATTTGCTAATTGAACATCTCAATCGAAAGAGAACAGATTTGTACTAACAGCTTGAACAACGTCCGCAAAAATATGACTTGTTAACAAATCTGTCTCAATCGGTCAGCCACCGGTAACCGATTCCATATCCCTTGTCACCTCCCTGTGCGGGATACCGTCAATCTCAACCCTGCAACGTGCAATGCGGTTCAACCTTCAAATTTGCCAACCAATCCAGCTGGCCAAGATCATTATCAGCGACCACGAGAGTTAGTCTAGTCTATGGCACGCATGGTAGTTCCGCTCTGGAACATAAGCAGCACGTTTATGACCGATACGATTATAGAAAACAATAAATTTAATAGAAATATCTACGATCAGCAGCCGTGCCTGGGAGGTTACCCCACCATTCATTGGTTCAATCCTGGCTGGCGTGTGCGAAAAAGGTACACAGAAGGCCATTTATTGGTGGTAAATTTATGTTTCCAAACAGACAAGTGGGTGTCTCTCGGCGGGTGCACAGCTGGACACTAAGAAAAAGTCATGACTGCACACAACGAGTACCGATAGGTCGGACACACAGGGATCGGTTCTTCAGATAGAGTGATGAAGCGTCAAGCTATTGATAAGTTCCGTTTTTACTCCTAAGATTCGCGCTGTTTTCAGAGTTTTGTGCTTGAGCGTAGCTAGAGGGGAATTTTGGGCCACCAACATGGTGGAGAGTACCCATGTTCAACATAGAGAGTATACATGGTCAAAAAGCGTATTTGATTTGCTTATGACTTTAAAGTCTTCTTTGTCATAATCATTTTAATAGTTCCAAATGAAAATGGCATTAAATAGAAGTAGCGATAATTCTGCACCATTCGTCCACGTTGCACTTATTAACAAATTTAATGAAATATCATAAACATAATAGATCACTAAAATTGGCAGCACGTCAACTTTAGTAAAATATTAGAACCACCGTTAGCCCAACAGTGTCACGCAGCGCCATAAATTCTGTGGCCTACACCTCTGGCAGTGGCGGCGGTAATGGACGGTTGATCGCCAGAACTAGATAAAACAATGCAATCGCAAACATATTGTGAGTACAAATTACGGCCGAGAAAAATGGCATTTATGATCCCCATCAGAAGCGACTATGGGCTTCGTACACGGTCGCCTTCCACCTCTACGTATGGGGCTTGGCAGTTTCACTCCCGTTCCGCTGTTGGGTTCTTATGATTGAAAAATGACGCTTGAACCGTCGCTGACAAATCTTGATAGGCTTCCGCGCTGCCAGCCATAAATACTCAACGGCAATAAATTTTCCCGCTGATCTTTATAGATCGTTGCCAGTCAAAGCGTGATTTACGGAAGTGGCTCCTGGAGTGTTCTGATGTTGATTTTTTTTTATTGAAAACCTGTTATTAACTGTTGATTCATCAGATGAGAGAACAGTTAACTTATGAGCCTAAAGACATAAAATTATGCGAAACAAAACTATTTGAAACACTCTATGGAAACATATTTGGGTGAACAACGACAACATTGATCAACTCAAGCTAAACCAATTAGACACGGAACTCCGTCGGCGTGCAATCAAAAGCTTAACAATACATCACAAATCGGTCTCTGCGCAAAGGACCCTCGCCAACTGAATAGCCAGTGTGCGCAATGAAATTGATGATATTTTTCCAACCACCATCAACCGTACCTACCGGCAAACAATAACCGATGCTAATGATTATCATCATCTGTGAACTGCCCAGACGAACGGACGGACGGACCATGGCAGAATTGTTCACCTCGAAAAGGGTTGCCATAATGAGCTACCCTTCTGCTGATGTGTTGTATAATGATGGACAGCAACACTCAGCCTGCCAGCAAGTAGCAGAAAATTTCCAATATTTCATCACTCATTCCGGAATCGATTAGTCCCGGTTGGTTTCTTCAGGCTGTTCAGGTTACGCCCGGACAAATTGTTCTGAGCAACTCGGCATGACTTCCATTTCCTTGCCGTTTGCCAAGCGGTTGCTGGTTCGATCGAATTCCATCAATTTAAGCTAAATTTGATTGGAAAAGACATTTTTCAGCTTCTTCCAACAAAGGCCAGCAGCGCAGCAATTGTGGGCCACATACTGATAGAGCTTTTTTTCCACGCCAAACCATCGACGTGCCGGCCGGGAAGATGGACGAGGTTCGATTTTTATTGTAAAGTGGATTTCAATTACTGCCAACAATTGGAAGGTGAACTCGATCCATCGCCGCATCATCCGTTTGCGCTATTCTGAAGCATTTACCACATACTGTGATCTTTATTACCACTGTTAGGGACTCGAACCTGGAAGTCAATGCAACCAAAAGTGCCCATCATAGGTAAGGCTTGTCCTGCTACATGTATGCTTCGCAAAGAAATATGACAGCTCGTTGCGACTCCCATATCCAGCGGCAGCCGAATCCGTGCCCACAAGGCAATTCTCATAGATGAAGAAATTTCCAGCACAGCACGAATAATTGGGACGAATGCTGAGACTCAGTGGCTGCGATTTTTCACTGGGAAACTCCGCTGCTGAATGGCCCGTGGGCCCGCATGCTGGTGGGAGCCCCTGGCCCCTGGCAGCAAATCAACGCTAGTTAAATGATTGAGCTTCGGTTCGATCGGTAAACGTGCGGAATTCCGCAACTTCCTCCGCTCCGCAGGCTTGTAGGGTCTCTATTGTTAGAGCAATGTGCACACTGGAGTTACAATTTTATGATTGAGAGAACGACAACTGACGTAAGGGAACTGTCCGGAGTACATGTGTGCCAACTATAAAAGTGCACTGACCAATAAATTATCCTGTCCGACCGAGTTGTAGCAACCGGTAAGCGCAAAAGAAAACAACCTTGAGTCAATTATGTATTCAAATGTGTTTCTCTAGCACCTGAAGACAGCTGGCTGGTGGCGGATTGAAATGTGATACAAATTTGGTGACCGGACATGCCTGCCGCTGCGCGGCTTGGTTTGTGTTATGCGAAATCAACTTCTGTCAGCAGAGTTTTGCTTTTAGGCTGGCAGTATTTGTTACAATAGTATTATTAAACGACTTTGTATCGAATAATGCGTATCTACATTATTGCAAAATGTGATTTTCGGGTACTTCTAATATCAACATTTGACAACAATTAACGGCGTTAGGCGTGCTTACAGGTTTGTTATTACATTTTCGTAATAAATTTTTATTCTACGATGCTTGCATTAAGCATGTCTGAGAAAAACGAAGAGTTCCTAGACCAAACTCGTCTTTTTAGTCTTTGACCTTGAAATGCGGTCAGCGGTATCAATATTTTTGAAACGGTGGTTCTACAATTGATGGAGGGACGGTAGAGGAAAATAATGATTTTTTTTGTAGTGGAGGGGAAAGAGTGGGAAGGTGAGGAGTCGAGGGAGGCGGGGAGTTATTGGTAGCCACGCTTAACAAGTAGTCGTTATGACTCCTACCTTTTGTCCAATGCTGAAAGTGGCATGGGTCGAACCAAGCTATAATCTAAGATTATAACCGGATTCGAACCCATAACACCCGCCAGGGCATGTGGTACTTGTACCTTTGAACCATAGAGGCGCTGGACAAAAAGACACTGCAAACCCCCCTTATTAAGATAGCGACATATCTGGTTGAGATATTTTTAGACACAAATTGTACCTCTTCCTCCGTCTACTGTAGAAACCACCGACCGAGAAGTTTTAACCCAACTTGTTTTTACTATCAGGACGACGACACTAACCTCGCTCCCCCTCCTCACTTTCGCCTCCATTCAAAAAAAGAAAAATTTCCGTACTTTCCCCTACCGTCCCGCCATCAATTGTAAAATCACCGTTTCAAAAATATTAATATTAATGCCGACCCTATTTCAAGGTCAGACTAAAAACACGAGTTTGGTCTATTTCAAGTATGCAGTACCGCAGTACCTTGCAAGTCGTAAGAGCCTGCAAATCGTCGTCGTCCCGACAGTAAAATCAAGTTAGATTAAAACTGCCCGGTCGGTGGTTTCTACAGTAGACGGAGGAAGAGGCACAATTTGTGTCTAAAAATTACCCAACCAGATACATCGCAACCTGTTGCAGTCTCCTTTCTCCAGCGTCTCTACATAAATCGAAATCACGTAAAACGAATGGACGTAAAAAGAGATTCTAATGTATTATTTTTATCATTAAGTTCATAAATTATGCTCGTCTGCAAAAATTCATAAGATTCTGAGACTCTTTGGCCCAAACCTGTATAAAAAAATCAGAGGGGTTGTGTACAAGACACGACCGCATATATAGGTGACGCAGGACTACGTAAGTCTCTTTGTAGTGATAGTAGCATGTATTCATGCTTGTAATCATTCGATTCTTCATGCATACATGCTATATGCAACATATATACATGCTACATGCGTTGTATGTAACATTTATCAAAGTAGTAACATTGCATACGTTCAATTCTCAAAAGATTGTGCATTTGAAAACAATTTAACAAAATCAAGAACACAAACTATTGCTTTCCTGCTACCTTACTGAAATTAAAGATTGTTTTTATTACCCATGGTTTCTCACGTTGAAGGGATTTTACCAATTCAATCCTATTTTATCAACAGCACATCTTTTCAATACACTTCTAATGAAACGGCAAGCATGCGTATTCGAGTTGTATTATAACCGTACACTACAGCTGTAGCACATTTTTCCAACACAGATATCAAATTCGCCGAGGTTTAATCGTCTCGCAGTCGCAGTAAAGAATTTGCGATCTGTTGGAACAGCGTACTTGTGTCATTTTTTCTGGCACACTTTCCTAACACAGACATCAAATTGGACTAGGTTTAATCGCGTTCGTAAGAAATCTGTTGGCACGAGAGGGCTTTGTCACTCTCTCTGGCGTACTTCTCAAGCAAGGACGTCAAAATGGTCTAGGTTTAACCGCGGTGTTAAGAAATCTTGTTGAAATGAGGAGACTTTGTCACTTGTTTTGGCTTATTCCCAAGCACAGATATCAAATTGGTATAGGTTTAGATCAGCGTAAAAAATGTTCCAACCAATCACGAAGCAAGAATTCTGGTAAAACATAGGTTCATTATTTTCAATTTTTCAATAGTTCAACATCAAGAATCCATACTTTTCTTCATTTGGGTCAATTCTTGGAAGATTTTCCGATCGATTGGTGTAAGAATATTAAAAATCGATCGGAAAACCGCTGAGCTATTAGCGCTCAAAACCTTTCATTTTTCGTGACGCTCGCATTTTTCGATTTTTTGGAATGACACCCTATCTCAAAACTTGCCGTAAGACGTAGTCCTACGTCAAAAGTTTGAACAATTCTCACATAGCACATACCAACGAGTGCTGTCAGTTGAGTATTTGTTTTTTCATTCCTGCTTTTTCCTACTTATTAAAGCATGCTTCAGAATTGGAACAAACTCTTGCTCATATTGTGGTGCTCTTGGTTAACTGCATTTTGTAGACCAACAACATGGAAGCCGAAAGAAGGGAAAAAATTGTGCACAATTATTTGGAAAATAGTACTGCCCATAGTAGAGAATTCGACTCCGGGAAGAAATCAAGTCGTACCAAGCTAGCAAACAGCCAAACCGAACCATAAAACAGAATAGTGTGGCCAAAATCCGTGCTCGAAAGCTATACGACCGGGTTCTAACTAAGTTCGACGGGTGTTTTCTGATGGACGATTAAACCTATGTCAAGGCTGACTGCGGGCAAATGCCGGGTCAAAATTTTTACTTAGCAACGGCTCGGGGGGACGTTCCAAGCAAATTTAAATTAGTTTTTGCCGACAAATTTGCACGAAAATTTATGATTTGGCAGGGCATTTGCAGCTGTGGCAGAAAACGACACATATATAATGATGATGAACAGAATGAAAAACAAAGGCCCCAAGACACTGCCTTGGGGTACACCAGATAGAATAGGGAATGGAATAGAATAAGCTCCGCCTTTCGCTGATGCGCTGCGTTCCATGAGATAAGACTGCATCCATTGAGTCAGTCAGTTCGGAAGCCCTATTCGTTTGAACTTTTCAATCGCTAGAATGTATGGTATTTTGTCGAAAGCTTTTGCGAAGTCAACATATACAGTGTAGATTTGTTCATTTTATCGACAAGAGTTGAAACATGGCTTGACAAATTTGTAGTGGTCGAGCGTTTTTTCATGAAACCGTGTTGGTTCGTAGAAATTATGGATTTGCGAGATTGGTACAATATATCATGCACCATACTTTCAAAAACTTTAGGCATACAGCTGAAGATGGAGATCCCACGATAATTTTCCACATCGTTGATCGAGCCAGCTTTGTGAATCGGTGAGATTGAGGCACATTTCCAAAGCGCAGGAAAGTGCCTCTCAATAATAGAACGGTTGAACAGAATACTAGCAGGATATGCAAGAGCACTAGCGCATTGTTTCACAAAGAGAGGTGGTAATTTATCTCGGCCGGCTCCTTTTGATCCATCGCTGGATTGCAGCTTGAGCAGAACATCGCGTGTCGAAAAATTAATCCTAGACACATTTACATTATAATGCGGAATGCTGCTGCTCAGGGACGTTTCAGACAAAGGTGGTGAGTTATTACTTGACACACTTTGAAAGAAAGACGAGAACATATTCGCTGATTCCTGTGGCGATGTGGCCTTTAATCCCTGGTAGCGCATGCTTTGGGGTATCCCTTTCGTTGCTTGACGGTCTTTCACGTAACTCCTCCCGAACTCTTCCAGAATGATTCTGGGTCGGCTTTTACGCTATCCTCTATTCGGTGCATGTAATCACGAAAACGATTGTTTCTTAAAAGTATCAAGAAAATGCTACATTTGTATAAGAAAAGATCTTGCATTCAATAATTGCCATTAATTTAAAAAAATTCTTTCGATTTTGTCTTTCATTTTGTAGGGTTTTGCATGGAAAATAATAACGTACATATGAAAAACAAGAATAAATTTGGTTTTCATGTTTACATTTTAAGTAAAAATGCTTAAAACGTTTTTTTTTGCTCGATTAAAAAAACTCTTTGTTTTTTTTCGCCCCCCTCCCCTTGAGTTGCCAAACACCGGATGGACAAAAACTTTTTAAAATATTTATAATGACCTAACTGAAATACACGCAATTGTTTTTGTTTCAATACTATCTGAAGCAAGCTTTATTATTCGGCTTGGTCGAATATTTTTGGTGAAATAAAACGTCTTAATATTTACACGGCGTAAAGTTTTTAATACAAATTTTATGGTAATACTTCGTGACATTTTAAGACTTTGTGCTTGTTTTGCGATTCGTAAAACAATATTTGATGATACCCAGCTTCATCTCTTCTTCACTATTTAAAAAAAATCAGTAAGAAAAAGTACAAGGGTCCATTACAACTGGCACGGGCGCAGGTTTGACGTAGGACTACGAATTTAGAGCAATTCGTCTCCCAATGCTAAAGCCGGTGATTTTTGTACGAATTTCATATATAGATGCTCAAGTTACGCATTAAAGGATTGTGTTCTTACATGTGAGAAATTTATAACTTCAACTCTTCAGCAAATTTAAATGGTGGACCTGAAAAGGTCCATTTGTTAATCTCGAATTCTCAAATTTCTGATCCGTGGTGTCCATTGTCTACTTTCGTCCATTAGATAGGTTATTGGTGTGAGAATTAATGGTGGGAATACTGTTTACCGGACAAACGCTACTGGTAAGATCTGTAATCAGAATAGAATTTTATGTTTATGATGTTATGTTATGTGTCGCAAGCTAGCTGCTTGCCGATGTGTCGCCTACCAAAGCTGCTGACCGAATGACGACGCGCAGCAAAAGGCATAGCAGCCAAAACCATATCGTTCGCTGGCGAATGAGTCGATGGATTCTTCGGTTTGTTGGCGTCCGGCTTGGTGAATTTGGATGTCTTCGTTGCCTTATCCGGGTAAGCAGCAACAGCTGAAGCTCAACAATTTTCGATCGGATTCTATAGGGCGTAAATTAAATGCAATCAAAAGGGAGCTTAACCCATAGCTCATCTCCTACATATTTCTGTCATCCGTGCTAGGGAAGTATTGACGTGGGAAGGCAAAAAAAATTAAAATAACAAAATCATGAATATTAGTTCTCAATTATTAAACGTCTGTTAGGGAAATATGTAATCAACTGTGTTGCAATGGATTTTTTGAAAAATTGATTGATCTTGAAAATACGATTGATACCAATATCTCTAGAATCTATTGACGGGTGACTGAGTTATAAGCGTGCAAACTATAACCACTTTTCGTTACATGTTCCCTTTTCGTTTTTCTAAGGTGCCACCCCCTCCATGTAAATAGAATAAAAATCAAAGACGTAGTCCTACGTCAAAATCAAACACGAATCCACGAATTGATCTCATAAAAATAGCTTGGAAAAACTGTCTAAGCATTGCCACGATTTCGAATTTGACCACGTATCGACGAGCGCGGAATCAGGTGACCATGATTCTGAGGAGGACAAAGCGCCAGAAGTTGGATAGAGATTGTATAGAGCTAGAACAACTGTTCCAGGCTCATGAGACGTGCAAGTGCTACGAGCAGGTGAATCAAATTCCTATAGGATACACACCGAAGCCTGATATGTACAGAGACGAGGAAGGAAACCTGGTCACAAACGAGTGCGAGCTGGTCGACAGGTGGAGGCAGTTCTTCAATGGGCATCTCAATGGCGACATAACGGAAGAAAACGGAACGGAAATTAACCTTGGAGTGCCTACAAACTATCCCCAATAGTAAGAGAATTCGTATCAGGCGGCCTTTCTGGGGGTCCACGCTACTACGGATCAAATCTTCCCTCTCTGACAAATTCTCCAGAAATGCCGGGGTACAATGTTTCCACGCAGTATACGATTTCAGGGCAGTATACGATACAGTCGAGCACTAACAGCAATGACAGATAATTCACGGGAAAGATTTTCCGAACAAACTGACGTGGCTGTTCAAAGCTACCCCAAAGTGAGTGATGTACAGGTGTATGTCGAAGGCACTCTTGAGTCCCTTTGAATTGCACAAAGGGTTAGGTCGAGGGGATGAACTGCTAGGTAGTTATCATTCAACATCGCTATTGAAGGTGTGATTCGGCGGGCAGGCATCAAAACGAGAGGAACGATCTTCAGCATCGTTCAAGTAGCCAACTCTTAGTCTTCACAGACGGTCTTATGATCTAGGCATCATTACTAGAAATCATTGGACGGCGGAGGCAAACTTCGCCAGGCTACAAACGGAGGCTGGATGGATTGGGTTACAAATAAATGCATCGAGAAACAAATATATGGTAGGAATAGGTTCCAGAGAACACAATGTTGTCCTCCCACGTACGGTGACTAATGACGGTAATGAACTGAAAGTGGTTGATGAGTATTTAAACGGAAAATGTTGTGGACTATTATGGGCGGAGTATAAATGGAAAGTGGAGCGTTGCACAGGCTTATTAACAACGAGTTGCAGGGATTACTTAGAGAGATTTCCATCGTATACCTGGCAAAAGTTGCTAGGCTACGATGGGCCGACCACGTCGCATTATCTTCAAAAACCCCACTCTCCGCATCCGAAAAGTTTTGATGCTTGATGTTGGCCACACTGGCCTTTCCGCACCTTCCGTCATCTCATTGGTCACGGATCTTGCAGGATTGTTGACAGTATCTGTCAACTAGTGAGTCAACATCGTTCCATTGAAAGAATATTTGTTTACATTCTGATATCTAAAAGTGCATAGAGCTAAACTGCTATTGCTAATTCTTAAACTAATCTTAAATTATTAGCTGTGAATCAGCTATTCTGTGCTTATACACTGAAGAATTCCAACGCTAATTCTAATTGGTAAGACTTAAATAATTTAACGATAAAACTTAACTAAAAGATGTACTTAAACTAGGTAACCTAGACTTAGTGATTGTGCTTAAAGCTGTATTCATTGACCGTTACAACTGAACCTATCGTTAATCGCTAACAACTAGCGTGATAAAGGTGATAAAGAATTTATAAAGCGAACTAAACGTAAGTAGAATAGTTAAGCTATATGGAGATTCAAGACAAAATTATCACTGAGCCGAATTCATGCTGCATAACCTGAAATGTGTATTTATTTATAATTATAGGAAAATTATATTCTCTCGCTGCATAATCGTGTTTTATTCGAGAATAATAATTTCGGAAACGTCGCGTTGAACTAAATTCAACATCATATAATTTTCGTTTATCGAAACGGTGGTCGGTCAATAGTAAAATGCCGCGAAGTGATGATAAATACAATGCGGCGAGTGACGGTGTGTCAAATAAAGGTGTGTTGGGTGCGGATAATGCTACTGGTGGCGTTGCTGATAATTCTAATGTGGTAATGCTGGAGGCAACGTTGGAAGGATATGCATGTAAAACATGTCAGGGTCCTGACACCGAGGAAATGGTTCAGTGTGACGAGTGTGATGGGTGGTATCACTTTTCCTGTGTTGGGGTTTCGGAGGATATTGCCGAGAAGAGCTGGAGTTGTACTAACTGCGTGACTGCGAAATGGGTCCAGCGAACTAAGGCAGCTTCAGACAAAGCGCTAGAAAAAAAAGATCTTAGCATAGATCGCCGGTCGTTAAACGACCAAAGCACTGAGAAGATCGTGACGAGCACTCGCGGCAATCCGGTGATTTCTTCGATCACCGCAACGCAAAGGTCAGCCAAGTCGTCAACATTTCTATCAAATGTTCAACGGCCTACAGCTCTGGATTCAGTATCCGTTCAGCAGCAACAACAATCGTCGATTCCAAATGGAAACGTAGCTGTGGTTCAATCTGATATTCGTTGTGGTCCAACGTTGCTGACAGTGCCATCGGGTTCTGGTACAATGCCTATTCAACAGAATGGACAATCGTTGCCCAGAATAGAATTGCCGATGATCGATGTAGTGGAAACGCTGTCTGAAATGTCTATTTCTTTGTCGCAAAAATCTGTAAACGTTCGCGCCAAGCTGCAACTACTGAGGCTGCAGGAAGAGCGAGCATTCCAGCAGCAGCAAGAAGAGCACCGTAGACTCGCAGAAGAGAAGGCAGCTCAGGAACACAAGGAATATCTCAACAACAAATACAGGATCCTGGCGGACCTAGCGAATGAGGAAGATTCGTGTCGGTGTTCCAATGCCTCTAACTGTCGGGTCGAAGAATGGGTCGAGGCAACTAACCCGAAACCCTCAGACACAGTCGAACCCACTCCTTTGGAACCAGTTCAGAAAGAAGACGACCTGCAAACTAATCGGCATGAACAGCTACAAAGGAAAGTAACCCTGCAGCATCCACAAATGCAACAACAGGTGCAAGCCGAGCGTCCACGGCAACAGCAAAAAAAGTATTTGAAGCAAGAGCGGCAACTTCGAGAATACCAACAGCACGAACAAACGCAACAAGAGAATCTGCGAAAGCTAAAAGAGGAGGTGAAGAAGAAAACAGAGACCATCAGTCGGATTTTGAAACAGCAGTTGGAGCTAGAGCGACGATTACACGAGCAACAGCAACAGATTACGAATCTGTCTAACCAAATGCAAAACCCACAGCCCATTCTCCCGGAGAATCCAAAAACAGACGGGTCGTACCGAGTGTTACTACGTGGGCAGCCTGGACGATTTTTTCCAGATGGCGTAGCACAACCAAAGCAACTTCATCCCAGAGTGCTGGGTCATCTGCATGCGACGGTGCCTAATCAAGGCGGCAATATTGCCGGGAGGTCTTCAGCAAATCCGTTGATTTTGAAAGATGATGACCAATTTCAGCTCACTCACTCTCAAATCGCAGCCCGACAAGCAGTCTCGAATGATTTGCCAACGTTCTCTGGGGATCCAGAGGACTGGCCCATTTTCATCTCTATGTACAATCGAACGACCTCGATGTGCGGATTTACAGAGGATGAAAATATAATACGTCTACAGAAAAGTCTAAGTGGCAGAGCTTATGATGCCGTAAAGAGTCGGCTGATGCATTCTGCAAACGTTTCTGGCATATTAGCAACTCTAAAAATGTTATTTGGTCAGCCCGAGGTGATTATACAATCACTGATCGGAAAGGTGAGCTCTTTGGCGCCAATTCGAGAAGAAAAGCTGGAGTCATTGGTAGATTTTGCAGTGAACGTCCAGAATTTCTGCGCCACCGTTGACGCGTGCGGGTTGCAGGAGTACATGTATAATTTTACTCTTCTGCATCAGCTGGTCGACAAGTTACCACCGACGCTCAAACTTAACTGGGCTCAGCACCGTCGAACGCTGACAGCTATCAACCTGGCAACCTTCAGCGCATGGCTTTATGCTTTAGCGGAGGCAGCAAGCGCCGTCGTTTCGCTACCGAAGATACACGACGTGAAGCCTACTCAGAACGAAGCGTGGGATTTGAAAGTAAATGCTTATCCTAAAACGTTCCACTCCAAGGAGAACTATAGTAGCGAATCTAAACCAGCTGCGGCAGCTACGACTCTGCTCAAGGAATCCTGTCCAATCTGCCATGAAGGTTGTAGGTCTGCCGATAAGTGTCAACGTTTTCTAAAGTTGTCCAGAGAATTACGATGGTCCGCTGTCAGGGAGTTCGGATTCTGCCGTACATGTCTCTGCCTGCATAAAGGATATTGCAAGACTAAACCTTGTGGTAAGAACGGTTGTACCCTACGGCACCACGAACTGCTGCACAATGATGCGACGGAGTACCCGAAAAGCAATCTTGCCACAATCCCACGCGAGCAATATCCGCAGCCCAACACGAGCAATTGCGAATGCAGACATCACTGCTGATACGATGCAACCGATTATTCACCACGCCAAAACACCACGCCGATTGTACCACCTCACCGGCACACACCACCACCAGAACCACGAAACCGTTCAACGAAACACCAGAACCCATACTGTTCGCCCCGCTCCATGAGTGAAGTCTACGTTTGCCCAGCACCGAGGCTCGCCGAGTTAGACGTCCAGTGCGACGGAGAGTAAGCCAACCTGGAGTTGGCGTACCCTGGGGGGAGTGTTGGCCACACTGGCCTTTCCGCACCTTCCGTCATCTCATTGGTCACGGATCTTGCAGGATTGTTGACAGTATCTGTCAACTAGTGAGTCAACATCGTTCCATTGAAAGAATATTTGTTTACATTCTGATATCTAAAAGTGCATAGAGCTAAACTGCTATTGCTAATTCTTAAACTAATCTTAAATTATTAGCTGTGAATCAGCTATTCTGTGCTTATACACTGAAGAATTCCAACGCTAATTCTAATTGGTAAGACTTAAATAATTTAACGATAAAACTTAACTAAAAGATGTACTTAAACTAGGTAACCTAGACTTAGTGATTGTGCTTAAAGCTGTATTCATTGACCGTTACAACTGAACCTATCGTTAATCGCTAACAACTAGCGTGATAAAGGTGATAAAGAATTTATAAAGCGAACTAAACGTAAGTAGAATAGTTAAGCTATATGGAGATTCAAGACAAAATTATCACTGAGCCGAATTCATGCTGCATAACCTGAAATGTGTATTTATTTATAATTATAGGAAAATTATATTCTCTCGCTGCATAATCGTGTTTTATTCGAGAATAATAATTTCGGAAACGTCGCGTTGAACTAAATTCAACACTTGAAGTAAATAAAAAAATTTTACCTCCTTGAGTTTGAGAGCTTCAAACAACCAAACAAGATTGATGCTTGCATGCATAGGAGCGATAACGGTTGGTATTCGATTCAAGTCTGACTGTCAAGAACCTTCTGGATTTTGGTAATTGGCCTATTCAAAAATTCCAATTTCGGTAAAGATGCTGAACTGCTAGCCATTGCTTAAAATTTGGCTTAATAACCAAACCACCAAAGTATATCCTCCAACAGTCCCGTTTCGGATAACTTTCATCGAATCTACTTTGTTCTAGCTATGTAAGATTTGGTATCAGCATTTGTAGCTCGAGCAGCAATAGCTGCAAAAATTTGTATGCTTAAAGGGTTAAAAATTTCGTAAGTTCGACAATGAACAAGTTCAGCATCAACAGTAAAGTTTCACGTAGATGGTTAATTTCATAAAAACCGAAAAACCACTCCTGGTCGAACTCCACTTAAGTGGGACATCATTAGCGCAGAACACAGAATCGTACCGGAAAACGACAGTTTGCAGTAAAAAAGCCCATCGTCGTCGTCGTTCGGTTTCGTTTCGACAACCGCAAAGCACCGCAGACTAATTTTTTACGACCAGTGCTGCTACCATTCTGTGCTATCTAGACGGCAGCAGCTGCCACCGCCGCCGGTAATGGCCGGTAGGCAGTGGATTTTGATGGAGACATAACACTTACGCGCTGAGAGTTCCCCAAATTGTGGCAATAATCGTTAGCTAGTTACAGGCTCTCGTAAAACGAGACTGTGCGCGCATGCCAACGCACTACCTGACCGCAAATGATGTCATGCTGAGTCTAATTTTGGGAAAATAAAATCAGTTCCCAAATGTATTGACTTCTTAATGCGCGTATAGAATGAAATGAAAATTTCATTTTGATTCATTGACAATTTATAAGCTTTTTGTTTTGTTGTGATTTTTCCTATCAAAATTCCTACGTCGCAAATTCTCAACTTATGTTAAGGTTAAGGTTTCTTTCTAGTTACAAAGTTAATTTTTGAACATCATACTGTAAGAAAAGCACGTGCTAAGGCAGCACAGAAGAAAAGGAAGAAAGACGCCGCGTCATGATTAAGATCATCGTCATTAGACATTGATATATTCGTAATGAGCTACACAGTTGAAGCCTCTTGCCGACGACGACGTAGGTACCGGCAACGGTAAGTGATGCAATGAAGCTGAGCAGAAGCTCTATCCTACAAATGAAGCCATCACAACGACGTTCGTATTATCTTGCAGCTGGGAGGGAGCAGCAATTCTGGACATTTCTTGTTCGTCCGAAATTGGCAGTGCCTGCAGCCGGTGTGGTTGCAACATGACGGATCCCCCGGTAATTTAAATGGAATTTCTATCTATTGATACAGTCTCTCTAATTAGCCATGACTGCCCTATATTGCTTTTCTGCGCAAGTCCTTACGGTCGGGATCGGGAATCATCGTCGTTCAGAGAAGGTGCACAGCGGAATCGGCAAAATAGATCACATTGGATGGGAACAAATGGAAATCGTTCAGAGTCGTTTTTCACCGTCATTCCTTTTTATGATCCTCGCAGTCGGAGAACCGTGCCAGTGAGCAAGCGTACCGTTCAAGACGGCTACTTCTGATTCATCTGCCATGGCCGTATGGGCAGGATCGCAGGGCTAACGAATCCACCCCATTGCACAGTAACACCGTTAGAGCGAGCAGGTGAAAAGCTACAGGTAAATTGATTGATAAGCATCGCACCTTTTAGCGTGCGGCGTCGTCGGTGAGGGCGTTTAATCAGACTCTCGTAAAGTATTTTTGTGTGATCATGGGTAAAATGCACCTTTTACCGGGCGGGAAATCGATATATAGGTCAGCGCTTCAATCTGCTTAACCATGACTTGCAGCCGCTTCCTAAACACTCGAAAATCAGCTTCTCGGAAGTTGAACGAATCAATTATCCTTGCTGCAGACTACCAATAACCCACGGAAAGTAACCTCACCGAAGAGCCGCTCGAAATTGCATCGTTACCTGTTCCACGACACGCACATACTTTGCATACTATTTATGTGGAGAGCAATCGAAAACGCTGTAATTGGCTATATGTGTCACATGAGGACAATAAAGAAAAACAACTGCCTACCTGTCGGGTTTTTGGCGATGGGGTGCTTATGGCACTTACAATCGTCATCGCGGTTGACATGTTACAGAGCAGAGAGAGAGGAACAAGCGAGGCTCATTTCGAAAGCCCCCTTGAGTTAGTTCACAACGAAAAGGACGGTACAGACCCGTCCGGATGAAGGAGTTGAGCGCTCGAGAAAGAGTAATGACCATCATTTATGCCGCGGCTATACTGCACTGCACACAGGTTCGTCGCTGCGCGCATTCGGCGAAGTCTCTATGCCAGTCACAGTAGTGCCAGCAAATGCGGAACGGTCAGGGGTGCTCAGCCAAGAAGCTGATTGAGATCATCTTACTGTCTTCTTTAGTTAGCTTTTTAATTACGTGACATTAAAAAGAAGCTGTGTAAAAAATGACCGACGAAATGAGGCGCGTATCAGGATATATATATATATATATATATATATATATATATATATATATATATATATATATATATATATATATATATATATATTATCATCATCCCGTGGCGGATATTCGGCGAAGATCTTAAATTTATACGGCGAACAATTCGGTAATGACCCGGTGCCCGGCGGTGATTATCTTTTCGATGGGCCTTCAGTGTGTGGTTCTCGAGCTCTTAAGGGAGTAGTAATTCGACGATAACAAATTTTATGTTGCAGGACGAACATACGGTCGTCATTTTTGTTTCATAAACTTCTTTAATATTCTATAAGCTTAAACTGACTGGTACGAAGACGCATTACAACTTTGCAAACAATTGTTTGAACATGGAATACGACATGCAATGCATGCTAAACTATTTTAGAGTTTTAAAATGAATATCATAAAGTAGGAATAAAAATCAAAATGATTGCTTAAATAGTTATAAAAAATGGAGTAACTTGATATGAGATTCTGATTTTTCGTATGGCTGTCACATCGAAGATGTCGCAAAACGTTGAAAACGTGTTTAGCGTTGTAAAAAATTTTTTTTTCAATTTTTTTTCATGATATAAATGATATAAGATCGGATATAAATGTTGAACGAGTTTGAAAACAGACACTGAGGAAGCCTGCAAGTCGTAGGCGAAATACGTATCTGTCAAGAATAAAATATAGATAGTAGAATTAAATTGGATAAGTTTACTTTTTATTTAATTTCCAGATAAAACTTTGGCTTAATCATAAGAAAAACAGTTGACATAACGACCTGTTGGCATAATTCCGTATAATGAATATATGTCAAATGGACGGCTCCGGTTCTTATCGTATTGTGGTCCAAGGATGGCATTAAGGAGATGATTGGCCCAAGCGCGTGTACATAGAAAAGCGAAGATTTGTACATTATGCCTATCGTCCATTATGCCTATCTTCCATTATGCCTATCTTCCACTATATCAATCGTCCATTATATTTCACGTCCATTATTCTTAATGCCAATTAGGCTTATACAAATTTGGAAAAAAGTTTATGTCCTAGTCTCGAAATATTGTTCAAGGGGGGTGGGGCGGGTGGCAAGAAAAAAATAATGACATCAAACCTTCAAAACCGAAACAAAGGAGTAGAAAGCAGTGTTTATTTTTCCATATTAATGCATATTTAATACAAAAATGTTGTACAGTACTTTAATTTTAGTTCAAACCGAACCAATTATTGAAATGTGTGGAGAGATAAACCGTTACGACTGCCTAGCAATGAAAATGTTATTCCAATTTAATTCCAGTTTCGCACATTGCCATAATTCATACTAAAACTCCATTTTTAAAGCAGAAGAAGATGCACAGTACAAAAGCAATTTAACTTAATATGACTTGATTTGATGCTAATGTCGGGGCCACCATTGATCCCAATGATAATCACAACATGACAATCGTCCGAAAAGTTTCGAACAATTCAGTAACATCAATCAATGCATGCATTCAATGCATGGTAAAATATTGCATTTGTAAGGTAAAATTGTAAGCTTTATGTCCCCAACATCCAAAATTAGGGTAAGTTCTTAGACACTACGGAATAAAACGACCAATTGGAGCCTCGAAACGGTTTTCCGGACAAACTGACGCGACTGATCAGAGCTACATTGGATCGAGTGATGTATTTCGTACGCATTTCTGGGACACTCTCGAGTCCCTTCGAGACGCGGCGAGGGTTGAGACAAGGTGACGGTCTATCCTGCATGCTGTTCAACATCGTTCTTGAGGGGGTGATCCGACGAGCGGGCATCGAAACGAGAGGCACGATTTTTACCAAGAGTAACCAACTTCTAGGCTTTGCAGATGACGTCGATATCATTGCCAGGAACTTTGCGACGGCGGAGGCAATCTACGCCAGACTGAAAACGGAGTCTAGGAGAATTGGGCTAAAAATAAATGCGTCGAAGACCAAATACATGAAAGGAAGAGGCTCAAAGGAAACAAACGCGCGCCTCCCACGTACGGTAACCGTTGACGGCGACGAACTAGAAGTGGTAGAGGAGTTCGTGTATTTGGGATCGCTGGTGACCGCGGACAACAACACTAGTAAGGAGATCCAGCGGCGCATCCAAGCGCGAAATCGTGCCTACTTTGCCCTTCGTAAAACGCTACGATCAGGAAGCATACGCCGCCGCACGAAGCTAACAATGTACAAAACTCTTATTAGACCGGTAGTTCTTTATGGACTTGAAGCCGTGACGCTGCTTACCGAGGACACACGCGCGCTTGCCGTGTTTAAGTGGAAAGTACTGCGGTCGATATTTGGCGGAGTACAAACTGAAAGCGGAGAGTGGCGGAGGCGTATGAATCACGAGCTACAGGCACTGCTTGGGGAAACTCCCATCGTACATCTAGCGAAAGTTAGCAGGCTACGGCGGGCCGGACACGTCATAAGAATGCCGGACGACAGTGCGACGAAAATAGTTCTCTTCAACAACCAAGACTAGGAAATTGGAGGCCCGAAAGCACCGAAAGCTGATATTCCGGAGTGTCTAATTTGTTGTATTTCTATTTTAATCTATCTACTACCGATGACAGCATAAAATAACCCTCCTGCAATTCGGAATATATCCGTCAAAAGCGGTACCAAATTTCACTAATAGAGTAGGGCGGGGCATAAGTGCGATGTTTGAAGTTGTCATCAATTTTCGCGAGATATAAAGAAGAACAACAACAAAATATATTTTATTGTGATGCAGCTACTCAATGTCTTTACATTCAACTATAAATCATCTGGAATAATAGTGTTATTGAAAATAAATTCTTCATTCTTCTGATCAAGTGCCGATTCGCACTTTTACCCCACTAGCGGGGCAAAAGTTCGAATACCGCGGGGCAAAAGTGCGAAGCTCGAATCTATGAAATTAGCACAGCAGTAGCTAACAAAACCATATTATCGTCAATCTGTGGTATGTTTCGGTAAGGAATATTCTCAATTTACACGTGTCCTATTTTGCGCTGGTGTATTGCAGCCTCCGACAGATCGAAACTTTCCCAAACGTTTGTTTTTTGTTTCATCAGCGGGAAAACATTGTTTTCCATCGACCAACATCTGTAGAGCACAGTTTTCTGCAGATCTTCCATTTCTAGTATCTGTAATATAGTGCCAAAAGCTGTTTATAAGCTATACATTTTTGCCTCGTCCGTGAATCGCAATTTTGCCCCGTCCGTGAATCGCACCTTTATTCCACTAGGCGCTTGACGGGGTTTGATTAAATTATGGAAAAGCGAAATATATTTTGTAAACTCTTTTCACCGTATTTTCAAAACAGATATGCGAGTGATGTAAAACACTGCTACAAATTTTCAACAAGTAATATCCTCCTGTTGATATCGTATTACCCGTATAACAAAAAATTACGTCAAACCGCCCTAAAACAACACTTGCACTTAACTCAGCAACTATGCTTCGTAAGCTACCAAAGTTTATGTTAGATTCAAGCAGTCAAAGTAGCCACCCATTAATGCCAATGTAGTCAATTTACTCGGAATCTGCACCGATAAATCATCAAATCGCATCCTTACTCTATAACAAAGGTAAAAATGAAGTTTCAACCACATTTATGGTTGTTTTCCAAACGGATATGTATGATTAAATTGAAAATATTTACATCGAAAACTCAATTTGACAATACTTTATTTTTAATTCAAAACTGTTATTTTCTTGATTCAAATAGAATTTCGTTTTGAAACAAAAATATTTTTAGGTTGTTATAAAAATTTCGTTTGAAACAAACTGGAATTTTTTCGCTCCGTGATAAAAACGAAACCTTTCCCCGAACAACTTCGTTGAGAATCGTGGCTGTAACACTGACGGACGAACAGCGTCGCGCGCAGTACCTTACAAGTCGCAAGGACTTGCATAGTGTCGTCGTCCCGTCAGTAAAATGAGTTAGATTCTCGATCTGAGAATCGAACTTTTACCCCGTCAATAAATCGAACTTTTGCCCCGCTAGGCGCTTGACGGGGTTTGATTAAATTATGGAAAAGCAAAATATATTTTGTAAATTCTTCTTACCACAATTTCAAGAGAGATATCTGAGTGATGTAAAACGCTGCTACAATTTGTCAATAAGTAATATCCTCCTGTTGATATCGTATTTGCCGTACAACGAAATATTAGATCAAAACCGTTCTAAAATAACATTTACCCATAACTCAGTAAATATGATTCGTAAACAACAAATGTTTATGATAGATTTAAGCTGTCAAAGTACTCACCCATCCATGCCAATGTAGTCAATTTACTAGGAATCCGCACTGATAAATCATTGAATCGCACTCTTACCCGCATCGCACTTTTACCCCTCCTTACTCTATATTGTTTAGTTTATTGATGCCCCAATCTAATTCGGTTCTTTGAAAACAAGTTAAAATAAAATGGAACAATATACTTTAAATATTGGAAGATTGGAAATATTGGATTAAATAATGGAGCCAAAAGTCTGATTTCAAGCACATCCAATTTTCGGCTTTGGGACCGCCTGCGACCTGTAGCAGGAATCAAAAAACTTAGTTGGTGAAGGAAAGTTGATCGAGACTTTGCACATATTGGGTAATTTAGAGATGTAAACTCGGTGAACTGTAAAAAATCTGCTTATCACTAAAGAATGCAACATGTAATACATATACACTTTATTTTTTTGCCCCTTCAATTTTCGAAAATTTTGGAAGGGGGGGGGTGACATAAACTTTTGTTCAAATTTGTATAAGCCTTATGCGTCATGTCTGTATGCCTAACGTTTGTATGACTATCGTCCGTATGCCTAACGTTGCACATCACAAAATTGTCCCCGCATCCTATTTCATATACTGAGGCTGAAGCAGGAAAGGTTTAGGCGAATCACTAGAATCTCTTTTTACTTCCATTTATTTTACGTGATTTCGTTTTACGTCACCCTTTTTTCGCCCAAAATTTGAATTAACGTCCTCTCGTTTTACGTCAGAAATTTGAATAAACGTCCTCGTTTTTAAGACCTATTTTTTACGTCCCCCCAATAGCGGATGTAAAACGAGATTTGAATGTAGCAGTGCGGTTTTCGATGGAGACGGTCCGCTCCGGAGGAAATTCCGGTAATTAGTTTATAAACTTCAAGGCGGCATATGATTCAGTTAAGCGAAACGAAACAGTTAAACGAGTTGTTGGTCATTTTGCTCGTCGAAGACGACGTTTTAGTTAACGAATTTGTTTATCTTGGTACAGTAATAACATGTGAGAATGATGTTAGCCGCGAAATATAAAGCCGGATGGCAACTGCCAATAGGACCTCTTACGAATTATGTAGCCAGCTGAGGTCCCGTAGCTGCAACTCCGTACGAAACTTGCGCTCTATAAGCTGTTAATTCTCCCAGGGATACTCTACGGCCTGGAAGCGTTGATAGTGTGATAAACCCAAGCAACAATTTGAGTTTTATTGCACTCTTATGGTGGTTTTCACGACCAATTTTGGTCTTAAATGCTATCATAAGAGTGTAATAAAACCCAAATTGTTACCTGGCAAAGTGTAGTGCAGGCGCATGAATCACCACGAAATTTAATATTAAATATACAAAGATGCGGATATTGTGAAGTGTATAAAATACGGCAGGCTGCAGTGGGCTGACCACACAGCAAGGATGCCGGATGAGAGAGCAGCGAAAACGATATTCAGCAGAGAACTCGAGGCCATCGATTTCGAGGTAGACCCCGTACCCGTTGGATGACCGCTGTTGACGATTCTAGAAAAACGGGTGCTCGGGGCGACTGGAGAGTGGCAGCCTAAGACCGAGAAGCGGGGAGACTCAGACTCGATATGCAAATTGTTATCGAGGAAGTAAGTAAGTAAGTATAACATTTTCCTGACAACCATTTATCCGAAACCCATTTTCCCGAAAGTACTGTTTTCCCGAATGTACTTTTACGAAAACAATTCTTCTGAAGATATTGCCTTCCTAAAAGTCGTTTTCCCGAATATACTACTTTCCAGAAAACCGTTTTTCCGAATAACTCGACAAATACCTATTCTATAATACTGTTCTGTGAAAATAATGTTTCATTCCTAAAAACATTTTTTATAGCCATAGCTTGGGTCATTCGTGACTTCTGCCTGGTTGGGAACCAGCATTCAAGAATGCTTTAGGGATGCCAATGCTTTTCAGAAACTGTTTTGCGAATCTAGTGCTATCGGGGAAACTAATTTTCGAATATAGTACCGTGAACGTACCATATTCTGCGCAGTTAAGACTCTAAGTATTTTAGATTTAAATTGACAACGTGGATAGCAGAAACGTGTAGTGCTACGATCTATAATATCTGGTAAAAAATATGGGAATTATAAGTCGACTAACAATTGAGTATATTTTTCGTTTTGTAAACTTATCCACGGTGCCTAATTCTGCGCACTTTCTTGCCCATGTTCCCAATTCTGTGCATGTTTGCTCCTAATTCTGCGCACCCAAAAAGTGAAAATAAATACTCCTACCATGCTGTTTATGTCTTTATACGCTGAAAGCACACCAAAAAATCCGTCATCAGTCATTACCAAAATTAAATCCATGATCCGGCCTTATTGTGCTGTCCGGGCGGCAAAGGAATATTGTTATCATTTTGATTGCCTCATTTTAATTGTCTTATTCTCGATAACGTGAAGGGCGAATTGATTTGGGTTTTCTGCATACTGATCATTACACTGTAAACTAATACAAAAAATTGTGTTTTCATGTAGAAACCACTTCCCCACTCTCTGACAGTCCGATGAGGTTGAACATTAAAAAAAATAGAAGACATGGTTTCATGAATTGGCGCTCGTAGGTTCGGACCCCGAGACACAGCACAGGATGCCAATCAATGCAAGCAGCTAAAGATTCTACTTGAATTTTCATGCCTCTATACCTCAGCCATTTGGGTGAGGTTGCGTACTCTTTCCCGATTTCTTCATAGGATGCATTACTGCGCAGAATTTTGAACATCAATAAAAAATCCGTGCCTAAAATCTGCGCATTTTTCTAAGGAAAGCAATGCATGCGATCACTCTTTTTGTCTAAAACATGACTAAAACTAATTATTCTTTCTAATTACGCTGGGTAATTTGATCATTGCAAAGAATTTAGATAATAAATTTGTTAATTTTCTAGAAGGACAATTTTAGCGTTGGTGCTAACGACGATGTTTTCTGTCATATAAAATACTTTCAGTTTCACGTTAAATTATTTCACTCTCAAATATTATGGCCCGTTTGTGAATAATGGCGTAATATTCAACAGACATTTATAAAAAAAATAACGCAATGACCATAGTCGTGCACAGTGTTAAAAAATACTTATATAAAGTAAAATGCGCAGAATTAGGAGCGGTCACGGTGGATCCGAGGAGCTCACGCGGAAATTTTTGACGTAGGACGTCTTACGGCAAGTTTTGAGATAAGATGTCATTCCAAAAAATCGAAAAATGCGAGCGTCACGAAAAATGAAAGGTTTTGAGCGCTAATAGCTCAGCGGTTTTCCGATCGATTTTCAATATTCTTACACCAATCGATCGGAAAATCTTCTAAGAATTGACCCAAATGAAGAAAAGCATGGATTCTTGATGTTGAACTATTGAAAAATTGAAAATAATGAACCTATGTTTTACCAGAATTCTCGCTTCGTGATTGGTTGGAAGATTCTTTACGATGATCTAAACCTATACCAATTTGATATCTGTGCTTGGGAAGTATGCCAAAACAAGTGACCACTGACCAGCAGCCGAATTCCGGACGTAAAAGAAAAGACATTTTTGAAGAGATTTTTAGACTTTTCTTATTTTGGAATTCCGGCAAAAAGCTTTAAGAGATTCTTTGACGTTTAAAAAAAGAAAAGAGATTTTTAATCTCTTCGAAATTTTTCGTGTAAGAGAATTAGAATTCATTTTTACTAGCATTAAGTGTGTTTTAAATCTATTGTAAAACAATAAAAATTTATACTTAGAGTAATGAAGACAGCGATTTTATCCCATTTGAATCGAGATTTTAATTCTACAAGAAAATATTACCGCAGACAAACAGACGAGACACTCGTGTTAATTTCATCGTCTATTCAAGAACTCATTTTTCAAAAAAGCATGTTTTGCGACATGGCCACGCCGGGGTACTCGAGTTTTTAGTATGAAACCATACAAATGTAAAAACCTTACGGTATAAATCCATACAAGTAAAAGCTACTCCGTAACTCCGTAACATCGGACATCGTAACATCAACATCGGAACTAAAATTGGTCCGGTTAAAAATCGGAACGAACTTTTTTAGTCCGACTTTATTCCAGTCCAATTTGGCTCTGCTTCGGTTCCGGACAGGAACTCGGACTTCAATTTACGTTCCGATGTCGAACACTATTATCGATGTAAGGTATTATCGATAGCGTTGATAAATTGCGGCAATAACCTCGTTAGATAGCGGTAATGAATCACTGATTTTCAACATATACTACATAAAAAATAGACCATTTGAACGTTTGTACACAAAGTCTTCAAAAAGTTGCAAAACATGCCAAAGTTATCAACTTTGTTGAATACCCCTATTATTGATTGCGGTTGGTGGAATCTTATATACTGTTTAAAAATACGAGCGATTATTTATTGAAATGTGTGTTTTTTAATATGTTATAATTTGTCTAATATACATTTTAACGATAACAGGCTTTCTTATAACATATATATTTCAGCATATTGAGAACTTTTGAAAGCACCAAAAACGAATATTTAAAATATGTTCTACAACTTTGTGACGCCATACTAAAGTAAGCAACTTTGCATGCATTAAAAACAAAAACGAAACTTACATTACCCTAATAGCTGGATAAACAACTAGTTTTCAGAAAGATAGACTATTTTTAACTAATACACCTCACCAAAGACACCTCTATAAAATCAGGTGTTTGCACGCTATGCACGGTTTAGATCCCCTGTTTGATGATTATATCTCCTTTTTGCATCAAAATGACAATAAAAGAATAAAATTGCTATCTCCATTACTCGGAGCATACATTTTTATTGTTTTATATGCATTTGATACATTTCCAATGTAAGTAAACATTTTCTTCGGTTTCTCTGACCCGAAAAATCTCGAAGAGATTAAAAATCTCTTTTTCTTTTTTAAACGTCAAAGAGTTTTCTTAAGGCATTTAACCGGAATTCCAAAATAGGAAAATTTAAAAAATCTCTTCGCAAGTTTTTTGTTCGAAATTTGACGGCAGTATAATATGTTAAGAAACATTTTAGTTATTATAAATGAATTCAAAAGCTGTAAAAAAGTAAGTTGCATGATTTTTTCAACGCATATTAGGGAGAAGTTAAAGAAAAGCTCTCGAAGCCATCTAGCGGAGAATAGAAAAAACTACATTTTCTCTTTCGGTAGGCATCGTAATTTTCTTTCTCTTTAGTTGCTCGGAATACGGTAAAAAGAAAAGAGAAATATTGGAAGAGAAAGAGATTCTAAGGATTTCTTTTCTTAAAGAGATTTTTCTGAAATTTTCTTGAAGCACCGGAATTCGGCTGCAGGTTTACTCATTTCAACAAGATTTCTTAACACCGCGATTAAACCTAGACCATTTTGATGTCCTTGCTTGGGAA
Source organism: Sabethes cyaneus (assembly GCF_943734655.1). Taxonomy (NCBI): domain Eukaryota; kingdom Metazoa; phylum Arthropoda; class Insecta; order Diptera; family Culicidae; genus Sabethes; species Sabethes cyaneus. The sequence continues at coordinate 230,799,882 of NC_071355.1, forward strand.
GTACGCCAGAAAGAGTGACAATGCCTCCTCTTTTTTTTTTGACGTAGGACTACGTCTTACGGCAAGTTTTGAGATAGGGTGTCATTCCAAAAAATCGAAAAATGCGAGCGTCACGAAAAATGAAAGGTTTTGAGCGCTAATAGCTCAGCGGTTTTCCGATCGATTTTCAATATTCTTACACCAATCGATCGGAAAATCTAAGAATTGACCCAAATAAAGAAAAGTATGGATTCTTGATGTTGAGCTATTGAAAAATTGAAAATAATGAACCTATGTTTTACCAGAATTCACGCTTCGTAATTGGTTGGAAGATTCTTTATGATGATCTAAACCTATGCCAATTTGATATCTGTGCTTGGGAAGTAAGCCAAAACAAGTGACCAAGTTCCCTCATTTCAACAAGATTTCTTAACACCGCGGTTCAACCTAGACCATTTTGATGTCCTTGCTTGGGAAATACGCCAGGAAGAGTAACAAAGCCCCCTCGTGCCAACAGATTTCTTACGAACGCGATTAAACCTAGTCCAATTTGATGTCTGTGTTAGAGAAGTGTGCCAGAAAAATGACACAAGTTCGTTGTCCCAACAGATCGCAAATTCTTTACTGCGAGACGATTAAACCTCGGCGAACTTGATATCTGTGTTGGAAAAATATGCTACAGCTGTAGTGTTCGGTTATAATACGACTCTATATGAATGCGCATGCTTGCCGTTTCATTAGAAGTGTAGTGGAAAGATATGTGCTGTTGATATCCCTTCAACGTGGGAAACCATGGATAATAAAAACAATCTTTAATTTCAGTAAGGTAGCAGGAAAGCAATAGTTTGCGTTCTTGATTTTATTAAATTATTTTCAAAAGCACAATTTTTTGAGAATTGAACGTATGCAATGTTACTACTTTGATAAATTAAATGTTACATACAACGCATGTAGCATGTATATATGTTGCATATAGCATGTATACATCAAGAATCGAATGATCACAAGCATGAATACATGCCACTACCACTACAAAGAGATTTACGTAGTCCTACGTCACCTATATATGCGGTCGTGTCTTGTACACAACCCCTCTGATTTTTTTGTATGCCAGAAGGGCATTGGGTTAAAAGGCCACTGCGACAGTCTTAATGATCGTCTTTTGTGGCAGGCCCCGATTGCTGTACACAGTTTACGGATCGCTCATACCCATTGATGGAGTTGAGCGGAATAGTTGTAATCCTGTGCCCCAATTCGGTACTACATGGTTTATAAAGCCAATGACCGTTTTGGGATTTAGGCTCCATACCTGATATGGAGTAAGAAGGAAACTTCCTAAGAAGTTGTGCCTTGATAATGCAAGAGCTCCGCAATAGCAGAGCAGATGCGCTGAACTTTCAGGTTCAGAGTTACAAAAGCGGCAGGTGTCAGATGATACCTTGCCGATATTCTTTAAATGATAAAGAGCGGGGCTGTGTCCTGTTAGGAGTCCCGTGATCGTGCGTAGTTCACTACGAGTTAAATGGAGTAGTTTTTTAGCTACTGCAGGGTTTGGGTAGATAAACTGTTTAGCTTGTCTACAACCCTGTGTTTGATTCCAACGAGATGCTATTTCTAGCTTTTCCCATGTCATCAGTTCGCCTTTCACGGCGGATGTGGAGGTGCCCAGAAACGGTTCAGGACCAATAAATTGCTGAGCTGATCCTTGTCTTGCTAGGTTGTCAGCAAATTCATTGCCCTCGATTCCGCAGTGACCGGGCACCCAAATCTAATCTAATCTAATCTCACACTAACGCAGCCAATTCTTGAAGGCATCCTGGAAAATGACGATTACTTGAATCAATCATTTTTCTTGTCAACGGCCAGGCCAACTGCGCAGTATGTACCGCAGAGAGAATTCCAAGGAATCAAGTGGAACCAGAAAAAATATCTAATTCCATTAAACTCCTGAAATCAAAGGGAAGGAAGAAAGCGTGGACCTCCCGTACCAAACGCTTCCCGTATACATAGATAATGATTTATTTACAATCGTTGGGAGTATCTTTGCTAATAAAGGTTAAGTGATACTCCGGACCCTCAGGGATGAACTAATGGTATTTAGACCAGAAGCCAGGCTGCAATTGGCCAAGGATATAGCGCCTTATTTCGCTCTCTGAAAATAGATTAGTTTGCCAAAAATATTAGTTTAAATCATATAATACTTGAAAATAAAGTCGTGTGGTTTAATGGTTGCCTAAAACTACATTTGTAAGGTTAGGAACTGAAAACCGCACGACCCCGCACCTCCTAGCTTGGCTACTCAATTATACAAATTGAAGTATTTCCAGGTATGGCCACGTGGAGGCGCTAGGCAGGGGCTTGGGATGGCTAGAGCTATGTTGGGCGCTTCTTCCTAGTTGCCTTCCCCATTTCATACCCACGCAGTGACCGGGCACCCAAAGTAATAAAACTTTGTTTTGGCGGGCGAGTTCCCTCAATGCTGTGCTGCACTCCCAAACTAATTTGGACACGCATTTGGCGGACTTGAGAGCCAGTAGTGCTGCTTGGCTGTCCGTGAAGATACCGATTTTCGCATGCCTGTACTTTCGTTTCAAGCATATTGTTGCACAGATGTATATGGCATATACTTCTGCTTGAAAAACGGTGGGCCACTTTCCTAATGAGATAGTTTCCCTGATGCCGGGTCCGTAGACTCCGGAGCCTGTGCAGGGTTAATGAACGAGATCCCACTAAGAGAATGGTCAAGCGCCATGCTGGCTGCCAGGAAGGAATACCGTTACCCTCTCTTGGAGCTATAGCTTGGCCAATGAAGGATTATGTGATAATCAGATTCAGCAACAGAGTCTGGTTATTGTCTCATGTCTACTTCCTAGAAATTTACAACAAGGTATCTGAACTATCATGTCTGTTGCTGTACATGCACTTTTGCTCCGATACAAGTCTTGATGTGAAGGCATTTGACATCATGGTTGATTTCCTAACGTATCTTGTGATGACGATGATACGACTGGAGCGTGCATCGTCTGGGTGCCAGGGAGGAGAGTTAAAGTTGGATGCGGATAATCGTGGATTCACCTTACTCAAAACGATGGAGGCTTTGGGTGTAGGATTCATTATCCAAAGGTAAGTCAACTGACATACCAAATTAATCAGATAATTAATAATATGATATTAGGGAGGATATGCGGAGACACCATGTCAAGAATGATACTCTGGTGGATACTATGTGGCAGGCTCTTCTAGAAGAAGGCATAGTTCAAGAGCAACATTTCGAAGATTCTCATTTGTATGAGATTTTCGACTCATCGCCATCATCAATGATTACAGAGCTAGTTGGCATCGTAAAGGTGTGTGGCCACCCTAGCATCGACATCCTAAAAGGCTTAGCAGAACTCGATAAACGGGTTCATGCAGTATTACCAATAGACCATCTAGCAGTTAAGCGCAGCATGGCGATATTAACTCGCGATCTGTCTAAAAATTTCTTTTTACGTCATGGTAAATACCCGATATTTGACGAGACAACGTTGTCTCCGGAATTAATGGATTTAATGTGTAATCTGGTGAACCCGGCTACTATCGAAGGAAAACGTAAGTTCGACTCGATATCACTAGAATCATGGTACCAAGCCCGTTTTGGGAAGAACATGGAATTCAAAATCGCTGAAAGTCAGTTCGAGTTAATCAAAGACAAAGCGATAGGTCTGAAGAGGAGTAAAGTAATGTACACCTTCATGCACAATCAAATCGGCGCCGAAAAAATCAGTATGGAAGAGCGCAAAGTGCTGCTTGCCTTCCTACTTGACCCGGATTTTGAAACCTCGATGAGAGAATACGTGTATAAGTTTATGTCACAGGAAGTCTGGGATGACGATGTGTTGGAGTATCTTGTGATTAAGCTGACTGCGAAAGAGTTAGAAGAGAAGGTACTTGGAAGATTTTTTGGAGCGAGCCCGCCAGAAGAACGGGCGAGGAGAATAATTCAATTGAACAATGCAAAGCTGATACTCCAACAATATGTACCTGAGCAGCTGCTTACATCAAGCGAATTGGAGAATCTCCATAAGTTAGTATCTTTCAGACACCTAAGTGCTCTATACCCCGGTTATGCTATGGTCTATGTCTCAGCAGACTTTTCTAAGTGGAATGCCTCCTCTCCTCGTGCCAACAGATTTCTTACGAACGCGATTAAACCTAGTCCAATTTGATGTCTGTGTTAGGGAAGTGTGCCAGAAAAAATGACACAAGCTCGTTATACCAACAGAGCGCAAATTCTTTACTGCGAAACGATTAAACGTAGGCGAATTTGATATCTGTGTTGGAAAAATGTGCTACAGTTGTAGTGTTCAGTTATAATATGACTCTGTATGAATACGCATGCTCACCGTTTCATTAGAAGTGTAGTGAAAAGATGTGCTGTTGATAAAATAGGATTGAATTGGTAAAATCCCTTCAACGCAACGTGGGGAACCATCGGTAATAACAACAATCTTTAATTTCTGTAAGGTAGCAGGAAAGCAATAGTTTGTGTTCTTAGTTTTGTTAAATTGTTTCCAAATGCACATAGAAATAACTCTGAAATCTTTTAAGGATTGAACGTATGCAATGTTACTACTTATAAATGTTACATAAAACGCATGTAGCATGTATAGAGTAAGGAGGGGTAAAAGTGCGATTCAGTGATTTATCGGTGCAGATTCTGAGTAAATTTTTTACATTGGCATGGATGGGTGACTACTTTGACAGCTTGAATCTAACGTAAACTTTGGTTGCTCACGAAGCATAGTTGCTGAGTTATGTGCAAATGTTATTTTAGGGCGGTTTTGATGTAATTTTTTGTTATACGGCAAATACGATATCAATAGGAGGATATTACTTGTTGAAAATTTGTAGCAGCGTTTTACATCACTCACATATCTGTTTTGAAAATACGGTGAAAATAATTTACAAAATATATTTCGCTTTCCTGTAATTTAATCTAACCCCGTCAAGCGCCTAGCGGGGTAAAAGTTCGATTCATGGACAAGGCAAAAATGTATAGCTAATTATATACAACATTAGGCACTATATTACAGATACTAAAAATGAAAGATCTGCAAAAAACTGTGTGCTCTACAGATGTTGACCAAAGAAAAACAATGTGTTTCTACTGATGAAACAAAAAACAAACGTTTTGAAAAGTTTCGATCTAACGGAGGCTGCAATACACCAGCGCAAAATAGAAATGTTGCAAATTGAGAATATTCCTTAACGAAACATAACGCAGATTGAAGATAATATGGTTTTGTTAGCTACTGCTGGGCTAATTTCATGGATTCTAGCTTCGAACTTTTGCCCCGTGGTATTCTCTCTTTTGCCCCGCTAGTGAGGTTTATTCAAACAAATTTTATTCGTAAATATAATGTTTTCGGGAAAACGATACATTCGGGATACGATGGCAACGGTTCTACACTGGATTAATTACAGGATTTGGGAGGAGGAGAAGCCATCGGAAGAATGGAAGGAAGGAGTGGTTTGTCCCACCTAAAGAAAAGGCTGATCGGCTCGGCTGCTGCAAATTGCCATAGCGTAACGCTGATAAACTCCGTCTTCAAGGTACTCTCCCGGATCCTGTAAAGTCGGCTGTCCCCGAAGGTTTCATAAAGAAATACTAGGCGGACTTTACGAGGGTTCGCGCAACTGCGGATCAGATTTTTACTATCCTACAGATCTTGCAATAATGTTGGGAATACAACGTGCCCACGCATCACATCTGTATTGATTTCAAAGCAGCATACGATACCGTCGATCAAGACCAGCTATGGAAGATAATGCACGAACACGGTTTTCCAGATAAATTGACGCGATTGATCAGAGCTACATTGGGTCGAGTATTGGTTTCGTGCGCATCTCGGGGACACTTTCGAGTCCCTTCGAGATAAGGTGGCGGTTTATCCTGCATGCTGTTCAACTTCACTCGAGCGGGCATCGAAACGGAAGGTATGATTTTCACCACAACCTCTAGGTTTTGCAGTTGACTTTGATATCATAACCAGGAACTCTACGACGGTACAGGCAATCTATGCTGAAAGCGGAGTCTAGAAGGATTGGGCTAAAAATAAATGAGCCGAACATGAAATACATGAAAAAAGAGACTCAAAGAAAACAAATCGGACACGTCGAAAGGATGCCGATGGACGACAGTGCGACCGAAACAGTTCTCTTCAACAACCCCGCCGGCACCAGGAACAGGGGGGCTCAACGTGCAAGATTGCTCGACCAACTCGAAAGTGATTTGCGAATTCTGAGACGACTGGAAAATTGGCGACAAGTGTCCCACGATCGAGTTGAACGGGGGTGACTGCTTGAAACAGCTCGAGCCTCCCCGGGTCTAGGCTGCTGACGATGGCGACAATGTATTTTGGAAAATGGCTTCTAGAGAATTGGTTCATTCGAGGAAATATTTTTTGGAGAATTGTTACATTCAGGGAATTATTTTTCGGGAAAATGGTACATTCGGGGATGTATCTTTCGGGAACGTTTAAGAATGAACAAGGTTTGAGAAAGCCTGCTTAACAAACCGACCCACCCGCTCCTCTCCCTTTGAGTGAGGAGGTGAATTGGTAATTTGTTTTCTCATATAACCATCCTGATTCCATAGGTAACCCTAGCAAAAATTTGTGTTTTATCGCACTCTAATTATGGTATTTAGGACCAATTTCGGCAATGAACACCATCATAAGAGTGTAATAAAATCCTCATTGTTACTTGGGAAAGCATTCTGTTCGAATCTTCTGAAAATTCCTCCACAAGACTCCTATACGAGGAATCCCAGATACTCTGTGCGGTTTTTTTTGTCGTTCGGGTAATCAAATTAGTTTTTTAGTATCCGATTAGTTTGAATCGATTTGGCAATTCACAGGAAAACAACGTATTCTGGTTCATAGTACTATTTCATAAGCATAACATTCGAATCATCGTAAAATGACGAACAACATTTGCTTGCAATGATCCCATATTTCTTAGGCTACGTCTGAGGTTTAATTACCCTATTTTACTTTCCAGGAAGCGCAAGCAACGTTACACAATGAAACCATGAAATTGCTGCAACAAGAGAAAAGACTACATATTTAGCTCACGGCTGGTGATCTATTCTTCCAGTGGCGCGCGGAGAGCAAACTCCCCAAGTTCACCGGTCAGTCCTTCGCTCCCTCCTCCCCATTTCTTATCCCCCTTCGCGAACTCGATTTGTTGATCTAAATAGCTCTATACCCGCTCGAGGTAGGGTCCTCCCTGCGTGCACGTGCCGCTGCTCCACCAGCCGTGCCACCACTACTCTGTTCGCCTGTCAGAGTTGTCTTTTCAAATGTCATAAAGATCACCGGCGATAACATCTCTCCGGTTTGCCAGCAAACACTCGACCAGTAGCATTCAAATAAAGAAGAAAAATGCTGGTATTAACTCGCGAAACAGCATATTTCATGTTACGCTTCCGACTCCGGCTCGGACTCGGGACGGATGGATGGAGCTGGATGCTGTGGGGCTCCGCGCAGTCGTGATGGCCAGCAGGGATCTCCTGCCGTGTGGGACCAGAAGCTGTGCACATGTAGCAGCTCTTTGGCCTGGGTTGAACCTACAGATGAGAGGTGTGGAGTTGAGGAAAATATTTCAAACACGCGTCTCCGCTGTAGTATGTTGCGCTTTTCACCTGGCCGCAGACACCGGCAACCCAACGGTTCGGCTGGAAAGGGGCGCACGCGAAGACAAGTTGGCTGAAATCTGATCTAGGGAAAAAGTTTTTTTTCGTTGTTCACGGCTTGCATGGCTCGTGTACATACTTTAATTTTTGCTCCAGAGGTTATGGTCTCGCGTGTTACTTCGTATCTGCAGTAAGTGCAACCGCTACGCTAACGATTCCGACGGAAGTGGCACGAGCGAAATTGGCTGCATTACTCAAAAGTTTAGCGTTAAATAGTAGTAATTCCTTAGCATTTATGCTCTAGCCGTTGAGCGAGCGAGCTGCATCCGAGGCAAGATGAACCGAGAACCGCAGGTTTTTTTTCCTTCGCTTCATTGGCACTTAAACTAATAGCTTAGTCGAAATCATCATATCTTAATCGTTGGTACCGGTACTAGAAAACACCTGCGCTCCCAATCATCCACCAGACGGGCAGAATGAAAAATGGTTTATTTTTTAAATATCATTTAATGTCGAAACTGCGCCTGTTTCACGCGCAGCTTCGCCGCCAGCCGTTCTTAATTGAAATGTCAGAAAATTGTACGCATGCATAGTACCTACGAATAGTCGTCGATGTAGCAATATAACCTTTGTTTTCGAAACAGTAATCTATTAGGACCATTAGGCACCGACTTATCGATTTGTTATGAGACTCTAACGAACCGATCGCGGCAGCTGCGATGTTAATTCGATTTCACCCTTCCTTTTAGGAAAGCAAAGTTCGATCCGAACAGCAACACCGTTTATGTTAATATTGACACACTTTTTCGGAGAGTTACGACTGTTATCAGTTTGTATCGATCACTACTTATTTTTTTCGTTTGATTTCTCAGCTTTGCGTTGGTTCGCGTATCATATTTTTGATGTTTTGTATGATGGACAGCGTGAGACGGTGTTACGCATTGTCTGATCCGACATTGAACTGAACCGCCTGGCTGGCTGCTGTGGGCTACGCTTGTTTTAACCCGGGGATTGATCTGTCCGATTTGTCGACAAAACGACAAAACGATGGACGGGCCAGTCCATTAGTGTGTCACTTTGTCGTCAATTTCAGTGATCTCGGAATTTAACAAATATCTTTTCATTATAAGTGAATAAAATAGAGTTTTGACGTAGGACTACGTCTTACGGCAAGTTTTGAGATAGGGTGTCATTCCAAAAAATCGAAAAATGCGAGCGTCACGAAAAATGAAAGGTTTTGAGCGCTAATAGCTCAACGGTTTTCCAATAGATTTTCAATATTCTTACACCATTCGATCGGAAAATCTTCTAAGAATTGACCAAAATGAAGAAAAGTATCCATTCTTGATGTTGAACTATTGAAAAATTGAAAATAATGAACCTATGTTTTACCAGAATTCTCGCTTCGTGATTGGTTGGAAGATTCTTTGCATTGATCTAAACCTATACAAATTTGATATCTGTGCTTGGGAAGTAAGCCAAAACAAGTGACCATGTTTCCTCATTTCAACAAGATTTCTTAACACCGCGGTTAAACCTAGACCATTTTGATGTCCTTGCTTGGGAAGTACGCCAGAAAGAGTGACAAAGCCTCCTCGTGCCATCAGATTTCTTACGAACGCGATTAAACCTAGTCCAATTTGATGTCTGTGTTAGGGAAGTGTGCCAGAAAAAACGACACAAGTTCGTTGTCCCAACAGATCGCAAAATATTTACTGCGACACGATTAAACCTCGGCGAATTTGATATCTGTGTTGGAAAAATGTGCTACAGCTGTAGTGTTCGGTTATAATAGAACTCTGTATGAATACGCATGCTTGCCGTTTCATTAGAAGTATAGTGAAAAGATGTGCTGTTGATAAAATAGGATTGAATTGGTAAAATCTCTTCAACGATGGGTAATAAAAACAATCTTTAATTTCAGTAAGGTAGCAGGAAAGCAATAGTTTGTGTTCTTGATTTTGTTAAATTGTTTTCAAATGCACAATCTTTTGAGAATTGAACGTATGCAATGTTACTACTTTGATAAATGTTACATACAACGCATGTAGCATGTATATATGTTGCATATAGCATGTATACATGAAGAATCGAATGATTACAAGCATGAATACATGTTACTATCACTACAAACAGACTTACGTGGTCCTGCGTCACCTATATATGCGGTTGTGTCTTGTACACAACCCCTCTGATTTTTTTTTTATATATTTAAGTCGACAAGTGCCCGAAATGGGATGCGACTCTGTCTCTTTATGGCACATCCCGTTTCGATTAGTCATCAATAGCGCCACCTTTTCAGTGCAACTGCAAAACCAAATCGCGTATTTCTAGCTGCAAATTGTGAGCTGTTCGCTAAAACGGTTGTCGATATTAAATTACTCCTTGTCGTCAGAGTTTACGGTGTCCGTTCCGCACCGACACCCACCACACTGACTGACTGGGTGCCGCCGCCGTGCCGACCTGTGTGTGACAGTGCGCGCCCATCTCAGCTCATTACTCACAAAACGGTCCGTTCGGGGCGAGATTTACTCGCGTTGGCACTTTAAATTGCCTGATTTAGGGGTAACTGGGACTCGATCGGACACACTTGATTTAATTATTTCTCCCTACCCTGTCGTCACAGCACGGCACGGTTCGCGATCGACACGGTGGAGGTGTCGCGTGCGTGTTTTGCCTGCATTCGAGAGACCCGCCGCCGTACTCGAGACGAGACACTGCACTAGGGGGGGAGCGCTTCGTGTGGGTTGCAACTTTGACAGCCTCAGCCAATGAAGCTCGTCTGGATAAGCCGTACCGGAGAGATTACCACATCTAACGTGTTAATGGGTATTAAATTGTAGCTTATTTAAAAAAAAATCTGTTACGGTAAAGTATTGCACCGTGACCAAATGATTTAATTCTCGTGCCTAATGTATGACTTCAAGAAACGGCCCAAAGTAGAAATACAACAGGTTGAATTCACTATCACTATCGTCGGCTAGACTAATTACTCCGACTCGAAATATTGAGTGGCATTTGCCATCTAATCTGTTGCAATTTCCTCGCCAACCATGGCACTTCGGTCGGGTAAATGTTGAGCCAATCGGACGACAACCTGTCCTGATATGGTTTAAGCCTGCAGTTTACCCGTAGGAGTGCAGAAGATGGCAACCCCCCGCACCAGAAAGTGGTCGCCATGTCGTACCAAGGAAACACACTTCATTGAGTGGTGATAAATGCATACGATAAAAATAATTAACGCATCGAATACTAATTTCTCCGACTGTGTGCGCCTCTCACCGTGTGTCCACCAATCAACGAAGAATGTTCGGCTTAAACTCGGGACCGGCGAACCTACGCAAGCGGCCAGGACACCCATGAGCTTCAAGCTTCAAGCTCTCCCATACTCTCGATGTGTGTACGATAAATAATGATTTGCAGAAATCGAGCGGAAGAAAGTGCACACAAACGTTTTCTAGTCTAATGAACTGTGAAAGGCTTGCGATAGTCACCTTCTCTGCTGGAATCGCTGATATAGGTAAATGTTTAAATTGGTACCAAATCAATTAGATTCGATGGTAACAAAATTGGTGCGACTAAAATTTGGTCAAACAAGAAGTCTTATAAAATCATTAAATTTTGCAAAACTATTATTTTTCCCTTTCAAAGTTCTTTCAGAAAAAATACTCAGCTAAGTTTCCGGTTGACCGAATCCGAGTAACCGGGACTTTAGTTTAAGGAAAATTGCACGACGGCCTGGTGTTCAAGCTGCATCTATGCAATTTTCCGATGGATCTTATCAAGATTATCAGAAGCTATCTGTCTTGCAGAGTATCCCGGGTGTGTCTGAATAGTGTCTGTTCGTAAACATTTAAAATTGCTGCAGGTGTACCTCAAGGAAGTATCATGGGACCCATTCTGTATAATATATATACTTCGGATATCCTTCCCTCCCAGAGGGTGGTTTGTTTCAGTTTGCCGCCGATACACCGATAGAGTCCGGTTCGGCGACTCTATCATTTAGTGGTCCGATGAGGTTGATTACCTTGGACTCACGCTGAACAGGTTATTAACAAAATTATCAACAAAAGTAACATACTTATCCGGTCGTTATACCCGGCGATATACAAAACATTTGAACTGAGCCTGACGAACCAGTTGGTGTTCCACAAACAAATTATCTATCCTGCGATAGAAGACATAGTCCTGGTCTGGTCACGCAGGCTGAGATAACCTTTGCTTACCAACTCCGGAGAAGAAAGAATTTAGGCATTTTATGAAGTTAACGATACCGTTTTGGCAACTTTTATTCTGTAAAACTTGAACAACGCACATGAAACCCATACATGAACAAATATCATCGTACGTTCGGAACCGTTTATGACAATTGTTTTTCGTATGCCTAACGATGGATAGCTGGCAGGAAAGGCATCATACTAACAATTTTTTGAGTGTAACCCTCCACAATGCGGAAAATTGCGAAACGCGGTCGATTGTGCTTGGCGTTTCCCATTTGTTTCAGTCGCATAAGGCCAACTATCTAGAAGCAAAATTGAGAGAAACCTTGCAACTTGAGGATATCGAACATTATTATAAAAATTAACATTATTATCACCGACAATGCTGCTAATACAAAGTTTCCGTGCAAGCATTTAGAAAATCTCAGCATGTGCCATACTTCGCATACATGATTAATTTAATCCCAGCAAATTCACTGGGATTCAAACAAGTAAACAATCAGTCTGTACTCCACGCTCCTGTTATCCCGGAACTACTAAAAAAATTAGAAAACATCGTTACAACGTTATAAAATTTATCCGATCAAATCAAAAGAATTCAAAGATAACACGGTATTTCCAAAGGACAATTACGACATTTACAGTAAGATAGGCGATATGATAGGTAGAGTTCTTCGTACACCATGACATGAAACTTACCTTGAGTTGTTACTGACGCCGCGCTATTAGATTGTAATATATTGGATTCATCCGATATATTACGATACTTTCGATTCCCATGCCTAGTCACTATTTACGATGATTATAATCACCTAGATCAATTTGATGTCCCTGCTTGGGAAAAACGCCAGAAAAAGTGACAAAATCCGCAGAGGTCTAACACTTTTTTCGTACGACGATTAAACATGAACCAATTTGATGTCTGTGTTAGGAAAGTACGCCAGAAAAAGTGACAGAACTTCCTTTTCTCAATAGGTAGATAACTCTTTATGACGGTTAAACCTAGACCACTTTCATGTATCTGCACACTTCCCAATATGCCAGAAAAAATCAGAGGGGTCGTGTACAAGACACGACCGCATATGTAAGTGACTCAGGACTACGTAAAAGTCTCTTTGTAGTAATAGTGGCATGTATCCATGCATGTAATCATTCGATTCTTCATGTATACATACTACATATATGCAGTATAAATACATGATACATGCGTTATATGTATCATTGATCAGTAGTAACATTGTATACGTCCAATACTCGATGTATATTTCAGAGTTATTTCTATGTGCATTTGGAAACAATTCAACAAAGTGTAATGTTTTCCTGTTACCTTACAGAAATCAAAGATTTTATTACCAATCGTTTCACCACGTTGAAGGAATTTCATCAATTCAATCCCATTTTATCAACAGCAGATTTTTTCACTACACTTCCAATGAAACGTCACACACCCCACACACGCGCATCCATACAGAATTAAATTATAACCGAACACTACAGTTGGTGCGCACTTTTCCAACACAGATATCAAATTCGCCTAGATTTAATCGACTCGCCGTAAAGAATTTGCAATCTGTTGAAACAATGGGCTTTAGTCATTTTTTCTGGCACACTTCTCTAACACAGACATCAAATTGGACAAGGTGTGATCGCGTTCGAAAGAAATTTGTTGGCACGAGAGGGCTTTGTCACTCTTTCTGGCGTACTCCCCAAGTAAGGACATCAAAATGGTCTAGGTTTAATCGCGGCGTTAAGAAATCTTGTTGAGATGAGGAAGCTTTGTCACTTGTTTTGGCTTACTTCCCAAGCACAGATATCAAATTGGTATAGGTTTAGATCATCGTAAAGAATCTTCCAACCAATCACGAAGCGATGATTTCCAGTTGGACAATACTTCATTATTTTCAATAGTACGTACTTTGAAATTTTTTCAATTTTTCAATAGTACGTACTTTGAAATCAATAGGTTTTGTTACTGGTGCGCAGGCTTGGCATACACTTTTCGCTTTGATTTTGCTCTTTTGATTACTGCTCCTCAGCCAAGAAGAATTTGAAAAAGTGGTGTAGGGGACATTTGTAGAGCTAGTAATTACTTACTTACTTAATTGGCCTAACGTCTTATGACAAGGCCTGCGCAGTATAATTTCTCCATCTGTTTCGGTCCATGGCAACTGATCTCCAGTTCCGCGGGCACCCAGTGCTCGCCAGATCTCGCTCCACCTGGTCTTGCCACCTCGCTCGCTGTGCCCCTCTTCGTCTTGTTCCTACCGGATTTGATGCGAAAACCATTTTTGCAGGATAGTTGTCCGGCATTCTAGCAACATGTCCTGCCCAACGTATCCTTCCAGCTTTAACCACTTTCTGAATACTTGGTTCGCCGTAGAGACGCGCGAGCTCGTGGTTCATTCTTCGCCTCCATACACCGTTCTCTTGCACTCCGCCAAAGATGGTTCTTAGCACCCGCCGTTCGAAAACTCCGAGTGCTCGTAGGTCCTCTTCTAGCAATGTCCACGTTTCGTGCCCGTAGAGGACAACCGGTCTAATTAGCGTTTTGTACAATGTGCACTTTGTACGGGGGCTCAGATTGTTCGACCGCAAGTGTTTGCGGAGTCCGTAGTAGGCCCGACTTCCGCTGATAATACGTCTTTTAATCTCACGGCTGGTATTGTTGTCCTCTGTTGCCAGCGAGCCAAGGTATACGAACTCGTCGACTACCTCGAACTCATCCCCGTCGATTATCACGGTGCTGCCCAAGCGAGCCTTGTCGCGCTCGGTCCCGCCCGCCAGCATATACTTCGTTTTAGATGTATTTATCTGCAATCCAATCTTCTCTGCCTCGCGTTTCAGTCTGGTGTACTGATCTTCCAGAGCTAGTAATTATCTATAATATTTCTGAAGAAAGTGAAGTTTTATCTTTAGTATTTACGGCGCTGTAGGGCAGCAATGCCGTTGGTAGCAAAAAGAGCGCTCTTTTCGCTACCAAGAGGGTAGCAGGCTTATAGCACCATAAATACAAAATGCACAGTAATGCTTACTTCAGCAATATTGTAGATAATAACAAATTCTATAAACGCCCCATACATCACTTATTCAAATTTTGCTTGGCTGAGATGCAGTAATCAAAAGAGCAAAATCGAAGCGAAAAGTGTATGCCAAGCCTGCTGGTGCGTAGATTTTACGATCGATTGGAAGTGAGTTGATATTCAATTTTATGAGTATCAACTGATAGTTTTAAACACTGATCAAAATAATGAAAATTTTCAACTGTAATTTAATTGGTAATCTGTAGAAAGAGTGACCCGTAATTGTGTAAAACTTGTAAAATTATAGCACAATTATGAGTCACTTTTATTGTCTTTCCAATTTCCATAAAACTTAAATAAAACATGGATTTTTCTCATGAAGAATACAAATTCTACCTTTGTTTTGATATGAACATCATTTTTCAGATGTAACTCTTTAATTTGCATTTACAAATTCACAAGCCGCACCTTACGATGTTTACAATTTGAGTGATAGTTTGACAGCTGGATTGTGCAGCAAAACGAAAAATACAAAACATATTTTATTCGGTATTCAGAATTATAATAGACTTGTTTAGTGGTGCAAGAAGAATTTGACTACTATTGAAAAATCATTTTTTCAATCAATGAGGAGTTTTAAAACGGAAATAAGCAGTTAAAGTCAAAAGTGACTAATAATTGTGTGTGACCCATAATTGTGGAATGTCTGTATTTTATCCCAAAACTACATTTCATTTCCAGTTGAACGGAGATCCGTCGAAAAACAGCCGGGATATGGTCATTTCAGTGAAATCCAGTTGACATTTCAGTGAAATCCAACTTACTGGATTTGAGGTAACGTTATGATCAGGCCTACCATTGTTGTCACTCCAGTTACGTCTTATACGTCTCAACAGTTGCGACTTATTTATAATCGGAGTTAGTCACATAATGGTGGAATCTCGCCTAGGCGGTGCTGCTAGATAGAGTCAGTAGGATTTTTGCCATAGCCTCGTAACTGTCCTGCACTCTAGCAGCCGGCCGGGAAGTCTGTCGATAAAGAAGGGTCGAGTCTGAGAAAGACGTTTAAGCCCAAGGCTTTTTAGTCATATAATCAATAGCCACAACATCTTTATAACAACTGTGCTAGTAGGAACGATAATCATAACATGCCGATAGTCAGCAAATTTCAAATCTCCCAGGTGTTTTGTAACACAATTCTAGCCTGATTTTTGAATAGGTCCTAAATGCAAATGATCGTGTCTCCTCTCTTCAACGCTTATCAGAGGCAAATACAATTTTCTACAGAGCTTAGATTTGTGAGACTAACACGCATGTATCAATTATGTAATAAAATAAACAATATATAAAACATGTAACATATAAACAAAAATAAGTAAATAAACACGTCCTAAGATTAGAAAAAAAAGAAAAAAAATACACTTGAAAGCACCTTTTTCGTATGAAATGGTACCTACGGTCATAGATAGAAACGTAGAAAAAAGAACGAAAGAAAACGGGACAAAACTGGATAAACGGAATAGATAAAGAAGAAAACCGAGAGTGTGTGTGTGAGAGAGAGAGAGAAAGAGAGAGAGAGAGAGGGGTATAAAAGCTGGAATGAAAATAAGAAAAACGTAGGGGAAAACGGGACAGAGTCGGAAAGGAAACGGAACATAAAGAGATAAAAAAAGTAGAAAATAAGAAAACGGCAGGGAAAAAGAGGAAAAACACTGGACAGCAAAAAAGGAAAAAACGTAAGATAAAAGAAAAATGAGAGAACAAAGGAAAAACCAGAAGGGATAGAGTGGGATAGAGGAAACAAACGAAAATATACAAGTGCAGGAAAATGCAGAAACCCAGGTTAGAAAAAAAGGAAAAACGGTACAGAAAAGCATATAAAATTGAGAAAAAGACGCAAACGGAAGACAACAGGAATAAAACGAAACAGAAAAACTCGATGTGGTAAAAAGAGAGGAAATGCAGAATATAATAAGAAGCAGCATGAAACAGACGAAAACGAAAAATGGTATAGAAAAGGCAAGGACCGAAACACGTTGAAACGGGACAGAAAAAGACAAAATAAAGACAGAAAAAGAAGGAGAACTGGTGTAGAAACGAGGAAAAATGAAAAAAAAAGAAGAAAAAGACGAAACAGACTTAAATCAGGACTCAGGAAAAAGGCGAAAACGGGACAGGCATGTGGCATCGTGGTATGGAATGTGTGGTGTGTGTGTGTTAAAGAGGCATTGTTTGGGTAGTTGCCGGTAGCGTGTAACTGGTATAAAGTGAAAGTGTAGAGAGTCAGCTGACAGCTTCGCGCTTAAACAGTTGTCAGTTTGTGTTAGACGGTGAACCGTAGGATATCGCAACCCAAGCAACAATGTGAGTTTTATTATACTCTTATGGCGATTTTCATGACCAATTTTGGTCTTAAATGCCATCATAAGAGTGTAATAAAACCCAAATTGTTACTTGGCATTGGCGATTTTTTGGCCAAATTGAACCTTCGGTGTAATTTTAGGGTTCGAATTTGAGGCGAGAAATATTGAATAGGGTAAAGAACTAGTTTTAAGCAGTCTTAGCGGGTCACTGATTGTTTTACCTTATTACAAGCGATGGGTTGACTAAGTGGGGGATATCAGCATACCAATCTTCTTGCTATCTTTAGTTCTTTAAGCTGTTACCATTGGAAGACACTATTGTTGAGCTAAACTTTTGATTTTTCGCTTTAAAAGTTGGAGCGGCGGAACTAATTTTGAACAGACCGAACCCATTTTCACCCGCAAGGGACTTTTTTAAGCAATCCTGAAATCTGAATTTTTTTACGTCCCCTTAAAAAATCCCTCGAACTTTTCCCCCTATTCAGTAAGTTCGCGTTCCTATCCGCGACCTACTAATCGGCATAGCGTATCGGCATAGATGCGTAAAATGCCATCTGTCTAAATTGTTTATCGGGGCATACACTCACCGCACCGTTCGTCAAACGGTATTCGTCGTCTCTTTTATTCTCTGGTGTTCTTATGGAAAACTGCGAGTTTGACGTCTCACTCGCTGTTCATAAGGATGGTGGGAGAACAAAAGAGGTAAACATATAGCAGTACAAACGATCCGACTCAGAACAGTGTTGTCAAAGCAAATAACATTGAAACACATCGTTGCTTTATTAAATCACTGAGAAAATCTTCGAAAATTATTGAAAAAGCTGTCTTTTGTGTTGTTTTTAATAAAGAAAAATTAATTATGAACATACATTTCTCTTGAAAGTATTGAACCACGTTTTCACCATAGGAGGTTTCAGTTAATTTCAAACCTATAATTCTTATATAGTTCATCAGTTGTGCTGCAGCTGCTGCTACTGGTGAACAGGTTCCGTCAATTCAGAATTTGTTTTCAGTTTTGTTAGAAAATAATAAAACTTTCGGCTAGTGACAAAGCCTTAGATAATAGAAAAAAGAGAGTGAATAATATGGTATGTGACAATTGAGTGCTTGACTTTTAGAGTGGTTGTAATCAGTGCTGAAAAATGTGATGGATTCGTTAGTAGCGAGGTAGCGATTGCCTTCAGCAGCTGAAAAATGTACGTTTTTGGACAACAATTTTTAATTCATCATATTTCTTGTCGGAAACCCAATAAATTGTGTTTGTGTGAATCAAATGTATGGTTAAGTGATTTGTGAAGATGATCCTATCAAAAAAATTTGAAAATATGAATAAAAAAGTGCATTTTCGGCTCATTTATGTTCAACTGATTAAAATAGGTGACACTGCTTAACTCGTTCCTTACCCTATGTTTTGTAACACAATATATTGATTATTCCGGGTGCAAAGTGGTACCGACACCTATCGGAAATTTCTTTTTTCTCCGAAATAAACGCTGACATGATCGGTAATCGATGTTGAGCTGGTTTGTTATATTACAGTAAGAACAGTCGACGACGCCTCAAACTACAGAACCACGACAACTGACTATGAAGCAGACAAGTACCTATATTTCCTCCAGATCGATCTCATCGGTAACGATGCCAGACAATAACCGTGCACCAAAAGCTTTCTGGTGCAAAATGAGCTTCGAAAGTGTTCTCATACCAAATACGATTCCAAATACCATTCGTACTAACAATTTTTGCGGTAGAAAATAAGGCTACGAACATTTAAAAAAAATACAATTTTTTTTATCAGCTTCGAATTTAGTTTTACGAATATTATTTCCAAAGAAATACGAAATTATGTTCTCAGTGCAGATGACAGCATACAATTTATGTGCCACGAGTGCAACATTACGAATGGAAAACAATTCTACCATAAACTGTAATCTCAACTGTGTAACTAAATATTCTCTCCTGAAAAAAAATTGCAAATAAATTTTCACTGACATTTCACATTTGAAGCAAACTTTCGAATTCTAACCAAATTAGTGATATCATCTATGCTAGTTTCATTAAATGTGATTAGATACGCTTGATATCGTTGTCCATTGCTAGTAGAGTTTATTCTATTTACACTCAAAGCCTTGATTCTATAAAAACTTGCTTCGCTTACCTTTTTTGCTACCTACCAAGAATAACAGAGGGTGTGGTTATTACTTGTACGAAACATCGAGAAATCGTCGATGTGTGTACTGCACTCGTTGAGGACCCGTGTGTGTAGTATTGCAGTGGTCATGGGAAATAAATTTGGACTACTTCACACCCCGTTGCGTCTGACGGTGCGGTGCTGCCTCAATTATGGTTCCATAGGTCGAAAAAGATTTTATGAACGAATGGAGAGTGATTTTCTGGTACTGTGCCGTTGCTTGCTAGCAACTCAGAGGGCAGGGCGCTCGTTGTGGGAGGTAACTCTATTGGGCAAGCAGAACCTTTTCGTTTTTGGTCGTAATCGTAAAAGCTTCCAACGGCTGCCGGCGTACCCAGGCCTCTTGATTCAGTATAGGAAGTAATCAACAAATTGATGAAATTTATTTAATTGTTTTCGGGACAAACTCCACGTTCTGAGATAACAAAATGTGAAAATGTACCGCCATTAACCGCAAATGGCAGGTTGTTAATTCGATTGCTCCACAAATCGATTGGGTAGCTGGCGATGTTGTTTGGTACTGCCCCGAATGGCAGGGCGTGTTATTGCTTTAAGAGGATTTCGTTGGCAGCACATTTAACAGGGCCA
This sequence comes from Sabethes cyaneus, assembly GCF_943734655.1. NCBI lineage: Eukaryota > Metazoa > Arthropoda > Insecta > Diptera > Culicidae > Sabethes > Sabethes cyaneus. Next base: position 230,819,921 of record NC_071355.1, read on the forward strand.
TCAAAGCTAATCAAGGTGATCATTAAGTCCCCAGTGGACCATTCCCGGCAGTGTGTATGTGCTGCTGGACCAGTCCATCACCGGGAATCGGCGCATTGCAGGTGTTCGAACATTTCCAAAAGTTTCAGTTCTGGTGATAGGGGTCACCGTTTAAAAGTAGTTCTTGAAAGTAATAAATAAAATATTTTGATTTTATTGTCTGTTCTCGATATTTTTATGGGCCCCCGGTAATCTCGGTTACACAATCGTTTGCTGACGAGCGACCGAGAGCACTCTCACAAAACCCCACGAAATAAATAAATGACAGAGTGCGCGAAATCGCGGGCAAAATATATCATTTGGTCGGGAGCCAATGTCCTCGCGGGAGCGGGTTTTGCCACGCTTTTATGATTTTAGCTACCGAATCGCTGTAAAAACTAACGGTTCATCGGCCGAGAAAAACGCTGCCGGTTGTACGTATCTTCTCCGATTTCGTCTCGAAATGGGCATTTCATTGAACGGTGATTGGCGGTTGGTGATACCAACAAAAAAATAATTCAACGGACTACGAGCCAATTTGTCTAGCGTTGAGTAAATTTTTCTTATGCGGTACAATTGATATTTGAAGTTTTCATGTGCAAATTACGACTGCAGATTTCTGGAAAGATATACAACGTATAAAAACGACCATAGAGTCGAATACAGAATATAGAGAATAAATTAGTTGCGACTGATAACCAATCTGGCGCTGTTTGGGCTGACAGCACGCGTGAAACTAATTACGACTTCCCGAGTCCAAAAATAATTTCACACAACCGCAACCGGCAGGAACGGAGAAAGAAAAATCGCGCACCGCCTTTTGGGTGATTGGCCGACACAACTGCAGCAGTGGCGACGAATGCCGCGGTTGCAATTGCATAGATGACAGCAGGTAGCGCAGAGCCATTTTTGGAATTCATAATTACGCGTGTAGAGCTGCTGCCTAACTATGCGCGCCTCAAGTTGTTCACTTTTTCAACTTTCATCAACTGATCGTGCACGATCCAATTAGTAAGTAGTTCCCGAGCCTGCGAATTGGCGTGCGGGTCGCGCACCGAGCGCCGAAGGAAGAGTGATCTGCTTGTGTCAAGTCCAGTCAAGATGCAGCAGCCCTGGACAGACGATGTGCGGAGACAGTCCATCCGTCCATCCGAGCCGGCAGCGGTCGTGTTTATCTTCGCTCTGCTTTTTCGCCTAAGCAAACCAGTCCACCTGTGCCGGTGCCGGTGCCGGTGCCACTACTGCTGTGGCCTGTTCGGTCAGATGGCAGAAATCATGTTCGTGTCTAGTCCTACTATGGTGTTGTCACTTCACTGGAGAGTAAATAATAATTATCTATTGGAAATTGTGTACCCGACTGACGAAGGGCGACAATTTTCATTGCTCCTCACGTTTGTCCTCTAACTTGATGATGAATGGCATGAGCTCGTTGGACTTTTTCCCCTGGTACAGAAACTGGAACATAATCGAACTGCATTGAAATGTTGTATAACACGAACGAGCAGTTCAATGAATCTGCCGGCCCGCAGTCGGCGTCGCAATCGTAAAAGTGAAAGCCATTTTGCAATCAAATAGTTCACATTACGGTAAGATTTACTGCTATTCAAGTAGAATAAGTTGCAGGCAACTTTTAAAAGCTACTGGTAATGGTGTCACCTTAGCCATCAATAAACTTTTATTAAAACGAGATCGTTCAATTTTTATTAATATGTTTGAAACACATTAGGGTGAAACTTGTCTAGAGAAACTAATTACGGTTTAGTAGAGACAATTAGCGACTGTTAAAAGCTCTGTTGCAGGTTTAAAATAAGTCATCTTAAACAAAAGTAATGCTTGTTTTCTTTTTTCATAAAAATTGATTGCCAACTAGAACAATGTAGTCACGCTTTCCATTTAAACGGTCACATTATTAATACCAACTGCAATAGTGCAATCAACCGAAACGAAGAAGCACCCGTCGTGGCCCCGTACTGCATCCAATAGCAGTGCAGCTGCAAGATGAAAAGCCTAAGCTGTAGGTTGTCAGCTGATTGAGTTTATGATAAGGCCCCGATCGTTCACCGTGTACTCATCCAATGACCATTTCCGCTCTCCTGCTGTACTGTAGTCACTTACTGCTGGCGTACGGCTTTCCATAACGGTCCCGGGAGTATATTACTTTTCCCCTCGCGCGGTTGCGACGTCCCATGAATCACACAACAACAGTGCAATCTAGTGCAGCTTCCTGTTTGTTTTAACTATCAAGCGGCGCGGGGAGATTGCGACCGTGTGTCGCTGTGAAATAAAACAAATTAAAAACCATTTAAATCTGGTGCAACCGCTCGGCAGGATCGTAAGCAGAAGCGTTCATTACCATTAATAAATTCAACACCGCGTATATGTGGAGCGGAGGAGCCGGGCATAAAACCGTCACCGGCATCGCCAGACTGGACTGGTCTGGTAGCCCGCGGTGGCTGCGGGCGAGCGGAACCCTAGCTGAGCAGTGAAAATTAATACCCGAGAAGTTTGTCGGTTTAGCTGGGACACAGTGAGAAAAGCATTGGCAGCGCTATGCAAAGCGGTGAATATTTTAAATTATTTTGATTTTCGTACCGCTACGAAAGATTCCCGATCAAGAGGAATAATCAAAATCATAATTTTGCTTCCGACTTTTCTAACAACGGCTAATATCATTGGAGTCCGAAAGTGGCTTAAAAACACAAAATTAAAACTTCTAAAACCACCACAGTCAAATGCCAAAAAAAATTTGAAAACCAAGCGTATTTCAGCGCTTTGAAGATATTGGCAGTCACGGTATCCTTACTTGAAGATGCGCAGCATTTCGCATCAGTTTTCTGCGTTGCTTATTCTGACAACCCTTTCTAGGGCTTTCACAACACTTTCCATCTGACCTGGGGGATATCGACTGTTTCTCTGTTATTGAAGGATATTTTGCTTAGGGAAGCACGTAGGCTTAAATGTATGCCAGAACCTATACGGTATACCAAGTCTAGTTTTAAGATGCTGCGTTGCACTACTATCTACAACACTTCTGAAGTGTTGTTCTATTTCTCCTGACCAGCATGGTTTCGTATCAGGAAGATTGCATTAACACAAGTGGCTCGGGCAACCAAGTCGATGACGTCTACACAGGTTTTCAGTCAGCATTTGATCGGATTGATCATGATATTGCCCTAAATAAATTCGCCAAGCTTCGATTTTCTCAATAGTATCGTTCCTGGTTGGAGTCATATTCGAAGAACAGGAAGCTGCAGGTAAAACCGGATCATCACTAACTAGGGTTCCCCAAGGTAGTAACAGTGGCCCGTTGTAATTTTCACTATTCAATAAGTTCGAATATACTTTAAAAATATGTTTAAAACAAGAAAATACAATATATCCTTTTCTGAGTCAAAGTTATTGAAGCAGTGTTTATTGAGAATCTTCACGATGTATTTGGTGGAATCACCCCCCCCCCCCCCCTTGTGCTTTATGACGAGCTTGAGACGTTTCCGAAAAGAATCACACGCGGCACGCACCTGGTCCATGGGCATCTCGTCCCAGGTCTTAGAAATGAGCTTCTTAAATTGGTCCATAGTGCTCACTTTATGTTCACTCTGCTTGCACAGCATATACGACCATACATAAAAGTCCAGGGGATTAAGATCCGGGGAGCTTAGAGGCCACAAAGTCTTATCGAGAAAATCAGTCAAATTCTCCCGACATCACGCTTGGACGATATTCGCCGTGTGGGCCGGTACGCCGTCCTGTTGAAAGACGTAATGATCTTTCCCGTAGAGCTCACGAAGTGCCGGAGCCACAACCTTCTCCAGAACCTCGGTCTTATAGTAGGCGGCGTTGTTTTTCACGTTTTTCAACCGCCAAAACATCAAGTCGACACCTTGCGCTTCGGTTAGCCCATATATAAGGCTGAAGCTGACACCAATACCTATACACAGAATGCACATGATGCGCACTTACACAACGATGAAAAGTTGTATTCGAACTTATTGAACACCCTGTATACGCTATTGTGGAAAACTCGACCGACAGCTACGTTCTTCAGTCTTTGTTGAAAAATACTTCCAAGCTATGCCGAGGAAATAGAATGATGCTCCGTATTGATAAATGTGTCATAATTTCATTCCATCGTAAACAGTGTGAACTGGGAGTGCACCGTAAATACATAAGATAGAGCCATACTTAGTTCAGCAATCTTATGGATAATAATTGAGTCTACAAATGCCCCATACATAACATTTTCGAATTTTCCTTCGTGAAGGTGTTACAGTTAAATAAGCAAAATAGATGCACTGAGTGCAGGACAGCCCTGCCCACGGGACATCAAGATCGTCATCGGGGCTATGAACGGTCGTACGTTGCCTCCAGGTGCACATAGAACGCTTGTTGCTTCTCCTCGTCAGGTCGCACCTTTGTGTGGACAGTGTGGACGTTTATGGTGGTGTAGTTGAAGAAACGGCCTTTTATCCTCAACATACACATCGTCTCGTTGATTGCCTTCTAATTCATCGCGCGATCCGTCATTCGCGTTGATCGTCTCTAGCGCGTTGGTCGTTCCACCGTTCTGATAAAATTGGGCCTTGCTGCCAGGGATCTTCCACACCTTCTCGTCTTTGCGACAGATCTGCTGCAGTGCCACGTTGCCGAACTTTCGGGATTGCAGCTGTTCCAGCAGCACCCAGTCGCCACTTGCACCCACGAAATTCAACAATCTGCAGTTTCTGCCAAGCATCCATTCTCTGTCCTTGTTTCGTAGTCTTTATCCATGTCAAATATTCCGAGTCGAATTATCTTAATTTTTCGTGATGAAAAGGTTTAGGTAGGTTGCCTTACCGGGTCTGCCATCTTAGGTATAGTGTCGAGACAACACATTGCCTAGTTTATCTGCCCGCTCCGAATCAGATACTACTGTTGTGAGCCGCTCCTAATCTGGAGTTCAACTTTTGGTTTATGAATCGTCAAACCACCAATCAATGGTGCGAATCGAGCGAGAAGTCAACCATGCCTACTCACACGCGAAACAGTATGAGAAAAATAGCATTCAACACTTACGCCGCACACGCAGGCGTAAAAGAAACAGTCGCCGCCCAGCTAGCACCAACTCGTATATCAATGTACGAAAACTATCGTAAATATCTCCTAACAAACTCTAAATCGTAACTAAAGCTGGATAAAGTGGGATCAAGTTGATTTTCTGTCGTATATAATGATAATGACTGACATACATACGATTTTCAGCACAAAATCGTAGAGTAGTACGGAGCGA